>NC_141541.1:16777500-17146250 GCF_021556685.1 Rattus norvegicus | reverse complement strand
TGGTTAGGACAAAACGGCAACCAACAGATTGGGAAAAGATCTTTACCAATCCTACAACAGATAGAGGCCTTATATCCAAAATATACAAAGAACTCAAGAAGTTAGACCGCAGGGAGACAAATAACCCTATTAAAAAATGGGGTTCATAGCTAAACAAAGAATTCACAGCTGAGGAATGCCGAATGGCTGAGAAACACCTAAAGAAATGTTCAACATCTTTAGTCATAAGGGAAATGCAAATCAAAACAACCCTGAGATTTCACCTCACACCAGTGAGAATGGCTAAGATCAAAAACTCAGATGACAGCAGATGCTGGTGAGGATGCGGAGAAAGAGGAACACTCCTCCATTTTTGGTGGGATTGCAGACTGGTACAACCATTCTGGAAATCAGTCTGGAGGTTCCTCAGAAAATTGGACATTGAACTGCCTGAGGATCCGTCTATACCTCTCTTGGGCATATACCCACAAGATGCCCCAACATATAAAAAAGACACGTGGGCTGGAGAGATGGCTCAGCCGTTAAAGGCTAGGCTCACAACCAAAAAAGACACGTGCTCCACTATGTTCATCGCAGCCTTATTTATAATAGCCAGAAGCTGGAAAGAACCCAGATGCCCTTCAACAGAGGAATGGATACAGAAAATGTAGTACATCTACACAATGGAATATTACTCAGCTATCAAAAACAATGACTTTATGAAATTCGTAGGCAAATGGTTGGAACTGGAAAATATCATCCTGAGTGAGGTAACCCAATCACAGAAAAACACACATGGTATGCACTCATTGATAAGTGGCTATTAGCCCAAATGCTTGAATTACCCTAGATGCCTAGAACAAATGAAACTCAAGACAGATGATCAAAATGTGAATGGTTCACTCCTTCTTTAAAAGGGGAACAAGAATACCCTTGGCAGGGAATAGAGAGGCAAAGATTAAAACAGACACAGAAGGAACACCCATTCAGAGCCTGCCCCACATGTGGCCCATACATATACAGCCACCCAATTAGACAAGATGGATGAAGCAAAGAAGTGCAGACCGACAGGAGCCGGATGTAGATCGCTCCTGAGAGACACAGCCAGAATACAGCAAACACAGAGGCGAATGCCAGCAGCAAACCACTGAACTGAGAATAGGACCCCCGTTGAAGGAATCAGAGAAAGAACTGGAAGAGCTTGAAGGGGCTCGAGACCCCATATGTACAACAATGCCAAGCAACCAGAGCTTCCAGGGACTAAGCCACTACCTAAAGACTATACATGGACTGACCGTGGACTCTGACCTCATAGGTAGCAATGAATATCCTAGTAAGATCACCAGTGGAAGGGGAAGCCCTGGGTCCTGCTAAGACTGAACCCCCAGTGAACTAGATTTTTTGGGGGAGGGCGGCAATGGGGGGAGGGGAACACCCATAAAGAAGGGGAGGGGGTGGGATTAGGGGGATATTTGCCTGGAAACCGGGAAAGGGAATAACACTCGAAATGTATATAAGAAATACTCAAGTTAATAAAAAAAAAAAGTTCTATGCAAACCTGAAATCATATGGATGTTTTACATATTCAAATATTTTGCCTTTGACCTTTATGACTATGCATGTACGTGTGTGTGTGTGTGTGTGTTTGTGTGTGTGTGTGTGTGTGTGTGTGTGTGAGAGAGAGAGAGAGAGAGAGAGAGAGAGAGAGAGAGAGAGAGAGAGAGAGAACAGGGAGACAGAGACAGAGATTTTCTTAGTCATGGTTTCTCTTACTCTTACTGTGATGAAAGATTTTTTTGGCTTATAAGTCCTCCTTGCTGCTCATCTTTGGAGGATAAGAACTCAAAACAGGACATGAACCTGGAGGCAGAAGCTGATACAGAGGTCATAGAGGGGTGCTGTTCACTGGCTTGCTCCCTATGGCTTGCTCTGCCTGCTGTCTTACAGAACGCAGGACCAACCTAGGGATAGAATCACCCACAGTGGGCTGGGACCTCCCCATCAATAACTAATTTTAAAAATGCCCTACAGACTTGCATGCAGCCCAATCATATGGAAACATTTTCTCAATTGAGGCTCCCTCCTTTCAGATGACTCCAGCTTGTGTCGTGTTGACTTAAACTAGGCAGTACACTCACAGATGCTTTAGTTTAAGTTTTCGGAAGTTTAGGCTTACAGTACTCGACTTTGTTGATTATGGGCCCACGGGAAAGCAGGATGTCATGGTAGCAGGAGTTTGTGGAGGAAGAGGATGTGTGCTTCTTGGAAGACAGTAAACATAGAACAAGGAAAGAGAGCCAGACCAGTTTAACCTCCAAAATCATGTCCATAGCCACCCGCTTCTCAAACTACACTTCAACCCCTAAAGTTTGGAGCAATCCCAAGGCACAGCACCTGCCGGGGATCAAGTGTTCAAATCTTCCCTGTAAGGAACATTTCCCATCCAAACTGTAACTTCTGACTACTCTGGCCCTCAAAGGCTCACACCTATCTCAGTACGTGAATTCATCTTCAGGTATCCCCCAAACTCCGAACTGAAAGTGTCTTGTGATATGGAAGTCTAGTTGTCAGCTGTGAATCCCTGAAAAAGGAAAAAGAAAATCACTTAATTCCAAGATGCAATGGCACGGAGTAAACATCCCCACTCCACAAGAGAGGGAGGGGGAGCTACGAGGAAGGATAGGACGGAACCCTGGAAAGCAGACACTAAGTCATCTAGTTCATCCCCCACAGCTGGGCCAGGGTTTGGGACGTGAGCTCAAAGAGGCACAGGCAGGTCCAGCTGAACAGCATTGCTCTCTGTAGCTCACGTGGCCTCTCTCTTGGGCTGGCTTCAATCACTTTTGGGGGATAGATGTTCCACATTGCTCATATTTCAAACATTCTGAGGTCTCTAGAACAGCTTCATTGTTGAAACACCAATTCTTGATACCTTGTATACATGCTGTGTTTGTGTGTGTATGTGTGTGTGTGTGTGTATGTGGGAGAGGGGGCGTGTGTATTAGCATGCAAATGTTCATGCATGCATGTGGCGCCAACTGTCTTCCACAATCACCCTCTACCTTAGCTTTTGAGATGAGTTCTCTCACGGAACATGGAGGTTACCAATTCAGCTAGACTGTGTGGCCAGTGAGCTCCAGGCAGCCCCCGATTCTGCCCTCAGAGCCGTGTGGTATAGGCATGTGCCTCCATGCCCGAGTTTTTATGTGCACACTGGGGAACTGAACACAGCTCCTCAGGCTTGTTCTGCAAGCCTTTACCTACTAACCCGCCTCCCTCGATAGCTTTTAGTTTAATAAGTTAGTGGGTGTAACATATCTCATTATGTCTTTCGTTTTTATTTACCGGGTGATCAAAGATACTAAAAACCTTGTCATGTGTCACTTGCATAGGTTTCATTGTTAAACGAACAAGGACTCATTATGGGGGGGGGGTGTTTACTTGTTCAGTGTTTTTTCAACTGAATCATAGAAATTTCCCACAGAGTCTGCCTTAGAATTGTTTTCCCAGTCTTTGTGCTGCAATCGGTATTGTTCAGCTTCTGGATGGCACCATAGTCTTCTTAGTCTTGGGCTCAACAGAGGTGAAGTCCAATATTGTTTTTCGGGCGTATAGCTTTTTGGTTATTATTCAATATTCAGCTACTCCGAAGCCCAGAAGTATTATCCCAGGTTTTCCTTTGAAACCCAGTTTTCATTCATGTTTTGATTTGTGACTTATCCAGAGTTGACCTTGTGTGTGGTATGAGGGGCAGACGTTCACTTATTGTTTTAGTTTCCTTCCCATGGATTAGTTTCCTTGTTCCAGCATTACATACTTTTCTCTCTACTGTGGAACTGCTGAGAGTCAGATGGCCGAGAGTCTGCTTCTCCACTCTTAATTTTACCCCACTGACATAGCTGGCTGACATGGCCATCTGGCTTTATGTTGACTTCCACAGTGCCATGGTGTCCTGAACTGAAGTGATTTGTCTTGGCCTTAAGTATGGAGATCACAAACTTGCTGGACATTTTCAACACTCTTCTGGCTGCTCAAGTTTATCTCATTGAGTAAAGTCTACACGTCTCAGCATACAGGCGTGTGCTGGGATTACACCCGGCTGGAGGTAAGTAGGAGGGAGCCAGTATCGTTACTCAGTGTCTGGCTCTAAAGACGCTGTACCATGCAACATGCGTTAGATCCTCACAGCAGTAGTTTATAATTTTTACAACTGTCTTTTCGTAAGAAAGATGTGTTTTGGGGCCCTTGCTTTGCTTTGTTTGTTTTGTTTTTGTTCTGTATGTGGGATTTATGAAGCACATTTTTCCTCGCTTGCTGTAGCACACAAGAATCATCTTGCCTTTTGCATAAATTAGTTCTCCTGTGACTACGGAAACCTTATGACTGTGACAGTGAGCTGACCAAACGAGCAGTTAGGGGATGTTTAAGGAATTGTTGGTGGCAGCCACTTAGCTTCATCCCTGCTGAGCATGGGCCGTATCTGGGCTACAGACGCTACTGTTGACCTTTGGTGACCACCTGCACATTTGTTGTCATGATCAAATGGATTTGGAGATGGAGGGCTGCAAACCCATGCATAGCTAGCCAAGGAGAGCAGCTCGGACTTCATCCTGGGCAGAGGCTCAGGCGTACCTCACCTGTGAAGACTGGGTAAACACTCTCAAGGAGTTATTCATGCAGCCAGAGCTCTGCACACGAGGAGTTGCTGGCATGGAGTACGTGTGCAGGGGAGCCTGCCCCTGTTTGTTTGAAGCAAAGCTTGATTCCAAGGATTCTCAGTTACACACAAGGTGATGGCCCAGGAATCTGTCAGAGTCCAGGGTGATCTTCCTTCGCCTTCCATGTCTGTCTTCATCAGTTGTTTGGTTGCTCCTGGGAGAATTCTTCACTTGTCTTTTAAGCTAACACGTCACAACCGTGCGCTCACTGCTTTATTGAAGCAGATGTTTTGATTGAAAGCTTTTAATTTCTGTAGAAAACAGAGGAACATAAAAACAACTTTGCTATAATCATCTGCTCCCTGGTAATTTACCTTCTAATTTCATTAAGTATAACTTAATGCTCTTCTTTGCCATGATTTAAAAATCCAAACAAATTGTGTGCCCTGAATAATATCAAGCCATACGTTGGCAGAACATAAATATTTTCAAACTCCGAATGCCAAGGCCCTGACCTGCCCTCTTCCTAGCAGTTAAACTTGCTTATTTAAAAACATCATTTGCAAAGGGTCCTTAGTGATTTTAAGCTGAAAAAAATAGGGATGAGCTTTACTGGAAACCTTGAGACAGTGGGTGCTGTATAGGAGTTCCTAAGAGATATATTTCTTCAATCTTGACTCACTTGTAAGTCACCATGTGTAGCTTGGACAGTGTTAATGTTTACAGAATTCTTCAAAGCTAAGCTCCACGATATGCAGTTACTGCCCAAACACTCTTTAAAGGAAGCTAAGAAAGCTTTGCTCTGTGACCTCCCGGAGGGTCCCCAAGGTGACCAAACCCACCCGTCATTTGGGGCTAAGGGCACTAGCACTGAAAGAGGCTTAATTACTTGTAAAGTTCTCTGTAGAGAATTAGATCTCAGTTTGGATGCAAACCATGTCTCTAGCTTGTTCCAAGCAGGCCTCGTTCTTTCTCCGCCTTTAGATCCTGTTTTCCCAGCAGCACCCTGCGGCCTTCTCAGGCCCTGCTATACTGCCCACCCGATCCTGGCATCAAAATCTTTCAAATCATCATATCCTGCATTCTCTCTGGACCCTGATCCTAGAGGTCCTAACTAGGGTCAGAGTTGAATCTGAAAATCCTTTATTAAACTATTAATGACAGTTCCTGGCTCACTATACTATCTCATTTAAATCTGCTTCAATAACTTACCCCCTAGGGACAACTAACCGTAGTGGTCCCTTGAGTTAAATGAATCGACTTCTCTGTATGTCCCAGGCAGTGTGCTCAGAATTCTCTGTAAATCACATCTCGGATCCGTGCACCCTGTCATTACCTCACTTGAGTAATGAGTTACAAATGAACAGGCCCAGTGAATGATATATCTGGAGACAGGTGGGGTTAGCCTGCCCCACTTTGACTGATATCACCTAGAGAGCTGCCTGATGTCCTGGGCATGCGGCCAGCAAATTAGAGAGGCCTGCCCTATGTGCCTGCGTCCCCAGCTGCTGGCTCAGTGAGCGTCCTTGCATGGTGCCCAGTGTCAAACAGCAGAAAGCTGGCTATGTACGATTCTCCTAAACTGTTCTACCAGCCCAGGCTCTCACTCAGGGGTTGCTTACACGGCCAGGGCATTCAGGGATCTGAAACACATCGTTTGCCAGGGACCTGGGAGAAAGGCCCAGGTTACAGGCCATCTTTAATTTTTAATTATTATTATTTTAATTTCTTTGTTGTTGTTGTTATTGAAAATAGATTTTTTCCCATATACTATATCCTGGTTGCAGTTCTTCCTCCTACTCCTTCAGATTTCTCTTTTCCTCTTTTCCCATCAGGATCCATCCCATTTCTGCCTCTCATTAGGAAACAAACAGGCTTCTAAGGGATACTGATAAAATAGAATAATGAGACCTGTTCATCTGCACACTCAGGAATTCCATAAAAACCTTAAACGGGAAGCTATGGTATATATGAAAAAGACCTGTAAGATAAAAAAGAACAAAATAAACATAAAAAATTAAATTAAGATTAAAATAAGATTATTAATAAAAAATAAAACAACAACAAAAAACCCAAAAGCCCCTCCCTGATGTGACGTTGTGAGACAAAGAACCCCCAAAGATACTGTTGAGTTCATTTTCTGTTGACATCCACTGCTGGGCACACAGCCTGCCCTTAGTAATAATGTTTCCCTAGTGAACTTCCTTAGAGGAAACTGAATTGCAAGTGGTCATCAGTTGCAGAAGACTTCTGGGTTAGGGATGAGGACTTGTTTCCATTTCTCCTTTCAGCTCTGGGATCCCATGTGTCACAGAGCTGTGCGAGCTCGAAAGCTTCTCTGAAGATAGTTGAGCAAGGCTTAGAGCTGTGAGTAGAGCAGAATGTCATCGGGGCTATATTACTGCTTTGTCGTTTGTGTGTGTGCGTGTGTGTGCATGTGTGTGCGTGTGCGTGTGTGTGTGTGGTGTGTGCGTGTGTGTGGTGTGTGTGTGCGTGTGCGTGTGTGTGTTGGTGTGTGGTGTGTGCGTGTGTGCGTGTGTGTGTGTGTTGGTGTGTGGTGTGTGCGTGTGTGTGTTTGTGTGTTTATGTGCGTGCATGCGTGCGTGTGTGTGTGTGTGTGTGTGTGTGTGTAGAACATTGGCATTTTGTTTTACCCTGTGTTCCTGCTCTTTCTAGTCTCGGGCTCCTGGTTACTCAGGTCGTGCTGTGCCTAAATTCCATCTCGTGAAACGTGCCTTTAAGCCAAATCAGACATTGATTTGTTCTTCCCACAGGCTTTGAGCCACCATTGCAATGGCGTGTCTTGCAGACAGGACACCGTTGTCAATCAGAGGGTTTGTAACTGGGCTTGGGTTCATGTTTTTCTTTTGGTAGCATACAGAGTACCTTCCTGTACCAAAGACACTGCCATGCAGGGACACATAGGCACAAGCTCAACCGCTCCATGTTTGATGTTCATGTCATCTTTAGTAACAAGGCCTTGCTCTCAAGTTATAGGGGACAACCTACAGTTTTGACAAAAGCCTGAGGAGTTTGGGGACTTCCATAGGACCCCTCTGGCCAACAACTCAATTAAATGTAATCCACTTCTGGTACTGGAAGTGACAAGAGATGTCTAGTTGGAGTTCTTTCTCCACCATTATTTGATGATTTCTTTTAGATCCCGTTCATAGCTGTATACATTTTGGGAAGCTTCTATTGTGTTAGGTCTTCAGACTCCCTTCAAATGGGCCTTCGTTTTAACTGTATTCCCTAGCCCCTTTCTCTGAGGCTAACTAATCTCTGAGGGTCTATAGATTTTAGCCTGGTCACCATTGACTTAACAGCTAATATCCACATATTTAAATGCATGGCCCATTTGTCTTTCTTGGTCTAGGTTACCTCAGTCAAGATGATTTTTTTCTCTAGTTTCATCAATTTGTTTGTGAATTTCATTTCATTTTTCTCCTTAAAGGCTAAGTAATATTGCACTGTGTAAATGTACCACATTTTAAATTTCTCATCTGTTGAGGAATATTTAAGTTGTTTCCAATTTCTGGATATTATGTATAGAGCAGCAATGAACATAGTTGAGTGTCTCTATGGTGGGATGAAGTGTCCTTTAA
This sequence comes from Rattus norvegicus, assembly GCF_021556685.1. Lineage (NCBI taxonomy): Eukaryota > Metazoa > Chordata > Mammalia > Rodentia > Muridae > Rattus > Rattus norvegicus. Next base: position 17,138,008 of record NC_141541.1, on the reverse strand, counting down.
GTATATGTCCTGGGGCTGGGGATTTAGCTCAGTGGTAGAGCGCTTACCTAGGAAGCGCAAGGCCCGGGGTTCGGTCCCCAGCTCCGAAAAAAAGAACCAAAAAAAAAAAAAGTATATGTCCAAGACTAGTATAGTGGAATTTTGCGGTAGATCAACTCGCATCTTCCTGAGATATTGGCACACCGATTTCCATAGTGGCTGTCCAAGTTCTCACTCCCACCGACAGAATGTTCTCCTTACTCCACAGCCTTGCCAGCGTGAACTCTCGTGGGTTTTTTTGTCAGTTTGTTTCGTTGTTGTTGTAATTGTTGTTGTTTGATCTTAGCTACTCTAACAGGCAGAAGATGAAGTCTCAAAGTAGTTTTCATTTGTGGTACTTCCTTTATGGCTAATGATACTGAAATCTTCTTAATGTGTTTCTCGGCCATTTGAGTTTTTCCTTTGAGAAATCTCTGTTTAGATCTGTACCCCATTTCTAATAGTTTTGTTGTTGTTCGCTTGTTTGATATCTAGTGTTTCAGATTCTGTGTATACTTTGGATATCAGCCCTCTACTAGATGTGGAGTTGGTAAAAACCCTTTCCTATCCTATAGCCTGCTGCTTTGTCCAAATGACAGCAACCTTTGCTGTTCAGAATTAGGCTATTTTATGAGGGCCCATTTATTAATCTTAATGCCTGTGCTGAAGGTGTTCTGTTCAGAAAGCCTTTTCCTGTGCCAATGAGTCCAAGGCTAATGCCCACTTTATCTTGTATCAGATTCCGTGTATCTGTTTAATGTTGAGGTCTTTGTTGCATTTGGAGTTGACGCTTGTGGATGGGCGACTATGGATCTATTTGGGTTCATCTACAAGCAGACATCGAGTCTGACCAGCACCCTCTGCCGAAGACGCCATCTTGTTTCCAATGTGTGATTCTAAGTACTTTATTTTAAAAAAAAGTAGGTGTCTATAGATGTATGTATTTGTGCCTGGTCATCTTATTTGATTGTATTAATGGACATGTTTGTTTTTGTGTCAATACCATACTGTTTTATTACTCCGCAGGTCAGTAGATCAATTTGACAATGTCTCCAAAGTATTTTATCATTCAGGATTGTTTTAGCTCTCCTGGATTTTTTGTTTTGCTTTTTTTTTTTCTATATGAAGTTGAGAAATGTCCTTTTAAGGTCTACAAAGAATTATGTTAAAGATTTGATGGGGATTGCACTGAATTTGTACTTTGCTTTTGGTAGGCTGTCCATGTTTACTGTATTAACCCTACAAATCCATGAGATCATTCCATCTTTTGATATCTTCTTCAATGTCTTAAAGATTTTATCATACAAATCTTTCACTTGTTTGGTTTGAGTTATCTCAAGATATTTTATATTATTTGAAGCTATTATGAAATGCCGTTTTTCTCTGATTTCTTTCTCAGACTGTAATTTTATATAGAAAGGCGACTGATTTTTTGAATTAATTTCATATCCAGCTATTGTACTCAAAGCGTTAATCAGTTGTATAAGTTTCCATTAGACATTTTAGGGTAATTTGTACATAGTGTTATATCATCTGCAAATAAAGATACTTTGAATTCTTCCTTTCCAACCTGACTCTCCTTGATCTCCTTCAGTTGTCTCATTACACTAGTTCAAACTTAAAGTTCTACATTGAATAGGTATGGAGAGAGTGGACAGCCTTTTCTTATTCCTGACTGTAGAAGAATTGCTTTGCGTTTCTCTCCATTTATGCTGATGTTGCCTATGGGATGGCTGTACCGCCTTTATTATGTTTAGGTACACCCCTTGTATTTCCATCTTTCTATAACTTTTATCATGAAAGGCACATGGATTTTCTGCATCTAATGAATGGTCATGTGGTTTCTTCTTTCAGTTTATTTATATGGTAGATTACATTTACTGTATTAATCCTACAAATCCATGAGATCATTCCATCTTTTGATATTTTCTTCAATGTCTTAAAGATTTTATCTTGCAAATCTTTCACTTGTTTGGTTTGAGTTATCTCAAGATATTATATATTATTTGAAGCATAATATTTGTATGCTGAACCACGCCTGTGCCTCTGAGTTGAAGCCTACTTGATCATGGTGAGTGTTCTCTTTGTAGATTTGGTTTACAAGAATTTTGTTGAGCATTTTTGTGTCTATGTTCATAAGGAAACTTAGTCCATATTTTTCTTCTTTTTTTGGGTTTCATGTGGTTTGGGTATCAAGGTAACTATGTCTGAATAAAATGCCTTGGAGATTGTTTCCTTTGTTTCTAATTTCTGGAATAAATTGAGGAACATTGGAATTAACTCTTCTTTAAAAGTTTGGTAGAATTCTTCACTAAAAACCATCTGGCTCTGTGCTTTAAATTTTGTGTGTGTGTGTGTGTGTGTGTGTGTGTGTGTGTGTGTGTGTGTGTGTGTGTGTTGAGAGAATTTTATTGATGTTTTCTATTTCACTATGGATTATAGGTCTGTTTAAATTGCTTTTCTGATATTGACTTATGTTTGGTAAGTGGTATATAGGGAAAAAATTATCCATTTCTTTTAGATTTTCCAATTTGATGGAATACAAGTTTTGAAAGTATGTCCTTGTGGTTCTCTGGATTTCTTGGTGTCTGTTTTTATATTTCTTTTCATTTCTAGTTCTGTTAATTTGGGTCTTCTGTTTCAGCCTTCTAGTTAACTTGGACAAAACCTGGTCAATCTTAAAGATTTTCCAAAATAACAAATGAAAACAAACAAACAAACAAACAAAAAAAACCCAACCCAAACTCTTTGTTTCATTGATTTTTTTTTCTGTTTTCCTGATTTCAGCCTTGAGTTTGATTATTTCTTGTCATTTACTTCTTTTGGGTATGATTTCTTCTTTTTGTTTTAGGGACTTCAGGTGTTGTTGAGTTACTAGTATGAGATCTCTCTATGTTTTTATATGTACTTAGTGCTATGAACTTGCCTCTAGTGCTATGAACTTGCCTCTGCACTACTTTCCCTGTGATCCATAAGCTTGGGTATGCTGTGTATCCATTTCCATTCAATTTTAGAAAGCATTTAATTTATTTCTTACTTTATGTCTTGACCCATTTTTTTATTCAGCAGTGTGTCATCACATTTTCATGAGTTTATAAACTGTTTATTGTTTCTGTTGTCATTGATATCCAGCTTTGATCCGAGATGGTTAGATAGATTGTAGATGTTATTTGGATTGTCGTTTTAACTTTCTTTTACTTGTTGAGTTTTGATTTGTGGCCACTGAGTATGTAGTCAATTTTGGAGAAAGTTCCATGAGTGCTGAAGAGAATAAATTGTGTTTGAATAAAATATTCTATAAATATGTTAGGTCAGTTTGGTCTATAATATCAGTTAGCTCCACCATTATTCTGTTAGTTTTTGTCTGAATTCCCTGTCTATTGAAAAGAGTGGGGATCGAAGCCTTCTACTATCAACATGTGAGGATCAACATGTGATTTAAGCTACAAGAGGGTTTCTTTTACAAACGAGTGCCCTTGTATTTGGTGCATAGGTATTAAAGAATTACAATATCCCTCTTCCTTGTAGATTTAGTCTTTGATGATCATGTGATGTCATTTCCCAACTCTTCTGATTAGTGTTGGGTTAAAATCTATATCATCAGATATTAACATGGTTACACCAGTTTGCTTCTTGGGTCTATTTGCTTACCTTGAGGTAATATCCATACTTGATATTAAGGAATATTTCTTGAATGCAACAGAATGATGAATCCTATTTCAACACCCATTCTGTTGGTCTGAGTCTTTTTATTGGGGAAATTTCATTAATGTTGAGAGATATTAATGAGCAGTGTTTTTTATTTCTGTTATTTTTCTGTTGTGGTGGTGCTGCTGCTGGCGGTGGTTGTGGTGGTGGGTGGTGGTGGTGGTGGTGGTGTGTGTATTTGTGTGTTTGTCTCCCCTCTTTTGGTTTGCTAGTCTGGGGTTATTTATTCCCTGTGTTTTCTTAGGGTATGCTTAACCTCTTTTAGTTGGAGTTTTCCTTCTAGTATCTTCTGTGTGGCTATATTTATAAATAGATTTTTTAAAATTTAGTTTTATCATGGAATGTCCTATTTTTTCTATTTGTTGTAATAAAACTTTGGCTGGGTATAATAGTCTGGGCTAACATCCACGGTCTCTTTGAATCTGTAAAACATATATCCAGGCCCTTTGGGCTTTTACAATCTCCAGGTCTAACAGGTCTACCTTTTTACATTACTTGGTTATTTTCCTTCACAGATTTTAATATTATTACTTTGTTTTTAATTTACTGTTTTGATTATTATGCACTGAGGGAACTTTATTTCCTGGTCCAGAAGTGTATACTTCTAGCAACTTGATAGGCATCTGCTTCTTTAGGTTAGGGAAATTTTCCTCTCTGATTTTGGTGCCTTTGACACAAAAACATTTCTGTGCCTTCGACCTGAGCTTCTTTTCTTTCCTCTATTCCTATTGTTCTTAGCTTTTGTCTTTTCATAGTATTTCAGATTTCTTGGATGTTTTGTGTCAGGAGTTTTCTAGAGGTAACATTCTCTTTGACCAATGTATCCATTTCTTCTATCTTGTCTTCAATGTCCAAAGAATGCCTTCTATTCTGTCTTCCATCTCTTGTATTCTGTTGATGAGGCTTGTTTCAGAAGTGAAGTTCCTGTTTGAGTTCCTAAATTTTTCATTTCCATATCTCTCTCAGTTTGGCTTTTCTTTTCTTTTCTTTTCCTTCCTTCCTTCCTTCCTTCCTTCCTTCCTTCCTTCCTTTTTACATTTTTTCTTTTATTGCATTTTTATTTGCATTTTAAATGTTATCTACTTCCTCAGTTTCCCTCCAGAAACCCAGTAATCCACCCCCTTCCCCCTGCTTCTATGAGGGTTTTTCCCTCACCCACTTACCCACTCCCTCCCACCTTCCCACCCTGACAATTCTATGCACTGGAGCATCAAGCCTTCATAGGACCAAGGGCCTCTCCTCCCATTGATGCCCAACAAAGCCATCCTCTGCTACATATGTGGCTGGAGCCATAGGTCCATCCCTGTGTACCCTTAGGATGGTAGTTTAGTCCCTGGGAGCTCTGGAGGGTCTGGTTGGTTGATATTGTTGTTCTTATAGGGTTGCAAACCCCTTCAGCTCCTTCAGTTCTTTCTCTAACTCCTCCGTTGGGGACCCTGATCTCAGTTCAGTAGTTGGCTGTGAGCATCTGCCTCTGTATTTGTCAGGCTTTGACAGAGCCTCTCAGGAGACAGCTATATTAGGCTCCTGTCAGTATGCACTTCTTGGCAACTGCAATAATTGTCTGGGCTTGGTACCTTTTTATGGGATGGATCTCCCAGGTGGGGAAGTCTCTGGATAGTATTTCCTTCAGTCTCTGCTCCATACTTTATCTCCAAATTTTCTCCTGTGAGTATTTTTGTTTCCCCTTCTTAGAAGGTCAGAAGTATTCTTACTTTGGTCTTCCTTTTTCTTGAGCTTCATGTGGTTTGTGAAATATATCTTGGGTATTCCGAGTTTTGGGGCTAATATTCACTTATCAGTGAGTGCATATCATGTGTCTTCTTTTGAGATTGGGTTACCTCACTCAGGATGATATTTTCTACTTCCATCCATTTGCTTAAGAATTTCATGAGGTCATCGTTTTAGCTGAGTAATATTCCACTGTGTAGATGTACCACATTTTCTGTATCCATTCCTCTGTTGAAGGACATCTGGGTTCTTTACAGCTTCTGGCTATTATAAATAAGGCTGCTATGAACACCGTGGACCATGTATCCTTGTTATAATGTTGAGGCATCTTTTGGGAATGTGCCCAGGAGTGGTATAGCTGGATCCTCAGGTAGTGGAATGTCCAATTTTCTGAGCAACTCCAAGACTGATTTCCAGAGTGATTGTACCAGCTTGCAATCCCACTGACAATGGAGGAGTGTTCCTCTTTCTTTACATCCTCCCCGACATCTGCTGTCACCTGAGTTTTTGATCGTATCCATTCTGACTGGTGTGAGGTGGCATCTCAGGGTTGTTTTGAGTTTCATTTCCCTGATGACCAAGGATGTTGAACATTTCTTTAGGTGCTTCTCGGCCATTTCATATTCCTCACTTGAGAATTCTTTGTTTAGCTCTGTAACCCATTTTTAATAGGGTTATTTGATTCTCTGGAGTATAATTTCTTGAGTTCTTTGTATATATTGGAAATTAGCCCTCTATAAGATGTAGGATTGGTAAAGAACTTTTTCCAATGTGTTGGTTGCTGTTTTGTTCTAATGACAGTGTTCTTTGCCTTACAGAAGTTTTGCAATTTTATGAGGTCCGATTTGTCCATTTTTGATCTTAGAGCATAAGCCATTGGTGTTCTGTTCAGGAAATTTTCCCTTGTGCCCATGTATTCAGGGCTCTTCCCCACTTTTTCTTCTATTTGTTTGAGTGTATCTGGTTTTATGTGGAGGTCCTTGATTCACTTGGACTTGAGCATTGTACAAAGTGATAAGAATGAATTGATTTGCATTCTTCTACATGCTGACCACCAGGTGAACCAGCACCATTTGTTGAAAATGCTGACTTTTCTCCACTGGATGGTTTTAGCTCCTTTGTCAAAAATCAAGTGACCATAGGTGTGTGGGTTCATTTCTGGGTCTTCAATTCTATTCCATTGATCTACCTGCCTGTCTCTGCACCAATACCACACAGTTTTTTATCACTATTGCTCTGTAATACTGCTTGAGGTTAGGGATGGTGGTTCCCCCAGAAGTTCTTTAATTGTTGAGTATAGTTTTCACTATCCTGGGTTTTTTGTTATTCCAAATGAATTTGCAAATTGTTCTTTCTAACTCTATGAAGAATTGGATAGGAATTTTGATGGGGATTGCACTGAATCTGTAGATTGCTTTTGGAAAAATGGTCATTTTTACTACATTAATCCTGCCAATCCATGAACATGGGAGATCTTTCCATCTTCTGAGAACTTCTTCAATTCCTTTCCTCAGAAACTTGTAGTTCTTGTCATACAGATCTTTCACTTGCTTGGTTAGAGTCACACCAAGGTATTTTATGTTATTTGTGACTATTGTGAAGGGTATCATTTCCCTAATTTCTTTCTCAGCCTGTTTATCCTTTGAGTAGAGGAAGGCTATTGATTTGTTTGAGTTAACTTTATACCCAGCCACTTTGCTGAAGTAGTTTATCAGGCTTAGTAGTTCTGTGGTGGAACTTTTGGGGTCACTTAAATAAACTATCATTTCATCTGCAAATAGTGATATATTGACTTCTTCCTTTCTGATTTGTATCCCTTTGACCTGCTTTTGTTGTCTGATTACTCTGGCTAGGACATCGAGTACTATTTGAATAAGTAGGGAGAGAGTGGGCAGCCTTGTCTAGTCCCTGATTTTAGTGGGATTGCTTCAAGTTTCTCTTCATTTTGCTTGAAGCTGGCTACTGATTTCCTGTATATTGTTTTTACTATGTTTAGGTATGGGTCTTGAATTCCTGATCTTTCCAAGACTTTTATCATGAAGGGGTGTTGAATTTTGTCAAATGCTTTCTCAGAACTGAGATGATCACGGGTTTTTCTTTCTTTGAGTTTATTTATATAGTGGATTACATTGATGGATTTCTGTATATTGAACCATCCCTGGATCCCTGGGATGAAGCCTGCTTGATCATGATGGATGATTGTTTTATGTGTTCTTGGATTCAGTTTGGAAGAATCTTATTGAGTATTTTTGCATTGATATTCATAAGGGAAATTTGTCTGAAGAGTCTCTCTTTGTTGGGTCATTTTGTAGTTTATGTATTATTGTGGCTTCATGGAATGGATTGGGTAGAGTTCCTTCCTTTTCTATTTTGTTTCCACAAAATAATTGGAGAGTATTGCTGTTAGGTTTTCTATGAAGATCTGATAGAATTCTGCACTAAACCCATCTGGTCCTGGGCATATTTTGATTGAAAGACTTTTAATGACTGTTTCTATTTCTTTAGGGGTTATGGGACAGTTTAGATGATTTATCTGATCTTGATTTAACTTTGGTACCAGGTATCTGTCTAGAAAATTGTCCATTTCAACCAGATTTTCCACTTTGGTTGAATATAGACTTTTGTAGTAGGATCTGATGGTTTATTTTTAATTTCCTCAGTTTCTGTTGTTATGACTCCCTTTTCCTTTCTGATTTTGTTAATTTGGATACTGTCTCTGCACCCTCTGGTTAGTCTGGCTAAGGGTTTACCTATCTAGTTGATTTTCTCAAAGAACCAGCTCCTTGTTTTGTTGATTCTTTGTATAGTTCTTTTTGTTTCTACTTGGTTGATTTCAGTCCTAAGTTTGATTATTTCTTGCCATCTACTCCTTTTGGGTGCATTTGCTTCTTTTTGTTCTAGAGCTTTTAGGTGTGCTGTCAAGTTTGTATTGTATGCTCTCTCCAGTTTTTTTTTTTTTTTGGAGGCACTCAGCGCTATGAGTTTTCCTCTTAGCACTGCTTTCGTTGTATCCCATAAGTTTGGGTATGTGGTGCCTTCATTTTCATTAAATTCTAAAAAAGTCTTTAATTTCTTTCTTTATTTCTTCCTTCACCAAGATATTATTGAGTAGAATGTTATTCAGCTTTCTGTTGTTTTTGTTATTATTGAAGACCTGTCTTAGTCCATGGTGATCTGATAGGATGCATGGGATTATTTCTTTCTTCTTGTATCTGTTGGGGCCTGATTTGTGACTAATCATATACCAATTTTGGAGAAGCTACCATGAGGTGCTAAGAAGGAGGTATATTCTTTTGTTTTAGGATGAAATGTTTTATAGATATCTGTTAAATCTGTTTGGTTCATAACTCCTGTTAGTTTCTCTGTGTCTCTGCTTAGTTTCTGTTTCCATGATCTATCCATCTATGAGAGTTGGGTGTTGAAGTCTCCCAGTATCATTGTGTGAGGTGCACTATGTGTTTTGAGTTTTAGTAAAGCTTCTCTAATGTATGTAGGTTCCCTTGCATTTGGAGCATAGATATTCAGAATTAAGAGTTCATTTTGGTGGATTTTTTCCTTTGATGAGTATGAAGTGTCCTTCCTTATCTTTTTTGATAACTTTTGGTTGAAAGTTGATTTTATTTGATATTAGAATGGCTATTCTAGCTTGTTTCTTTGGACCATTTGCTTGGAAATTTTTTCCAGCATTTTACTCTGAGGAAGTGCTTTCTTTGTCACTGAGGTGTGTTTCCTGTATGCAGCAAAATGCTAGTCCTCTTTATGTTTCCAGTCTGTTAATCTGTGTCTTTTTATTGATGAATCAAGTTCATTGGTGTTCAGAGATATTAGAGACAAATGATAGTTGTTTCCTGTTACTTTTGTTGTTAGTGGTTGAATTATGTTTGTGTGGCTATATTCCTTTGGGTTAGTTGAAATTAGATTACTTTCTTGCTTGTTCTAGGGTGTGGTTTCCCTCCTTATGTTGGAGTTTTCCATCTATTATCGTTTGTAGGGCTGGATTTGTAGAAAGATATTGTGTTAATTTATTTTTGTCATGGAATATCTTGGTTTCTCCATCTACCTTAATTGCGAGTTTTGTTGGATATAGTAGCCTGGGCTGGCATTTGTGTTCTCTTAGGGTCTGTATGACATTTGCCCAAGATCTTCTGGTTTTTAGAGTCTCTATTGAGAAATCTGGGGGTAATTCTGATAGGTCTGTCTTTATATGTTACTTGATCTTTTTTCCTTACTGCTTTTAATATTTGTTCTTTGTTTTGTACATTTGGTGTTTTGACTATTGTGCGATCAGAAGAATTTCTTTTCTGATCCAATCTATTTGAAGTTCTGTAGGCTTCTTTTATGTTTATGGTCATCTCTTTAGGTTAGCAACGTTTTCTTGTATAATTTTGTTGAAGGTATTTACTGGCCTTTAAGTTGGGAATCTTTACTGTCTTTTATACCTATTATCCTCAGGTTTGATTTTCTCATTGTGTCCTGGATTTTCTGGATGTTTTGGGTTAGGATCTCTTTGCGTTTGCATTTTCTTTAACTTTTGTGTCAATATTTCCTATGGTATCTTCTGCCTCTGAGATTCTCTCTTCTATCTGTTGTATTCTGTTGGTAATACTTGCATCTATAACTCATGATCTCTTTCCTAGGTTTTTTTTATCTCCAGGGTTGTCTCCCTTTGTGATTTCTTTTTCTTTCTATTTTCACTTTCCGATCCTGGAAGGTTTTATTCAGTTCCTTCACCTGTTTGGTTGTGTTTTCCTGTAATTCTTTAAAGGATTTTTGTGCTTCCTCTGTAAGGGCTTCTGTTTACCTGTGCTGTCCTGTATTTCTTTAAGGGAGTTACTTATGTCCTTCTTAAAGTCCTCTAACATCATCATGAGATGTGATTTTTAAAATGGCATCTTGCTGTCCCCGTGTGTCCAGGACTTGCTGTGGTGGGGGAACTGGGTTCTGATGTTAGCTGGTCTTGCTGTCTCTGATTGTATATTGTTCCTGTTACAAGTCTATGTGTCAACTCTCTCTCAGTGGGATTTGGGTACCAAGAGCTGTGGCACAGTAGGAAACAGGAAGGATCCTGTCCTAGACTGCTCCGAGGTTGTGTCCTGAGGGCTCCTGGCTGTGTCCTGGGGGCTTCTGGTGGGTCCCTTTGAGGAGGTGGTCTCACCTGTGCTCTCAGGTGTCAGTACTCCTGAGAGACCATCTCTCTCCAAGAGGGATCTGGGTACATTGGGTTTTCTTTATTGATTCTATTTCTACTTTCAAGTCTTGAACTCTTGTTTCCTTCCACTGTTTGTATTTTCATGGCTTTTGTTAATGGAGTCATTCATTTCCTCTTTAAGAACCTCTGTAACCCTATTCAGAAAAACTTTGTCTTCAGCTAGTTTTAATTCTCACTGCCTGCTGTGGTAGGGTTGCTGGGCTCTAGTGGAGACATATTTTTCTGGTTGGTATTGATTGTTTATGCTTTAGGCATCTAGGCCTCTGGGTCTGGGGTAATTGTAATTCTAGATGCTGAGATCTAGTCTTGCATTGTTACATCACTGTTCTGTCCTTGGCTTCCATTTCCCTTCCTGGTTCTTAGGAGGGTGTAGTGCTGTGTGTTTCTTTTAGTAGGAAATTCCTCTGGAATTTTGCTAGGTGTGGCCATTAGCCAGTTTCCTGGTGGAAGTCTACAGGGCATCTTAAGTGGAGAGGTGTCTCCAAAAGTTATTCTAGACTTCCTCATGACTGTCTGCCCATCAGCAAATTGCTTTGATATACAGTCTCCTGCTAGGTTGGAACACTAGCAACATTAAAGAGAAGAACTATCAAATAGCAACGAGCAGAAAAATCAGAACTTCGTGGACACTCCAATGTCATACTGTTTAAAGTGATTATTTTTTAGGGTTGGTTTACACATCCAGTGAAGTGCCCACTGTGAGAATGTCATCATCCTACACGATCTCCTCTTTAAAATGTAGCACACCACAGAGACTTTGAGAACTGTAGGGGAAACAAGACTACCGGCAATTAAGTAAATTGCCAAAGGGAGATGTTTGGGCCAATTCAGGTTTCCTGGTCCTACCAGTGTTCTTGCTGTAATTGCCTAACTTGAACTTTTCTCCACTGGAAAAATCTAGCCATAAATATGCAGAGGTTTCTTATGCAGACCGGGACTGGGTGCCTTTACACGGAAAAAGCTCCTTCCCTGTACTTTCACAATCCCCAAGGTGATCGTCAATGCCAAGTCCTGTTTTGTTTGTTTTTGTCCTGTTTTTTTTTTTTTTGTTTTTTTTTTTTTTGAGACAGGTTCTCTCTCACATAGCAGTCCAAGCTACCTGGCACTCACCATCAGTCCAGGCTGTTGAGCTCCTTACAGTCCTTTTGGCTCCGTGTCCTAAGGAATGCATTCCCAAACAAGTGGCACCACCTCTGGCTATGACATCTTGTTTGCAACTTCAGAAAAGCACTGGCTAAAAATCCCAGGTCTCCTGGAGCCCGTGTGCTAACTTCTGGGGTCCATCTTTTTCTGATCAGATTTGTGTGTTACTGTATTAGAGAAAGTTCATTTGTAGAGCTGTGCCCAGGCTCTCTGTGTGTGGCTACTTACGGTTCGTCTAGCAAACACTCATTAAGTTAGTTATCACCCATTCGGCAGCCTGAAAAGCTTACATCTTGCAGTGGGGCTGAGAGCTGTCAATCAGCCCCTCACTCTATCGGTAATGACCTGAGCCCGGCTGGAAACAACCCTGTGCAGGAGACTCCACACGGGTGAGGATTGAAACTGAAGTATTTACGTTTTATGTATTTTTACTAATTCTTGGGTAGGCCAAACCTAGATGTGAAGGAGATGATGTCAGAGCTTGTGCTGAAAGCCGGAGAATCTCCTAGAGGTTGGCACAGTCTTTCTAGATCGGACCAAAGTTAGTTATCTTGGGATTTTAATCTTTATTTTAATGTCACAGCATTTGAAACATTATCATTTCCCTTGCTACATATTCTTGAATGTCAGGCACCAGAAAATTGTATTTTTATGTCACTTGTCCTGTATGTATTACATTGTCCATTATTTTCTTTACGCTGTGATAGATGTGACCCCAAGAAATGGGAAAAGACCATTTTTCACTCCTTAGATTTGTTTAAATATGTTCTTGGGCCCAGATATAGTAAGATATTTTCTTAGGAACTTTTGTCCTTAAAACTGGATAAATTTTCTTTAAAGGGTTTATATTTTAATCCCTTTTTAGAATTAAAACTGGGGTAAAGAGAACCTTTCAGGTTCAGTACTGGGCACCATATGCACAGATGTTTCCTGTCCTTGCTGGCTCCTTTCCCATTAGGCAGCCAAAGAATAGGCAGGTAGCAACATGACTCCAGGGTACAGATGAAGAGACACAAAGTTATTTCTACTTATTCAGTAAGCTTGCTGGCTAGCTAGTTAGTAAGTTAGTTTGAGACAAGGTTTTACTTCTTAGCCCAGGCTGGCCTAGAACTGAACTCAAACTCATAGCAATCCTTCTATATCAGGTCCTCCCCTCCCTTGACTTTTTGTTTTGTTTTGTTTTGTCTTGAGACAATGTTTCCATGTAGTCCAGGCTGGCTTCCAGCTTATGCTTCTCCTCCAAGCATCAGCCTCCTTAATACCAAGGCTGTCAGTGTGTATCACATGCTGAACAGAAATAGTTAGCTTTTCCACCTCTCTAAGAATCTAAAGCCATTGTTGTTGAGATAATAACTAACTTGACAACAAATATGATATTTATTGGTCATCTGTCTATGACTACTTCACCTCTATTGTTTCTATTTAAAGAAAAGACAGTCCAGAAAGTTTGAATAATTAATGTGAAACTGCTTGGCAAATTAATAAAGAAAACAGGAGGTATTGCTGTATTCTTTGTGATGATATAAACAGGTTAAAGTGATCCCCAAGTGTTGGCATCTCTCCTAAGTGTTGAGACAAACAGGAATCAACATATGCTTAAGAAGAGCTTGGGAAAGACTATTTTCTTTACATTTGGGGGTCTTAGGCATACTGAACTTGTCCAGCAGACCTTGTAAATGTGGGTACTTCACAAAGTCATGGTGTCCATTTCATTACCAGATCAGGAAAGAGAACACTATTAAAGCACCCCTCCCCCACCCGAGGTTATTAAATCTCATAAAGCAGAGAATCAATCAATGTCTGAAACCCTGTACTGAGGGTGGCTCCCTTCAGTAGTGATAGGGAGGAGGAGGTGTGGCCCCAATTCTTCAACTGCACTGACCCAGTACGTGAACAGTTAAGAAGAAGCTGCTAGCCTGGAAGCTTCTCTGGAGCATCCTCCACAGGTGGATTTTGTACTTAAAAGATGCTATCATGGGGCTTCTTGGGCTTCATGTCAAATACAGTCTGACTGTAGGCAGTGAGCAGGAGGCTAATGGTCTCCTAATCTTCTCTAAGTAATTTTCAAAAATGAATTGCCTTGTATATACTTAAAGAATACCGCAAGACGGCGTGTACGTCTATACCAAAGTGGTTATTTTGGAGGAAGCAAGTGTAGGGATGCGTGTGTGTGTGATACCTGCAACAGCAGCGTGGGCTGCAACTCTACAACACAATCATTGCTTAGAACTGCAAAACCCTGAGTTTATTTCCCAGTACAACTCGGGGGAGAAGCAGGGAGGGAGACAGAAAGAGCCACTACTCACTTAGCAAAAACGCCGACTATAATAGATAATATTCTTTCCAGAATGTTTTGGTTAAAATAGAATTCTATCACTTTACTTCTCTACTTCTATCTTTCCTCCTTCCGGCCTCTCTCAACTACCCTGTCTCAAACACCATGAGCCCCCTCAAGTTGATAGGCTCTCTTTCTTTGATTATTATTGCTACATATACAAATATATGTATATGTATGTATATGCACAGTAATATACAAAATACTAAAAGAGACTCTATAGGATTATATATATATATATGTATATGTATATATATATGTATATATATATATCCCATTGAGTCTCTTTTTGCTGGTTTCAGTGCTGACCACTTCACACTGAACATCCAGTAAAGGGAGAGACCCAGCCTCATCTCAAGAGTCATTAGTAGTCTGTGGCCCCTGCAGGGGTGAACGGTCTGCAGTATAATGCTCACACCGTATTTTAATCTTGTTTCTCTACGTGTCTGCCACTCTATGCCCTTTGACTTGTATATCCTGGCATCCTTCCCCTTTGTGGGTTAAAATGTATTCGTATTATGTACTTCACTGCTTGGATTTTTAATAATGATATTTTAAGAACTCCGTTTTTGTTTTTCTTAATGGTTAAAGGACCACTGATGTAGCTGCTCGTCTACATTCAGACTTAATACAAGTTAAGAGGACTCTGGGTTCTTGGAATTTAAAATGCTAAGCCAACTAGTTGGTCCCACCTATTTAATTTCCAAAACCCAGTAATTCTATTGAAAGTCGTAAGTGATAATCTGTTAGCATTAGCGAGCAGTAGTTTAAATGGCTTCATCACTTCACTTCCCAACCAGATGTTGACACTGTGCAAGTGGAATGCTATTAGAATTTTAGTGGCTAGCAACACCGTACCAAACACATGATTAATAAATCCTGCAGACAGAACCTAATGAAGCTATTTTCAAATGCTCTATAAAATAAAAAGAGTTCTTGAGAAACAGGATCACTTTCCAGGAAGTGTGTTACCAACAGTGCCCATGGACTGACTACTGCTCATTTCCGTCCAGCACACTCATAGACAACCGGTGGGCACGTCTCAGCTCCACTCCTTTCTTTGCTGTGCAGCAAAAGGGTTTGCTCTGTGAGGACAACCTTGGACTGGAATCTACACAGGAACGGGCTGCCTACACAAGGCCACTCAGGACAGTTGGTATCTGTAATCTGCAGTTTCTTCAGGTATTGGGCAAGGTCATAACAGCTTTCCTGTCGTGAAGAACAGAGAGAAAGAAACTCAGCTCTAAAGGGATGAGGAAGAGCGAGTGCAGGTGGTGGACAGGCGCCATGAACTCGGATATAAAGCTAATCGTCTCTCCAGTGCTAATTCTGCCACCGGTGTGTTTGAAGTTGCTGGAGGATGCGGGCATAAGAGATACTCAGTGCTGAAAGTGTAAAAATTAACACGAAGCATCACACTTTCCGTTTCGAATGCCAGCTCTAACCATATGCAATTTCACTAAGCTGGGTCTGGTTAATTTGGGTGTGTGATGTTTTTATCTGTTTGAATGGGTTTTTTAATGGTAAGGTTTTGTGTATGAGTGGCTGATACATGTTATTTCCCCTTAATTGTGTTCATCTGGGGACTTCAATAACTCACCCAAAAGACAATGCTCAGAATAGAAGGAAATAAACGTGGCCCGGGAGAAAGGATGTTCAGAAAAGCCTGTGTATGTCATAGGCTGGTGATAGTGGCCATGTCCCCGAGTGTGAGGTACTTGAGAAAGAAGCCAGCTCTGCATCAAATGTGTGGAACACACATGGGACGAGACAGCAGCAGAGCCTGGTGCTCCTGGGCATGAAGTTCTGCACCAAAATGGATGTGGCTAACAGCTATGCCGCTTTTCCTAAGGTATCTCCAAAAGATGAGCGTACCTTCAAAGAGCCTGCGCAGAAGTGAAAGTATCTCCTCTCTCTGTGTGCTGCTCATCTGTAGACGGACATGCTGCTCCAAAGAGAGAGAAGACATATCACAGAAGATGGAGACTGAACTCACACTCTCCTTCCTGTGCCCAAACAACCCCTGCTGAGGTCAGCCGGGGCACCACCATAGCTCGGGATATCTGTGGGGCAGCCGGGGATATGAGGTGTCAGCCCCAGCACCAGGGGAGTACAACGAGGTCAGACAAGCTGCAGAAGGAATCGAGTGTGCAGAATGGAGAATCGGCCTCAACAGTGGACCAGTGTGTTCGGTGACACACATAACAGGCAGGCCACCAACACATGGTGCTAGGTGTAGGCTTTATTTTGTCACTTGGAGAAGGGTGTAAGCTACTCATAAAATGGTATTTAGTAGATCGTAGTTGCTAAAAATTAATTTATCGGGTCACATATGTCTGTTGTAAGCATATTCATCCTTCCAAGCTCTTTCATTTTGTGACCACATTGGCTTTTGAACAACTGAAAAACACAAAAAGGACTGTGTTAGACATTTACATCTACTTAGCGAAAAAACCAGTGGGCATAACTGTTTTTTTTGTATTTATAAAGGACAACATTTAATTGGGGCTGGCTTACAGGTTCAGAGATTCAGTCCATTGTCATCAAGGTGGGAGCATGGTAGCTTCCAAGCAGGCATGGTGCAGGAGGAGCTGAGGGTTTTACATCTTGTTCATGGTGGTCCATAGCTGCAAAGTGGAGTCAGGGGACTGGGCTGCCTGACGATGGTCCAGCCTACTTGGTCTGTTCTCCTCCTCATCTGGACCAGGACAGTTCCTCTCCTGGAGCCCTTTGGACTTGTCCCTCAGCTTCTCCAAGCTTCATCTGTCAAGATACAAGGTTTGCCCCTGTTCCTCTTGAAGATTTCCTTCTTCCTGAGATAGCCAGGCTGTGGAGGGCCGTGATGTAGGTTCCTTCTCAGCTGACCACTGAGGGTGTCCCTAATTTACATCCTGGAGCCTGAGATCCCTCCCTTTCTGAGACACAGGCTCAGCAACACAGCAGACTGGCTGTACCTTTTGGGGTTGAAATGTCTGCTCAGGCTGGACAGTATGCACAAAGACACCTGTCACATCCTGGCTGCCTCAGCCATGGTTTGCCATGGGGGTAAAATCTCAGTGTGCATTTATTGAGCAGTTGTTGTATGCAGAGCTCTGAATACAGCATGCCCTTTAGACATTGGGTTTGTGCAGCAGTAACTCTCTGAGAGGTCGAGTTAACAGTAAGCTACAGACAAGGCTTGTAGGGCTCGTGGTACTTAAGTCAATTGGTTATTAAGTCACTGGGTTGAGATGTAAACAGTCCTTCGTCCCTGACTGCCACCTTCTTCTCAAGTCTCTCAAGGTGTGTGAGTCTAGTTAAATGGCCAACTGGACTCTAGGTCCTTGGATGGTAACAGTATTCCTTAGAGATTGATTAAAAAGCGACATTCATCGCAAGTTGCAGCCCAAAATGCCCGGATAAGAATTGCATTTCAAGATCCCAGGTGATCTGGAGACACAGCAGGGAAACTCCTGCGCGGGGTCAGGCTCCATCATTGCCCTTCCTGCTTGTCTGTTCAGTCCACTGACAGAGCAAATCACACAGTTTCGAGGAAATATGAGCACATGTAATCTCTCTCTCTCTCTCTCTCTCTCTCTCTCTCTCTCTCTCTCCCCCTCTCCCTCTCCCCCTTCCCCTCCCCCTCCCTCTCCCTCTCCCTCTCTCTGTTTATGATATCAAGAGAGCTGGTTGAAAATTACACGTATAATTTAAAGGATGCCCACTCATCTGATACCTTGCCTATGCCAAAAAGCTCCCATGAGAGAAAGCCTACCTTCAAAGAAGTCACAACATTCACCATGGTTGTACCGGTGGCTACAGTTGACATCTTTAAGACTAGACAAGGAGCCCCCATACCTACTCTGTACTCTCACTGCTACACCTCTGACCTGGCAGGGTCAGACTCACATCAACCAGTTGTAAAGGCTACTCATCTAAGGATACGGTTCCCAGATAGGTCATACTCCTCAGGCTCTAAGGCTACGGAACGTTAAGCTTTGAATTAAGCCTTATAGAGCCTGGGGCAGAGCACTGGATGGTGGCCGTGTCTGAAGAGTTCATGGCAGTTGTGATAGAAGGAGCAATTCTTCCATGGTTGCTCCCCGGCATCTGGGACATCCATCACTGAGACACAACATGAAGACGAGACCTGGGTTAATTTGCACCTAATATGCCAACCAAGAGAAACCCAGGGTTTCTTTCTACACATCACAAAGGAGTGCACAAGCGTGGCTTAAAGCTCTTGCCCAGTGAAAGGAAAGGAAGCCAGATACTGGAGTATGTTAACTATGGCACTGTTGAGATTCAGGAAGAAAGGCCTCGGCTCCAAAGAGCAAAGGGTACGGTGTATAAACTGTCTGAGATTAGCAATAAGAATGTTTGGTGACATGGTCTGCAACCCTGAAGAAACAAAAGATGCCCGTGACCATTTTAGCTTTGGCAAGTTTTACACAAAGTCAAATCTTGTGACCTCCGGGCACCTTTGCTTAGCACAGCGTTTATGCACGAACTGCAGTCTTGTTTTATATTTTTGTATGATAATTCTGAAATGTGACCGCATATGGAATTTCTGTAACTTCAAACAGTCTTCCAGTAGAGAGCATAAGCTGAACTCCATCATTTAGCACACTGATTATGTGTACCCATTCATGGAAAATGTTCCCATCTCTGATTTTATCTCCTCTAAATCAAACCCAAAGTCAAATCTATTTTGTCTGGATTAGTGTGTTTGGGGCATGGGCTGGGCATATCGCAGCTGCTGAGGCAGACTGCAGGGAGAGGGAGCTGATCACTTGGCTATCTTCCCAAACCGTCCCAATCCTAGAGTCGAAATGCCAGATGGAATAGATCAGTGGCCACGGGGATGGGCTCGCAGCTCAGTCAATCAGCAAGCGACTGACAGCCCTCCAGCTTCGCCAGCTGGTGGGTGAGAAAAGTATTCACATTTACAACCATATTTGACAAATTTTCCTAGCTCTGAGCTCTCCACCTGCTTACGTGGGCCCTCCAGCTCATTTCAGATAAAGCCCATCCTCATACTAAGGAGTGTCTTTAAGGGCACATTCCCTGAGACCCGAGAAGTTCCTCGGTTGCCACAAGTGTGTAAAGGCGAAACAAGCCCATTCCTTCAGGGAATGCAGTTTACCTCACTTTGAAGCAGGGTGCCAGTCCGGGACCACTGAGTGATACGTTACTGTGATACATCGCTCCCCACTTCCCACCCCCTGCCCCATATAGTTGTCTGTATTGGTTTGGCTGTTTGTTGATTTCCCTGGGGCTCTGGCTCCTGATGGACCACAGTCCATCCCCCTGCCTCTGTAGCACTGACACCCAAGCTGGTTCTGTCTATGACAGAATTTGCTTTTCTTTCTTACATCTACTTCACTCAGAAAGAAATCTCAGAACAGAAAAATGCAGGGCCCCAGTACCTCTCTTCTAGTCTCCCTCACAGGGCAGACTCCTGTTATCCAAAGCATTGCCTCCAACATCCATAAACTCACAGGGACCAAGAGGATCAGGAGATACACTTTGCTAGGCTTGCTCAGTAATTGTCAAAGTGCACGCCTTTCTAGTAAAGGATGAGTGGAAAGCAAGCTAGCACCTGGAGGTAGTGTGCGGCTTCCCACTGTCTCTTTATGTGGTAAAAGCACGTAGCCTACTGTTCTGGGTGAAGCCAGGAGAGCAGAACCATTGCTTGGGGATATGGCTGAGTGGAACAAGAGAGGGAAGGAAGTGTGATCCAATTCCGTGTTTGAGTTCTAGCTGGGAAGAGCCATTAGTTGTAACCATAGCCATCATCCGTCGCTTTGTGTAGAGCCAGAATCCCAGACAGGGCGGCGTTTTCAGACCACTCATTCTCTCGTTCATTATTTAGCGAATATTTACTAAATGTTTAGCTTGTTTTAGTTCTGCACATCTATGCTATGGATGGATGGATGGATGGATGATGGATGGATGAATACAGGATGGACAGAAGATGACACTATAAGGGATCATGCTGATTGACTGCCAACCTGGCTGGATCAAGATCACCTAACAGACAACCCTCTAGGCATGTCTGTGAGGAACTTTCCAGACTGAATGAGTTGAGCTGACTCACTGTGCAGGGGCCATGGACTGACTATGAAGGAGAAAGTGGGCTGGGCACCAGCATCCATTGTGCTCTCCTCTTGGCTGGACGCAGTGTGACCAGCCACCTCAGCTCCTCCTACCTGCCTTCCCTACCCTGAACCCAGGCCCTATGAGCCAAAGTAAGCCCTTCCTCCTTCCTTGTTTTAGAATAAAGACTATCAGGCTCTAGACTGAACTCCCATGCAGAAGTTGAAACCTGATCCCTGTCATGACCATGCTCAGCAGGGGAGAGGGCTTTGATGACAGAACTATCATGTAAACTCCCAGCCCCTTTCTGCCAGGTACAGGCACTGAGAAAAGATGAGCACAGTGAACCTGACATAGCTCTCACCATGCACTGAACCTGCTGGACCTTGTTAATTGATTTCCCAGCCTTCAGAACTGAAACAAACTTTTCCCCTTCCCTTGAGGTACTTAAAGGTTGAACTTGGGACCTTACACATGCTAGACAAAGGCTTGACCACTAAGTGGAGTTTTTGTTGTTGTTGTTGTTTTATTTTTACTACAGGTAAGCCTTACATTTGGCTATCCTCAAGCTCTGGAGGCCAGAGCAACACCACAAATTTTATTTTTATAAGGCAGCACTATTTTGCATTTTTTGTTATGGCAGATAAAACAGACACTATATGGGTACACAGAATAGCCAAGTAAAATATGTTATTTCCCCTGATGACAGAGGGTAAGCTTATGAACAGAGCAAAATGATGCTGGCGTTACAGTGTTTGTGAAAGAAGAGGATGTTGGGGATTGTGGCGGAGAGTTAGGGAAACCTACTTTAAGGAACTGTAGTGATACCATGTGCTAGGTATTCAGACCTCCTCATAAAATCTCCAGTGAAAGCTTGGAAGGTGATTCCTATTTATTAACACTTCAATTTCACAGACCAAGAATCTACAGATATTAATTAATGAGCTCAAGGTCACACAGCCAGAAGTGATGGGTCATGGATTTGAACAAGGGTTTAGATTGAGACTAAAGGATGAACAAAAGTCAGAAATGGCTCCATGATGTTTTAAAGAATGAGCGAGTATAAAACCCAGGATGAAGTGGGGTGAAGTCTCTAGGGTTCTGTAGGGTGCTGATGGCTCCTCGATTCTTGTCTGAGTTCACTGTCATCATCTATCATTGGTGTTGTGCGCTCACAGATAAACTCTCAATACTTGAAGTCAACCCAGTGGGTTAAAAGAACCTTAACTCATTCAATTAAGGAAAAGAACCAAAAAGTCACTGGTAGAAAATAGGATCTTGTCATCCACAAAACAATCTTGCTGTTCATAGCTTCAGACATCACAGTGTAGATCACTGGAGCTTGACTGTAATTTAATTATAATGATTAGTTTTAAGTGAGAGTACTTCTTCCTCCCATGGTACTGTGAATAAATAAGCTGACTTTATGAAGATATTTATGCCCATATGTATTCCCTAGAGAAGGCCGAGCTCATACAGAAGGAATTCTTCCAATGTGTTTACATGAGCTGTTATTTATGTATATGGTCTAACTCGTTGTAACTAACCCAAAGGGAGAAATATTTTTATTTGTACATGGTTGTTCCTCTCAGGATACAATGTGGGGTCTGCGTCTCCTTTTCCCAGTCAGTTATGAATCCCTAGGCACCCCCCTAGTCACTGATCTTCGGGGCAGAGAACTTGACCCACTGTAAATGTTCCAGGTCAAATCTTTGAATGAACTTGATGCTTGAACTCAGTAGGGGGAAAAAAAAAAGCACCAATTCAAGCACAGAGAAAGCAAGGCAGAAGCAAGAACTGTGTGAACTGGGGTTAACAGAGAGGAAGGGAGCTTTAAAGGGACTTTCAATTTTCCCACAGCAGGGAGGCTCATGCAAAGCAGACATCTTCTTGGGTAGGTTTCTAAGTCTTTGCTCTGGGAAAGCATGTATAGCCTGGAGGTTTCACATAGCATGGAGCAGGACTCCAGTCCAGGGGTGAAGCCGTCGGGTCCTTCTAATGGTTCCATGTCAGCCTACAGATGCCTGCTGTTGGTTACTGAGTCTCCCTTCACAGCGATGCCTGAGGCTTGTACTTCATTCATGGAGCTAGTTGCCTTCTCGTTGTGTTCGAGCATCCCTAATTACAGGGAGTTCTTCAGAATGTTGAGACCTTTCTGAAAGCATCCCTCAAGAGCAAACTGTGTTGGGCAGAGGGACCTAAAGCCTAAGACATGCAGTCAGATAGGACAGCCTCCTCATGTTCTCTGTATAAACTAAAAATAGTCATTCAGCGACTCAAAGTTCTGTGGCTGGGAGCAGGCGATAGATGTTATGACCTGAATATCAGGGTGTGATGAATGGCTTTGCAGAAGATTCTGCACATTTCAACATAAGAGTATATGCACAAAGCAGGGCATTCAAATTTCCAGTGTTCTTACTCTACACCCAGAAGTGCCAACCACATTCAGCATAAGAAACCGCCAGTTTTAGCGGGTCACCTCTGTGTGGAACAATTTGCATATATCTTGTCTTCCTTTTGGGAGGGCCTGTTTGAGCCAGATCTCGCAATCTCACAAGTCTCGTGCTGTTGCCTTGTACTTCAAGGACAAAGGAGCTAGAGTTAAAGGTGGTTGAACTCTGTTTTACTCACCAGGAGTAGCAATCAATCACACGGTACAACGGTCCATCTTATCAACTTGGTTGGATTTAGAATTACCACGAAAAACTGGCTTCTGGGTAGCCAGGCAGGAAATTCCTAGATGAGGTTCACTGAAGTGGAAAGACCTATGATAACGATAACTCTGGGCAGTGCCTTCCCCTGGGCTGGGGTCCCAGACTGGATAAAGATAAGGAGAGAGCTGAGTACCAGAACTTATCACTACCAGCCACCTAGCTGCAGATGTCATGCAACTATCTGCCTCGAGCTCCTGCCATGGTGACTTCCCCACCAGATGGACTAGATCCTCAGCCGTGAACCCACAGAAATTCTTCTCTCCTTAAACTGCTTACCAAGGATCTTGTCACAGCAACAGGAAAGTAGCACGCGTCAGGGCGAAGTCTTTTCCAGCAGATCCAGACTAAGTATCACCCCATGACACCCACTGCCATGTTCTTGAGAGCTCCAACCAAACCTTTCTTCATCCTTACATAAACACTCAAGCAATAACAATTTCCACTGCAGCCACAATTAAGCTGAGGAGCATGAGGAGATGATGTGTAGGACCCTGTGCTGGCCCACACAACACAAGTTGCTCTCAAGAACCCTTCAACTGAGCTACAACCTCACGGCCATGATGTCTTCCTCCCGAGGAACAAAGATAGCTAACGTGTGCCCTGAATGCCATCGTAGGAGAGGGCTTTCAGGAATCTCACTGGAGCCACATGAGAACTTAGAGAGCTTGTGGTGTTGACCTTTGAAATTCCCTGAGCGGGGAGTGTGAGACGGTTCCTCAGAGCAATTAGCTGCACTGGTTTCCTCTGCTTACAAAGCTTCAAGGGCTTGGCCAGGAAAGCCATGGAAAGTATGAGGCAAGAAACTGAATCCGTCCTGCTCGAGAATCAGCAGTCAGCAGGCTGAAGCGCTCTTCAGTATTGGCTGCCCTCTGCCTGTCTGGGGTCACGTCAGGAGGTGTCATGTGCTGATCTAGCCATTACCTCACCTCTCAGGGAGATTCATGACCCTTTCGAGGAGGCCTGGATGGGTGGACGGACTCCAGCTGAGACCACCTGCCTCAAGGTCAAACAGCTGGGAGCCAAGCGAGCTCTGCCAGCCATGTTACAAATCAGGAAGTGCACAGTCTTGAAGGGAGATGGGAGCTCAGCCTAGTGGCCTGAGTCACCTCTTGGAATCTGTGCCTGCAGCGGGCACCTCTTTCCCTCCCTCGGCAAACACACTGATTGCTATAGAATCATTGACCTCACTGTCTTTTGAGTAATGTGCTGTCTCTCTGGCTCCTTAAATCTATCACATACAACTGGCGCTCCATGGATCAGAGGGTGGCTAACATCAGCTTTGCCAGTTCTAATAAGAACTTGGCGTTCCACAGCATCCTCCTGAAAGGACCTCAGCCTGGGATCTTAACAACAACAAACAAGAAATTTGTCCGATGCCCCTGAGTGAGCCTGAGAGGTTGCAAGACAGCGCCTGCATCTAGCCAAGCTTGAAGCTGGCTTCAAGATCTTGTTCATCTAAGTTACAAAAAGTGCCAGGGCTTGGGGAATTCACAGCTGATGAGCAAATGCTATTTCCTCATCCTGCAATCAAACCGAACTGATTTTTAATTTATTTTAAAAGTAACCTACGACATCCTTCCGTTTGATTAACAACTAGCAGGACTCAAGGTGGCACTCCGCGCAGGCCTTCAACACTATGTTGGAGAAATGGGAAAATACCTGGCACATATTTTTAAGTCTCACATTGTCCGGGTTGGCCTTGAATTCACTGAATAGCTAAGGATAACCTTGAAAGCCTGGACTTCCTGCCTCAGCCTATCAGGTGCTGGAATTAAGGGTGCGTGTTGCCACCCTGTGCAGAGACTGAACCCTAGGGTTTCATGCATGCTAGGCCCTGGTCCTTCTTCTTCCTGCCTACTCTTACCTCTAGAAATATTGAGTTATATCACTCCACTCCTCTCTTTCTGTTCTCTTCAAGGGAAAAGTCTAGTCTACAAAATGGCCTCCTGGCTCCATATACATTTCTGTAAACCTCCTTGTCCCCTTTGCTCTGAGCTTACGTTCCACTGACTTCTCCCCAGACACTCTGTTCTAGTCAATCGAAAGCCTCCATAGGCCCCTGCTCCTTCCTGCCACCACACTTCTGCCCCCACAGTCTTTACACCAGCTGTTTCTTCTCTCCGGAATGTTCTTCCTTCAGACATCTGCATAATTAACATAATTTTCTTGGGGCTTTCTCAGTTCTCAAAATGACGAGCTCTTTTCCCACAGCAAATCTATAGAAATGATAGACAAGGTACTTTTAAGATTACAAGGGGAACTCACTGCAAGAAGAAATAAAATAGCGCATGCACCTTGAAAGATAGTGAGCACAGAATTAGGCCAAAGCAAAGACTGTGCCTCAGGATGTGAACAATGGTAAGGCCTGTATTTCCAGCAAAGTGGAAGTAGGAAAAACTTGAAGGAGGTGACAAGATTGACTATAAAAATGTCTGAGGGAAAGCAGTGCAGACGGAAGAAATGGTTGATGCAATAGCTGTGGGAAGTGTGCTTGAATGGACTAGAAAGGACTCGAGAGAGTGTAGAGCCACAGGAGACCCCACCCAACACACCCACACTTCTGCATTTGTCCAGGGAACGAGCCAGCCTCTGCAACGACGTTCAGGCTCACATGACAGATGCTGGCGGCAATAAAAGAATTGTGTGTGCATCAATGAGAAGGATCATCAGGAACCAAACACAGGCAGCTTACGAGAGGCTAGGCCAAAACCTGCAACCACGGGGCTTTCCAGAACATTGGAAGATTCTGAGCCAGGCGTGCGGTCCTAAAGTTGCTAGAGGCAGAGGCCTGCACATCTGGTGGAACATAGACTGTTCCAGCTGTAAATGCTGGTACTGGCTACCCTTCCAAGCATGTCTGGCTTTGAGACGGCCACCACAGGGGAGGAAAGACAGACATGCACCCCAGGACGTGAAGAGCATGAAGAAGTAGGAGTCCTGAGGAGAGGCAAGAAGTACTGAAAAGCCCTGTTTCCTGGTTCCTTCCCCCATCTAGATTCTCAGCTCAGACTCTCAACGAAGGTGAAGCAAGGAAGACAGTTAGGGAGTGGTAGAGGAGAGGAGCGGGAACTCTTGCTTTGAGATGCTACAAAATTATTCACTTGTATTTTACTGTGACTTTACTGTCTGGTTAAAACAGCTGGCACCAGACACACTTTAAATTAATCAGTTTATACCATGTTTTAATAGGATGAATAACAGCAGAAAGCAAATGGATGAAGAAGTCTTTAGCAGTGTAACATTGTAAACACAATAAATAAAAGTTTGTAATATGCCCTAACTGTTAGAGAAAGAGAGAAGAAGTCGGGAACGGCCATAAAAGGGAGATCCACATATAATACTATTCCACAACACTCCTTCCTCGCACCGCTGCTGACAAGGACGTCCTGGCCTCCTGACCTCAGCTGGCTGGTGTTCATATACACGCCCTTTTGGAAAATATGATAAAATGACTTTGCTGCCTCATAATTCAGTGGAACAGGATGGGATGGGTGGCTTTCTGTGGTTTATCTTAATGAAGAGCACCTGATAAAATGACATTTTAAAACTCCTAACTACTATCTTGTCTTCTTTCCTTATTTTTGGAGTGTCGAGAGATTAAGTTGTTGTCCCTATCTGGACATTAATTTAGTTCTCTCATTTGCTAGCCACCTCTTTGGTCCAAGACACCACACACACACACACACACAAACACACACACACACACAGACACACACACACACACACTCACAGACACACACACACAGAGACACACACTCACAGACACACACACAGACACACACACAGACACACACACAGACACACACTCACAGACACACACAGACACACACTCACAGACACACACAGACACACACACACAGAGACACACACTCACAGACACACACAGACACACACTCACAGACACACACAGACACACACTCACAGAGACACACACACAGAGACACACACACAGACACACACACACAGACACACACTCACAGACACACACTCACAGACACACACTCACAGACACACACACAGACACACACACAGAGACACACACACAGACACAGACACACACACAGACACACACACAGACACACACACACACAGACACACAGACACAGACACACAGACACAGACACACAGACACAGACACACACACACAGAGACACACACACTCACACACACACAGACACACACACACTCACACACACACAGACACACACACAGACACACAGACACAGACACACACACAGACACACACACAGATACACACACAGACACACAGACACAGACACACACACAGACACACACACACACACACACACACACACACACACACACACACACACAGGCTCTATAGATAAGGGCCTACCACAGAAGCCATATCTACAAGAAGCTTGCTGGCCGGAGAGGGAAGGCAGAAAGTTCTGACAATTACGGTGCTGAGCTGTCACTGTTATCACAGCTCTTTCGGATGTTGAGTGGGGTACCCTGACCACTCGAGGCTGCACAGGGCAGAGTTTTCAGTATCTCTGCCTAATTCCATTAGACCTACCATGGGAAGGCAAGAGCATTGCAGGCAGGGGCCAGGGGGAGGGCTTCGAGAATGTTTGGAGACAATATAAGACAGACTACCCTGAAGACTGTGGATTGCCCCTCTCAGTCTTCCCTGTGCGGGATCTGCTCTGAGACTTTCATGTGGAAGGAAGCAGAGCCCTTCCTGTGATGTGAGACCCTTCCTTCCTGAAGCACACTGGGTGCAACTGCATTCCACGTGTTGACCTCTCCCCCTTTGCTCTTGTAAAGAACACACACACTGTTCTGTGGCTCAGGAAGCATTAGCAGTAAGAATGACAGCTGAGAAAAACCGGATGTGAGCAGTTGTGAGCTGCACAGGACAAGCTGTGCGACCTCTCCTACTTAGGGTGAGGGAGGGGTCTGACATCGATCTACACGACACAGATGCTGCTTCGGGCCCCCAGAAGAAGCACCACTGCCATGCATGACAAACAGACCCCAGAAGGAACAAGAAAGGGCCAAGCAAGCTCTGGAGAATTTTCTCCCCATATAGCTGGATGCCATGGTTTACGGAGCCCAGAACTCCCACCTGGACACAATACACATTTGTGTGTTTCTCAAATTTACTCTTTGAGTTTTGAAAGCATCTGTTAAGAAGTCTGGAGAGATGACTCAGTCAGTAAGGGGTTTGCAGCCAACCACGATGACCTAAGTTTGACCTTCTAGAAACTGACTTGGCAGAAAGCAAAGCCAGATTCCCAAAAGGTCAGAGGTGACCTCCACACCCATTCTACAGCAAGCACATGCCTACCTCCTCTACAAATAGACAAATGTAAAATATATATGATATTATATATATGCAATATATATTTTGTACATATATATTATATTATATATTATTTATTATTAAATGTTTTTGGGGCAAGTTGACTCAACTCACGGATACCAGGCCAACTCTAAGGGACAGAATACAGAGAAGAAACATTTCATGGAAAGAGGATGTTTTAGGAAGCTGTGGCATGTAAGATGAGGCAGGTGAGGGATAGTTGCAAGCTCTTCTGTCTTCCCTCTTCCAGAAGGGTCTGCGTCAGATCAAAAGTCTATGAGCAGAACAGAGGAACAAATCTTTCCCTTTTGGCAACCTGTAGGGCCAATATTGAAGAACTTTCTCTATTGATGAACTATGTTTCTAGAAAACACGACTGGGTGTTGTCTTGGCAATGTGTCAGTGGTGAGCAGAGCTTACATTGGATGCGCTGTGGGCAGTGCTCAGCAGGGAGTCTGTGACAATGGAGGTTAATATCAGTCGATCCTGGTTGTCAACTGGACTAAGGCTGGAATTCTCCGGGAGACACATCTCTGGGTGTGTCTATGAGAGTTTCCAGGGAGGTTTAACTGAGTTGAGAAATGGAGTTCTGAAATGAGTAGAAGAAGAAGCCACACGGAGCCCCGGGTCTCATATTCCTGCCGTCATGCCTTCTCTTTAATGCTGGACTAAAGTCATGGCTGAAGTAAACCTTTCCTTCCTTACACCGCACTTGCCAGGTCCTTTGTCATAGCATTAAGGAGATCAGCTCATGCAGAAGGACGCAGGCAGCTGTGCCACTCCCCCAATCTTGTTGAAAGCCATCTGCCTTCACCCTTCATGGCCTCTCTCCTGCCTCTAACTGGAGAGACCATTTTCTGTTGCTGCTTGACAACTAACTATCGATATTGTAAGGTACCACACATTCTGTCTCAGGTCCCAGGGGAGAGAAGTTCAAGATTGTAAGTCTTCCATTCCAGGCTTCACATGGCCCTCTGTCAAGCTCATGTGGGCTGAGAGCAGAATTCACATCCTTAGGGTTCTATGAGCCAGTTAACCAGCCTGTGTTTGGCTGCAGCTGGGATCCAAACTTAGGTCCTAGCATTTCCTATCATTTCCAACTCACTTGTAGGTTCTTGCTACAGAGGCTTCTATTAACAGGCTACTTACTTCACCAAAACTCAAGTAGGACTTTTTGTCCCAATCTACTAAGACAGAATCTTAAAAATCATCTAGCCATTCCAGGACAGGCCTTTGGGGACCATCCCCACAGTCAGTTCTGCAAGCCAGTCACAGGTGGAATAAGACTCCGCCCACTCTCAAGGGGCGTGGCCTGTGTAGGTATGGACTCCAGGTGCCTGGACACACTGGGCCCCCTGAGATCTAGTGAGCGTCATCCCCAACTTCAGGATTGTGTCTGGATAGCTGCTTCCCACATCCTCCCGGTGAAGTTAACTCTTCAACTGCACCCAAGAAAAGCAGTCCAGATCCAAAGGGACATTGTTAGCAGCGAGTCTAAATTCAATAAAACCATCACTTTAGAATACCAAGATGTGTGGATCCCCCGGGGCTCCCATCGCTGTGGAACATGCATCTCATTCTGAGCTCAGGCTTGCTGTTTTTCTTCCTGTTCTTTCTATCCCACGGCATTTATATTTATAGCAACTCCTCTTTCGGGCAAACAATTTCACCATGATTTCTGGCTTGTTGCTTTTCTTCCTTGAGCGAGTGCATGACCAAACTGCACCCTCCCCAGGGACTGTTCCTACCTGTGGTCCTTGAATTATTGTGTGACTGGCCCTCTCCTCCTCCGGCTCCTCTGTGCACTCTGGATTTTTCCACAAAAACAATTTCTCTTGTGAGACCTTGGTGGGTTTTTTCCCCCCTTCCTGTGGTTTGCCTGCCTCTAGGGAAATAATCAGCTGTGAGTTGGATCTTGAAATCTGCCCTGTGCTCCAGCTCCGAGGGATGCTTTTCTTATAGTCAACTGGAAAGGTACTGGGCTTAGAAAAATACCATGAAAGACAACGTAAGCCCCAGGAGCTGCCAGTGCAGCTTAATGAATTCTGCATCCCTGGGGCTGGGGAGTGCTTCTGCAGCTCCCACACACCAAGCAGGGATTTAATTTCCCCTGCTTCACCCCCTTTACACGCGGTCTGCAGTGTTTGCCAAGTGCTTTTAAAGCCCCCAGATCAGGGTTTCTAGTCTTCAGCCCCAATCGAGGACTCTGCCCGATTACCTGATGGCCTGCTCCACTCAGATTAGCCCTTTGTGCTACAAAGGGACCAATTAGAAAACTATTTTTCTTTCCCTAAAGAAATTAGTCAAGGCTCAAAATAACCAGGAAGTTTCTTTTTTTCCCAGCCTGTTTAGCAGCAGGAAGAATCAAAGGCTCCTTGGGTGCCCATGGCTTGCTCCCCATTTACACAAACAGGTTTGACGAAATTCGGTTTCTAAAAAAAAAAACATTTAGTTAAGATCAGAAAATCCCAACTGTTTCAAGTTGAAGTTTCCATGTCTGAACCAACTGTTTTTTATATCCTGTTGGCTCAGCCTAACCACCGGCTTGTTTGGAAGCTACCCGGGGAGGCTTGTTGACTTTCCAGGCCACTAGGGGACCTTTATGGGAAATGACTTTATGTCTCTGTAGGACACTCGTCAGTAGTGAATGCAGAGTGATCCAGAGACACAGGAGAACACCTGGTCTCCGTGTTAGGACAAAACAGACAGGAAAGGATGGAGTTTCCTCTCTGTGAGCAAAAATCACACAGCCTACGAATATTACCTTACTAGACTCATGCGCACAGTAACACATAGTCCATAGCTGCCTGTGATATTTTATAAATATATAAGTAATATATTTTAATAAATATATAGGTGACATATTTTACCATAGCAGTATACATAATTTTACAATCAATGTTTTATCATATAATTTTTATGCACATATGTATCTTCACTTTGAAAGTAAATAATTGGGCAAGGGTAGTAAGAGGTCCTGGTGGCCTAGGATTCTGTATTTCTTCTTCACTGAGACAGCTCTTCACAGATGCTGGAGTTTTGTTGTTGTTTCTGCTTTCAGATCCTGTGGTTCCGGTTCCTTGGAAACTAGCTGTCGAATTGGGTTTTTTTTTTTTGTTTTGTTTTTCTTTCTAAACCTCTGGTGTTTAGCTATTAGCTTTGTACTGTAATCTGGTAAGACATTTTTTCTGTTTTACTCAACCCCAGAAAAGTCCTAAGATACTTTCTTAATCTCTTCTGTTCTCAAGTTGTAGCCTAATGTGTTGAGGCATATCTATCTTTGGTTAATTTGCTGGGCACAGTGTAGGGTCTTGGTATTTAAGGATACCCTCCAGTCCCTTCTAGGAATTCTCCTGTGTTTCACATTTCAAATACATTTCTACCCTTTGGTATCCGTTTTGTCTCTAGAACTCTCTTTAATAAAGACTCAGCTGTTCTATGATTGCTCTTTCTCCACCACAGCGCTCTCTCTCTCTCTCTCTCTCTCTCTCTCTCTCTCTCTCTCTCTCCCCCTCTATCTTTGCTTCCTCCTCTTTTTCTACTTATACTTGGTTCTGTAATCTGTGAAGTTCCCCAAGCTCAGTTCATATTATGACTTCCACAGATATGCAACTTTTAAATTTCAACCTCTTATTTTCAAGTTTCAAAGCATCCCTTTTGCTTGTCAACGGTACTTTTCAAGTGTTCATCTCTTCATTCTGCTGGGTACCTGTTTACATAGTCTTGAGTACTTCTGAGATACTGAATTAGTTCTGTTTGTTAAGTTCTCTTCTGTTCCCTAATTGCCTTTTATCTTCCTGGGACATAGGCATGTCTGTCTTTCTTGTAGGCTTTCCTTGGATATCTGAGGAGTTTTGACTTTGGTCTCTTCAGATGTCAGAGTGAGCTATAAGAGGACACACGATTATGTGTGGTTCTGTAAGATAAGTCAACGGTAGGCTTCTGTGGTTGGATATATCCTTGAATAAGTCATATAAAAGAGTACCTCGAGCATCTATGTCTTCTAGAAATGAATTAAAATAGCCACCGTGATGAGACTTTAAGGCTGATTCCCTAGAAGAATGCCCAGGTCACCAGAGGAACACAGTTGACCCCAATTCTCTCTGCTCCACATTGTCACCTGCTGAGTCTCAGCGTGAGCTGAAAATAACCCTGCCACCTTCTACTGGTGCCTCTCTGCCTCCCTGGCAAGGCTGAAGAGCTCACAAGCATCTCCCATAGGTTCCTACGGGACACTCTGCCAGGGACTCAAGTATCACATTGCCGACTCTCTTTTGTTTACTGTGAATTTTGGATCTGGTTGGTTTATTATAATTTGCTTCTTCTTTCTTGCCTTTGGTACTTGAACTCAAGTCAGGTAATGGGAGGACAACCCCCATCCCCTAAATTTTTGCTCAGCTAATGGGTTTTGCAATCTCTGGGTTTGGAATTTTCTTTTAATAGCCTTCACTAATTGCTTCATTTGGAAGGCGTCAGTGTCTACCATGCCCGTGTGATGAAAGAGAAAGCAATGATCTGCAGTGCCAGGGTAGGAAGCTTAGCCTGAAAGGCGAGCACCAGGGTCAGCTCATAAATCGAGCATGGACCGACCGCATACTGTAAATAAGCACAGGGACGGTCTTGGACCCCGAGTTCAGTGGACTCACGCTCTGGGCGTGGTTTGCTAGTTAGGTCTTGCAGAAATATGAGGCTCTGGCTGGGCAACTGATTCATTTATTCCAAAACTGTCTTTGCCTGAGTCTCCACAGAGCAGAGTCAGGATGAATAACACTTAGGATCGCATGCCTGTGTCCAACCCTGACCTTAACAATTATCCCTCCCCTCTCTAAACCTTCACTTTCTTATTTGTAAAGAAGGAAGATTGCTATTTACCTCACTGAGTCATACTAAAGGACTGAATTTTCTTTTTTTCTTCCTTCTTTCCTTCCTCCCTTCCTTCTTCCCTTCCTTCCTTCCTTCCTTCTTCCTTCTTGAAGACAAGGTCTCACGACCTTGCCCACGCTGACCTTGAACTCACTTTGTAGCCCTGGCTGACCTCGGGCTCTTACTCTGACTGTATATCTTAGTATATACCACCACGCCCAGAACCAGGACTGAGTTTTAAGTGCACTGGTGGCAGTCTCAACACATAATAGAGTCTTGGTGCATGTTCTTTGCCCTCCCTCTAGAAGCCACACCTGTCCAGTTTTTCCTACAAGGAGCTAAGAAGTCCTCACCAGCCTGACCTGGACAGTGTGTACGGACACCAAGGAACACACGAGTTGTGTGGCGGGATCCAAGCTTTGAAAAACTTGCATTTCCCCACAATTATGTGATTCATGAAGGACCTTGGAGAACAAGGACAAATTTGGAACAGCTGAGAGGACAGTGGGTTAAGGCTATTCAGTGCAAGCCTGTGACATTGGGAAATACATTGGATTAAGGCTGTTCACTGCAGGCTGTGCAGTTGAGAAATTGATGGCGTTTGGGGTTTTTAATTTATCATCAGTTATAGTGGACATATCTTGCTCAGGCCATTTGTAATTTGCCATGGTTTCCCCTCTTTTCAGTCTTCCTTTTTAGGCTGTGGGCTTTTCTCAGAATTGAGCTGGAGGAAGAAACACAGGGACTGTGGGGCACTTACCCCTTCTCTGCCTTTCAGAACTGGATGAACCGTTTTAAAGGGACAGCGAGGCATCCAGAGAAGTGAGTTAGATGAGTGGTTCAAAACAGTCTCTTGTTGTTGTTGTTGTAGTTTTAGCTTAAAAGAAACCGAAACAAACATGACTGCTGGAATTCCATGCATAGAAAAAGTGGGGGTGGGTGACCTGCTTTCCAAAATGTCTGGGAAGAATTCTTCATGGTACAGAGCTAATGCCCCAAGGACTGTTTTTACACTTCCCAAGAGGCTTCAGAGGTGGTATAGAGAGGCCTTGGACAACATATCTGAAACACTTTTCACCGTTTTGGGAAAAGCGGGGGAGGGGTATTTTGAAAATTGGCCCATGATTGACTGTTCAGAATGGGTAAACCAGTACCACTTAGAGGTTTTCCAACCGCCAGTACACAGAGAGCTCGCTGAATTGAATGGATGAGGGTGGCCATGTCTTCCCCATTTTCCAAGTTGAAAACACCTTTACTTACTGAAGTTTGAGAGACCTGCAAAGCCTATGGCCGCAGGTTCCTTTGTCGACCTCAGGAGAACAGGCCAATGACTTTTTAAAACCTGTGGTTTGTTTGAGTACAGGAAACACCCACGTGAGAGCCAGCTTTAAAGGAAAGCGTTCTGTGGAAGGAAAGTGGAAATGTTCACCTGGTTAGAGAGGAACCTCTGAGGAGTGGAGGAGGTCTCTGCGTCTGCGGGTGTTTCATCTTTCGTTGAGGTTCTGCTTCAGATAATCTCCAGCCTCGCTGCCCATCTGAAGGACACATAGTTCAGGCTACTCACAGTGAGGCAGTGTAACCCAGTGGTCAGGTCAGATGCTCCTCAATCAACATTCCCGGCTCCCTGGCCACTCATCACACCTTGAACCTAACAGTCTCCTTTTCTCTGTACTGTGGAAATGGTGTGTACCGCCGTGTTGGGTCACTATTTTGTTTAAAAGGATGATGTGTCTTGTTGGTTAATGCCAAGTATATGTTAAATATTTAAATATTGGTCTCTGAGCAGAAACATTAGGGATATTTACTTACTGCCTCAGTTTTATTAAAATCTGAAGTTCTATTATTCCTTTGACTTTTGCTATGAACCCATACTAATTGTGCCACCCTGAGGACACACCTAGGGACGAGGACACACACAGTCATTTCTAGGATTACTCTTGGATCTTAAACAACTCTCTGAAATCATAGCTGTGACCTACAAGACTCATGCAGTGAACATGAGTCTATAAACAGCCACAGGGACTTTGGCTAGATGGACACATCTGGGTGACTCAGTAGGAAATACTAAGTATCCTCTCCGGTCTGAAAGCTACCAACCTGCAGATCTCACAAGGGAGGGAAGGACAAGTGTTGGCAGCTTTTGGCTTCAGATTCCATGGAATCTCTGGTGATTTCTTTCTTCAGGTTTCTTCAACATTGAATCCAATCCGGGGGGGGCATGACACTTGTGGACAGCTTTGTGCCAATAGCTGTTTCTTCCTTCTCTCTCTCTCTCTCTCTCTCTCTCTCTCTCTCTCTCTCTCTCTCTCCCCCCTCCTCCCCTCCCTTGGTCCCTCTCTCTCTTCCCATCCCCCCTCTCCCCTGGGTTTCTGGGGACAAGCAGTGTTTTCTCCAGAAGCTGAGCAAGGCAAGGCAGTTTGAGCTTCTCTCTTCACTGCTCTTGCACCTTCCTTCCTTTCAGCATCTTGGTTGGAGGATTCATGGGTTAACACATGACCCTGCTTTGATGGTTCAGTGTAGGTTAAAGGAGTCAGGAAGAAAAAGAACTAATGGAAAAGGTCAGGAGAAATTCACTCACATCTTTTCACTGCGAAGGAAATGAGCTAATGTATCTGTATATATAATATCTTTATCATATATAAATATATGATAATTTTTATTTTTGGGAGTTATTATCATATCAGTTTCTCCCTTTCCTTCTTCCAATTCTGCCCAAGTCCCCGTTCCTTGCTCTTTCTTGAACTCATGGCCTCTTTTTCTTCAATTGTTCAACACACACATATCTACTCCTCAATATATGCATACAACCTGCTCAGCCCATATGTTACTAGTGTGTAGAATTTCAAGGCTGACCACCCTACATACAAGTAACACATGACCCGAGGAGGCTCTTCTCTGGAGAAGACTGTCCCTCCCACTCCCAGCATTCCTTGGTTGCCTGTGGTTCTCTGTCTAGGGTTCAGCCTGCTGAGCTTTCACTCTCCCGTGTTAGCATGCCAATTTGTGTCACCTTGTCCAAGGCTTGTTTAGGCAGCCGTGCTGATAAGACTTCATAGGTGGGGCTTCTCTGACATTTCTAGAGGACACACTTTTACAGCAAAGCTCCTACTACTTCGGCTCTCACAATCTTTCCGCTATTCTCTTCCACAGGATCCCTGAGCCTTAGAGGAGGTCGTCTTGTAGATGTGTGAGCTGGGTCTGGGCTGCCAACACAGAACCACAAGCTGAGCCTGACTTCACCTCGGTTTGCTTAGGAACCTTAGATGTAGCCAGCTTGCCCCATCCATGGCCCCGGGGGGGGAACCCAGCGCGTTCCAAGGGTCCCCAAGAGTTAGCCTGATTCTGAACTAAGAGCATGCACGGTTTTCCTGGCAGTTTCGGAAAGCAGAACAATATAAAGCAGCCCGGACAACTTTCATTTGCTCAGGAGCTCGCAAGTCTTCAGGTTCCCTCCAAGTGGGCTCGGGTTCCCATTCCGCCGCTGGGTTCTTTCTCCTCTCAAGTCAAACCGTTATTGGACAAGCTGTTGTCTGGTTCTTTACCCTCTTTATGTTTTATCTTCCACTCCTTTGGATGGGTCTTAATTTGATGTGTGTCCACTGGGACC
This sequence comes from Rattus norvegicus, assembly GCF_021556685.1. Classification (NCBI taxonomy): domain Eukaryota; kingdom Metazoa; phylum Chordata; class Mammalia; order Rodentia; family Muridae; genus Rattus; species Rattus norvegicus. Next base: position 17,101,273 of record NC_141541.1, on the reverse strand, counting down.
ACGCTTTCACACTGCAGCCACAGCAACTGAGGCATTTTCTTGTATTAATTATAGTATGGAGGCTACGGAGTCAGATTAACCAGTAAACTGCTGAACAAGCACGAGGACTCGAGTGTGGATCCCAGCACCCAGGTAAAAACCAAGCCTAGGAGCACTCCTGTGCTAAGGGGCAGGGCTTGGGGAGGACGCAGGCAGATCCTCGGAGTCCATTAGCCAAATCAATGAGTCCCAGGTCCAACGAGAGACCTTGTCTCACAGAAACATAAGGTGAAGGGATGGTGACATAGATCAGTCAGTAAAGGCATTCTCACCAAACCTGAGAACCTGAGAACCTGAGTTTAATTCCCTGGGATCCAGAGAAAAAGAGAGAAGCAAATTCTACAAGCTGCCCTTTGACCTCTACACGAGTGTCTTCACACACACACACACACACACACACACACACACACACACACACGCACACAGAGTGGGAGGGGGGAGACTTTATTCTTATAGGTCCATAGGTGCACGTTGGAGAAGGCTGATAACATACTGATTGTTTTAAAACCTATTCAAGTGTTCAGAGGATATGAAAGTTCTCTGAGAACAACTCCAGCCTTGAGCTAATGGCTGGAAAGCCCACCGGTCGGATATGTTGACGCCAGAGGTGATGCGATCGTTCCTTAACTTGGCTTCTCAACTGTTAGTAATGGTTTCCTGACTGTTCATAAAAGAACTCTGAGCAATGCTTCTCTCCACTTGGTGCTGGGTAGGTGGAAAGGGCTCTGAGATTTCTTTCCGTGACAAGGAAGCTCTTTATTAGCTTCGAAAGGAAGATTCATGCCCCATGCTTTTAAGCTACATTCTCTTGCACACTGCTGTCAGGGCCTATTCCCCTGTGGACTGCTTACGTAAAACATGACAGCCATCACATACCCCGAAGGCTCTCTGGTCTGCATGGATGGAAGGATGTGGGAATGGAACTTTTTCTTCCCAGAATACTCTCTGGTTTCATCCTGATTCCTAGAGGCCTATTAACTCAACATGCTCTAATTTTTGTTTGATATAGGATGCTGGTTTCAGAACAAGGAGGGGAGCGTGGGCAGTATGGGTGTACACCAAGCTGTGAATTAATATCAGATTTCCCCCCAGGAGTATTTTTTTTTCTGATGGAGAAAAGAAATCCAAATTCTTGAAGTAAAAACAGTTAAAAAAAGCAAAAGGACAAAGGTCATCTACCCCTCCACCAGGCCACGTTTCAAGTTCTTGCCTGTGAAATGTGTCGCCCAAAGCTCCAAAAGTGTCATGATCTAAAAGGCTGACTGACCTCATGTAGATCCCCGTCTGTAAGATGCTTAGTCTTCCTACTTACTGTAATTCACAATTCAGCAAATATCTGTAGATGTCACACACACACACATACACACACACACACACACACACACACACACTGATGTGCTCAGCATCTGGTGTGAATTTGAACTGAAGAGTATTAATTCCCAAGGCACAGTCACCCTGGTATCCACTTGTGTAGACATGTAGTAAAAAAGACCTATTGCCATGTGAGTGTGCGAGGGTTGGCGTGTCATGCAGAAAGGAGTATGAAGGTAATAGTGTGGCCTATTTTCTTCCCTGTATCAAGTGTGTGTGTGTGTGTGTGTGTGTGTGTGTGTGTGTGTCTGTGTGTCTGTGTATCTGTGTCTGTATCTGTGTCTGCCTGTCTCTGTGTGTTTCTGTGTGTGTGTGTGTGTGTGTGTGTGTGTATGTCCACACATGTGTGGATTCACTAAGGAAATAAATGCCTAGCACAGACAGCACAGACCCTAATTCTCTTCTCAGCTTGTGTTGCAAGACAAGAAGTCATTGCTCTGTTTTAAAGCAGCCTGGAGAAAATATGCTAAAGGGAAGTTCTTCACCCTGTCTGTCTGTCTAGGAGCTGCTGCTGGAGAGGGACTTGCTTTCCTTTGAGTGGTTTGGGGTTCTGTTTTGCAAAGAGCAAACATTGAATCATCTGTTGAGGAGACATTTCAGCAAACAGCTGGCTACAAGCACAGCCATTGCAGAACTGAGTACAAAGAATGACACTGAGCCCCACCAGTACCCGTGCATGCATGTGTGTGTGTGTGTGTGCGTGTGCGTGCGCGTGTGTGAGTGTGTATGTATGTGTGTGCGAGTGTGTGAGTATGTGTGTGAGTGTGTGTGTATGTATGTGTGTGCGAGTGTGTATGTGTGTGAGTGTGTGTGAATGTGTGAGTGTGTGTGAGTGTGTGTGAGTGTGTGAGTGTGTGTGTGAGTGTATGTGAGTGTGTGGTGAGTGTATGTGTGTGAATGTGAGTGTGTGTGAGTGTGAGTGTGTGTGAGTGTGTGAGTATATGTGTGAGTGTTTGTGTGTGAGTGTGTGTGAGTGTGTGTGAGTGTGTGGTGAGTGTATGTGTGTGAATGTGAGTGTGTGTGAGTGTGTGTGTGTGTGAGTGTATGTGTGAGTGTTTGTGTGTGAGTGTGTGTGTGTGTGAGTGTGTGTGTGAGTGTGTGTGGATGTGTGTGAGTGTGTGTGTGAGTGTATGTGTGAGTGTTTGTGTGTGGGTGTGTGTGTTTGTGTGTGAGTGTGTGTGTTTGTGTGTGAGTGTGTGTGTGAGTGTGTGTGGATGTGTGTGAGTGTGTGTGTGAGTGTATGTGTGAGTGTTTGTGTGTGGGTGTGTGTGTTTGTGTGTGAGTGTGTGTGTGAGTGTGTGTGTGAGTGTATGTGTTTGTGTGAGTGTGAGTGTGTGTGTGTGTGTGTGTGTGTGTGTGTGTGTGTATTGGGTAGGGGCACCTACAGAAAGGCTTCAATACCCCAGTGATTGACAGTCTGAAAAGAAATGGAGGGGGAAGCCTGGGACAGCATCAATATTCTCAAGGTGGGAAAGGCCTCCATCCTGCTGCAGTGCATACAGTTGAGGAGAGACAGAGAAGGAAGGCTGAGCTCTTACTATGTGGTGGGGACCACAGGGGAGGTAGCAAGGTCCTTTTCGGAGCCTTGACTTGAGTAGGTTATACTTATTATGTGTTTCTGTACCTTTTCCTATCTATGAGACTGAAAGATCCCAATGTTATAATCAGAATAAACTGTAGCCCAGGATACTAGCAAAGTAGGGTCAACTTCGAAGAGTGGATTTGGATTAAAATATTTAAAACATTCATTCATTCATTTACATTTTTTTTCTTTTTTTCGGAGTTAGGGAGTGAACCCAGGGCCTTGCACTTGCTAGGCAAATGCTCTACCACTGAGCTAAATCCCCAACCCCTCATTTACATTTATTAAAATTCCACTATGTGTCTAGCTGTTTGCAGTGCACATGGATGGACGTCAGTGCGGTTTCTGCGGAGCATGCAGCCTGCTCGTTTCAGACTGAAGGTCTGACAAGATCAAATAGATGTAGTCCCAGACAGCACGAGGCTCTGTGAGTGAGCAACATGGCTGAGATAGAGTCCGTTGTACATGGGGCATAGCAGCTACTGTCCTTATTGTCATGACAGAATGCCTGCCAAAAGACACTTGAGAAAAAGAGAGGTTTGTTCTGGATAACCATGAGGGTGTGGTCCATGGTGGCAGGAAGACACAGGAGCAGAAGTGCAAGAACTCACTTGGTCACTCCCAGTCTGCTATCAGGAACAGGAGCAATGGACCCGGTGGCAAGCCGTCTTTCTCCTTTTCATTCAGCAGGACCCTGCCCAGAGAATGGCGCTGCCCATGTTCCTGGGAAGTCCATGTTTCTGGGAACACCCCTGCAGACACATACAGAATAAATCCAGCCAAACTAGCTCAGCAGGTCCACCATTATGGGGTAACTAAAAGAAAGAGTTGGCGACTGGAGGTTGGGGCCTGGGCATAGAGGATCTTTAGCAGCAGCAAGTTCATCCTGTAGACTGGTTAGTTAGAGCTTACATTTGACTTGATGGAAATTTCAGCTTAAGAATTGAGTGCCAAAGCATTTCAATAGAATATTAGTTATGCTGTGAAAGTGGATGCTTCAGGAAGCTGAGGCCTTGTGCGGTCTCTCCAGACATATCCGTGACTGTCTTACTGTTCCTCTATGCACCTGAGTCTCCCAATGGATACCTTGTCACCACCTACCACAGGGCCTTTCCCAGAAACTCTTTCTCCCTCTGCTTAATAAACAGTCCACTCTCCAGATCTCGGCTGAGCCATTGTTATACTCTCAGAATTTCTCTTGGTCCCCACACCAACCTAGAGCCACCCACATAGTGTCTATAAATGTCCGTTTGTGACTCCTTAATTGCTTTTCCTGACTCTCCTTGAGGACAAGGGTTCTCTTATTATAGTTTTATCTTTGGTGTCTGGCACATGGCAGACATGTACCGAGTGTTTATTTTAAAGACAAAGAGAAAGAACTGGATTGGGGGAGGGGAGCATATTCTGTGCGGGCTTCCTCTAGTGCAATGGTTCTCAACCTGTGGGTCGCGACCCCCTTAGGTGCCGCCATATGTATTTCTATTACAGTTCATAACGGTAGCAAAATTGCAGTTATGAAGCCTCAGTGAAATGATTTTATGATTGGGGGGGGTCACCACAACATGGGGAACTGTATTAAAGGGTCGCAGCACTAGGAAGGGTAAAAACCACTGCCCTGGTGATCACTGTAGATCTGGGTGACTGACTTACCCTTTTGCTCCCAGAGTCTTCTCCACTGGGCTCCAGGATGGGGAAGGGCCCTGTTATTTTTCATCAGCTAATTAGGAGCAAGGCCTGGTCTTAGATCAGAAAGGCAAAGGCATTGCTTTGAGTGGGGACGTCAGGTTGAGAGGCAGAGTTTCAAGTCCATGTGAACGAAGGGGTTAACATCCAAATGACAGGAGAGACAGCCTGGAGAAAATCCCCTTGTCACAGTGGTCTGTGAAGCGGAGGGTAAGAGTGAGTGGGCTGATGAATCTGTCCTCCCTTCCTGCTTAGGACTTTGAGATGGGCCCCATCCACAGGGGGAGCAAATTATCTCTCAACAAGCTTCCAAAGAGTGCTTATAAATTCTCTGTCTCTGGGTGAAGAACAAAGGAAAACCAGGACCTTCCTGCCCCCCTTCTGCTGATGTGCGTGCTTTTGCTGCAGGCTGGGGGATGGTTCTGGGGGCAGGGTGGTGCTGTTTCTTGGCCCACTCTCCTACCGTTAGATTGATGCTCAAGAGGCCTTCCTTACTAGAGAAGGAGTGCTCTGCAGGACACTTCCTGTTCTAATCTGGTAATGCTTTGTGAACTCCATGAATCCAATGTACCAGGCTCCAAAGAGTAGGGCGAGTTTTATGAGTCATCCAGTGCTATTCGTTTTCTGTCTTTTTCCTTTCTTCTCTCCAGGGAGAAGTACGCTCCCTGGAACCTTCACAGAACAGACCAGAAGCCATGATGGCAAATCTGACTCCATTATCTCAGGGCAAGGAGTGGTGTTGGCTTCTTCTAGCCAGATCCCTTGTATGGCATAAAAATTATGACTGGACAAGACTGTCTACACAGCCAGCAAACAGATCCAATTCCAGGAGTGGGGACTGAACAAATACAGTGTTATTTTTAATGTAAATAACTCCTAGGGATATACCTAGATCCATATGCTTGTGGAAAACCATGCTGACACAGTTCTAGTCTGTCCTGTCCAAATATCTCCAGTGTGCCACAGCGCTGACATAGCCTGCATGCAGATTTCTTTTCTGAGGTACAGCAGTTTTCAAATGAAATAAGCAAAATAGTATGTGGCAGAATAAGCGAATGGTGGATGTTTAAAAATCATTTGACTGATTAAGGTAATAGGCTTATTACTTAAATTATATAGCCTAATAGATTTGTCACCAGCTGCCGAGCATTTGAAATGCCATTGGCTAGGTCCTCACGGTCCACTTAGTTTCATTTTCACGCGATTGTTCCAGTATCAAGCTCCAAACCTAAGTTAGTTATCCATGGGCTGTGAATCTGAGAAGCTGGACTTCTGTTAAAATGATTTGGTAATATACAATTTCAACAGGCAGATGCCCAGAGAAGAAGAAGACAAGTGAATAATGTGTGTAACCGAGGATGGCCTATGCTTATGTCCATCATGAGGCACGTCCAATGGAAAGGACTTTCTACATAGAAACATGTGGGGTGGGAGCAGGGAGCACTGCCTTAATCCAGAGAAGATTTGTCCTGAACCTCGTGGAGTAAAGGCTTAGCTCTTGGACCCCGTGTGTTTAGTCATACAGTTTCCCAGTCCCTTCTTCCTTTGAACACTGGGGTATTTGACCAAGTGAAGCTACGTTATTATCTTGTCCAGGTTTATGGCCCATTCATTCAAACTCAATTCCTTGAACTCCCTGAGTTTTGTGATGCTTTCAAGCTCTGGTCAGGATGGAAGGACTGACTTCAGAACAGGAGCTAAGGCTAAGCCCACTTTATCAAGTACTCACTTCCTCTCTATGCCTCTGGAAAGGAGGCAACAGAGCCTGTGGAGAAGGCTGCAGCTTAGGGTGGGATGTGGCACCAAACCAGGACAGGCAATACAAAGACAAGAGAGGGCAGCACTATTACTTTATATAAAGCAGTCTGCAGGAGCTTATCATGATGGGTGTGCAGAGCCAAGAGCCGAGCATTGTTGGTGAATTACTGTATATCTCAGCCTTTCGATCAGAAGATTGTGGCAATTCTCCAACTAGGATTACACCTAGGCTTAGATTGTCAAGCAGATAAATGTATACATTCTGGAATATTGGAAATATTGAAGAATATGTGGGTTTGGGATGGAGATAATGGTGTCTTCAAGATGGTAGACATAGTCTTTGAGACTTCTAGGACACTGCCCAAGTGGTGGGAAATAGGGATTTGGGAGATCACGCCTAGAGACAGTGCAGAGTAGAGGAGTCATGACACTGTGATAGTTTATCTCAGTAATCAACTTGACTAGAGTTAAACTCACCAAGGAGACACACGTCTTAGAGGTGTCAGCGTGGGTATTTACAGTGCTGTTTAACTGAGTATAGAAGATTTGCCTTGGATGAGAGGGGTGGTACCACCTCTGGGCTAGAGTCCCAGACCGAATAAAAATGGAAAACAAAGATGTTCGTGAGTTCTACACCATTCACCCATTGCTTTCTGGTCATCAAGAAGTGAGAAGCCCCAACCCCATCCTCCCACCATGGTGAACTCTGTCACGGCTTTACCACCATGACTGCATTGTCAAACCATTGCTTCTGTCAGGCGTTTTGCCACAGCCTGGGAGAAGTCACCAATACATAGGCAATGGTTAGTGAAGAACAGGAGCAGAGAAGTGCCATTTCCTTGCAGGGTTGTCTTGGACAAGTAGCTTCTTTCCCTCTCAACTTCATGCGCTGTTCGGTGGAGAGTAACTGTAATTCTTACCTAATGGAGTCATTATGAAGATTAAATATTATAGGCAAAACGCCTCAAAGTGCATGGCGCTCTGAGTAAATATTGCTACTAAAGATGCTAATTAGCCACCGAGTGCCAGTGTCTGGATTTTGGCCAACGTCCTATGATTTCAGCCACTACATCCAGAACCTTGGGCTCCTTACCTAGGGAGTAAGAACAACAGCGCATGCTATGGTTGTCTGCTGCAGTATTGTTTTATTTTTATTCATTTTTAAATTCTTCTCACATATAATAAATACATCCTGACCACAGTCCTCTCCCTCCACTCCTCCCAGCTTCCCCACATCCGCACTCCCCCAAGATCCATCCTTCTCCATTTCCAGGGATATCAACTGAACACAACATAACAAGCTCCAATAAGACTGGCACAGACCTTCATATCGAGGCTGGACAGGGCAACCTAGTAAGAGGCAGAGTCCCGAGAGCAATCAAAAGAGTCAGAGACAACCCCCCTCCCCCGTTCCCATTGTTAGGAGTCCCACAAGAGTACCAAGCTATGAAACCATAAATTACATGCAGGGGGCCTACGTCAGATCCAGACCAGCTCTGTGAGCCTCTACGAGCCCTTCTTAGTTGAGTTTGTAGGCCATGTTCTTTTGTTCTCGATCCCTCTCTGGATTCTACAATCTTTCTGCCCCCTCTTTCACAGGGCCCCTCAGTTCCACCTAATGCGTGGCTGCAGATCCCCGCATCTGCTCCCAGCACTTGCTGGACGAAGCCTCTCTGATATGCCTGGGCTAGGTTCTGATCTATGAGTGTAGCAGAATATCATTAGGAATCATTTCATTCTCTTTTTTTTTCTTCTTTCAGTTAGGTTGGTCCTAGGTCTCTGGGCTATCCAGCCTCTGGTTCCCGGTCATCCAGGCTGTGCCAAGCATGGGCTCCCACTTTTGGCATGGGCCTCAAGTTAGACCAGTGGGCCACTCCCACAAGCTCTGATCCGCCATTACTCCAGCATATTTTGCAGGCCGGACAAAGTAAAATGTATGTCAAAGGTTTTGTGGCTGGGTTTGTGTCTCAGTCCCACGACTAGAAGCCTTGCCTGGTCACAGAAGATGGCTGGTTCAGTTTCTATAATCCATTATGTTACTAGGAGTCTTCCCTAGGGTCACCACTGTAGATTCCAGGAGACTTTCATTGCACTGTGTTTCCACATTGTCCCCCCAAAGTCCACCAATTTCAGTCGTCTCTTCCTCTATTCTCTCCCTCCATCCCTGCTCCCCAACTTGATCCCTCTCGTTTCCCTCCCCACCTACCTACAGTCCACTGGTAGGATCTATTCTATTTCCCCTTCCCAGGGAGAAACTTGTGTCTGTCCTTGAGCCTTCTTAGAGAGACTAAGAAACAAGGGCTGCTACAGTATTCGTAAAACACTTAGAACCTTATTGAAAAGTGTAAAGGTCTATGAAGGGTTTGTAATGTAACTAATACATTTTTTCTGTAGTCACAAAAGAGCTTCCGGGAAAACTAGCTCCATTGCCCTCTAAGCTGAGCCTGGGAGGGCAGAGGAAGTCAGCAGGAGTTCAGTGTGCTCAGCCAGGATGTGCTCTGTGACATCCAGGAAGTCGAGAATCCTAAGTGCTCTTTGACAGCTGAGTGGAGCTAAGTCACTCCGGAAGGGCACCTGAGCCCCAGAGGCACTGAGTAGAGATTTCTAAATTGTCAGTAACAGTGGTCAAATCTGGCCTGAGCTGAAACACCCTTAAAAGAAGTGAATGATGCTCAACAAAAGGAAGTTTGGAAGATAGGGGAATTGGGAGGGGGTGGGGAGAAATCTGGCTAGGAGAAGAGAAGACGTCCAGGTCAAAATAAATGACTCCTAGATTCCTAGTCTCTGATCCTCTGGTGGACCACTTGGAGTTGTTTATGATCCGTTAAATAGTTGAGAGTCTCTGGGGTTTTGATTGTTTTCTTATTTCAAAATCCAACACAGCAGGGAATGAGGTTGGTGTTTCTATCTAAAAGAACAGAGCAAAAGGTTTTGAATCTCCTCTCTGCCCTCACTCCCAACATTGCTCAGACGATTCAATGCCTCATAAGGGAGGTAATTTTGAGATAATGACACAAAGGCAGCAATTAAAAAATATTGCTTGTTTCAGGGCCCATAAATTGGTTGTTGGTAATTGAGGACAGAATGTGTTTTCTAATCCACTGAAATGATATCTTATTGCAAGCTGGCATGGTAATTACTGTATTTGTACAGTACTGGAGGAGCCCCAGCCTGAGTTTGACAGGGAGTTGATTAAATCACCCAGGTGTAATTGAAGGCTTTGATTGCATTGCCTCTGAGCGGATCAGTTTTAGTAATAGCCTGGTTTTACTCTGTCATGGGCTCTTAGAATCATCAGTGGGAATGCAGGCTCCTCCATCTCCCTCCTAGACCCGCTGCACCCCTGTGGGGAGAGAGAGAGAGAGAGAGAGAGAGAGAGAGAGAGAGAGAGAGAGAGAGAGAGAAAGACATCTTCTTACTGCAGAGAAAACCAGAGCTGGCAGACAGCATCCTTCACTGCGGTCCTGCATGACATCATCCAGACAAAAGCAACCTGTTTCTCACTGCCGCTTTGTTTCTTCAGATGGAGAAGGCTGGGACTGCAGCACACACAGACGCACAGACGCAATAGCAGCCCAGTATGTCCAGAATGAACTGGAAATGGGATTAAGCTCCACTGTTGCTCATCAGCTGATTACAAAAATGAATGTTTAAAAAAAAACAGTTTTCAGGAGAGGAAATTTTACTTACCCGTCCCGAACGCATTGTGTTGGTCAGATTTTAAGAGAGACACCATGAGTCTCTACAGGGAAGATCCTTGGAAATGTTGGTGTTTGTGATGGTCAGTAGTAATTGTAAGCTTCTTGGTTTATGCTTCTCCTGCTGCCAAGAAGGAATACGTTAATTTGGAGGCCACAGCAGCCGCATAGCGCAGGTAGGGTCAGTATATAAGAATGTACCCATCATATCTATGGCCTAACAGACATCATGATGAAGGTGGTGACCAATCCATTCTCATTGCTGGATTAGCAAGTGGAAGAATAAATGAGCCCCTGGAAGAAATGGGGTAAAGATGTGGGCATTGCAGAAGGCTCCTGTGGGGTGAGGGTAAGGCTGTGCTATTTGTACAATGTAGTGATATCCGAGTTAATGGGAAAGTCATGAAAATGTCATTCAGGACAGCAGTCTCCACACGGGTCTCAGCACATTTACTTAGCTTTGAAACAGACATTGAAGTGGTTATCACCTTTTAAAGCTCAGTTTCTGTTAAATGAGTAGAAGTGGGATATAACAATTTTTATTATTACTGAATTAAGGGAGAGAAGAAACATAAAACACAAGGACAGCTCAGCATCCTCCTGAGGTAGACAGAGGCTGGTCCTTCAGTTCTGCACATTTGCATGAAGTGATGTACTTGATATTTACTCTATAAGAAGATAGGAGATAAAATGTCACACACATTCACTAAAGTCTGAGGGAATAGCAAACATCTTTTTGGTCTTTTTAAGAGGGATCAAAGAAGAAAATATGTGATATCATTTATATGGGTCTTCTTTTTTATGAGCATTAACTTAATAAACCCTTTCAGCTGTCAATCAGAAACCAGCTGGAACAAGCTTACACTATGCTCAGGCTATTCATGCTTATGCACACAAGAGTTAGAAAAATCTTTTCATCTCCTCCCAACGTTTACCCCGGATTCCACCACACGTTAAATAAGTCCCACGTCAATTACACTGAGAGATGCTACTGTGGGAGAGTCATGTTGGGAAACCAACTTAAAATAAACCAACAGGGGCTGGCAAGCACAGCTCGGGCTGATAATGAGTGCTGCATTTGCAGGGGACCCAAGTTCATTTCCCAACACCCAGGCTCAGAACTACCTATAAGTCCAGCACTAAAAAAAACTAACATCCTCCTCTGGCCTCTACAGAAACACAACACAAAACACACACATACACACATGAAAGCACATATCACACACATACATAATTAAAAAAGAACTTCCTGAAAAAGGTCAGCTGAACTACCTGGAAGAGAATTCTCTCACCTGTTGAATTGAGCAGCTAGACAGTCTCGATCCTATGACATGGCAAACAGACTTAGAGGGGAAACCTCTTTGCCAAAAGGTACTGGCAAGTAAGCAAACAGTACCTGGTCTTAAAGTGGATTCTCCACCTCTACATCCCATGAGTTCCCATGGTTTCACTTCAGAAACCACCCTCACTCCCTGTCACTTCTAAATAGTTTTCAGCTTACCTGTCCTACTCTACAGCTCACCTTCCCTCTATTGCTACTTCTGACATATAATTGCCTCTTGGTTTTCACATTCTGTTCAGGACATACTCTTTGATTCACTCATTTTCTGCTCAGTATTCTATCATGTGCTACCCCATTATCATGAGAAACCACAGAAACAGAAGTTGTATAACATTTTCTGCAATGCCATTATATCCTGCAGGGAAACCTCATTAACACTTGGGAAGTAAGCAACTCAGAAGACTCAGGAAGTCCCTGAAACTGACTAGTTATACCAGATCCTTCCCTCCTTGAACATCCATATGCATCAAGGACTGGGGAGAGACACTTCCTGGCCAATGGAACTGTCTGGAAGAGTCAGAGACTGGCCAAACAGCCTGAACAAGAAAGAGACCTATGGAGCTTCCAGAAAGACTCTCAGATCCGTTGAGCTGCCTAGAAGAGGCAGAGAGACAAGACAAGCATCTGGAAGAGACAGAGGCTTCGAACTGCCTGAAAGAGACAGAGGTCAGCTAAGCTCAACCTGTTGAGTTGCCTGGGAGTTGTACAGTGGGTTTCTGGGTCCCAGCTTTCATACACTGTAACCCATGCTTAGCTGAGGCTGTGGTGATGCCGTTGTTGCCGAGTTATTTCTGCTTCAGTCGATGACCCCTCTCACTCATGCTCCTGTAAACAACTCTGACAAAATTCTCTGGTTTAGCACGTGGATTTGTCTGTCATTGGTTCCTTCCCTGGACATTTATGTTTCCCCAAGGATGGTGTCACATGAGATTTTCCAGTGATAAGATTGTCAGTCCAGAGTTTTATATTTTGAAATGAAACCTCATTTCAAAATGAAGAGAAACAAACATTTCTCAGATAAAGGAACCCCAAGGGAATCTGTTACCACAGATATACCCAAGTGAATAGCTAGAGGGAGTTATTGAAAAAGTAAGGCAAGTTTTTTTTTTTAAGACTTCTCAAATATTTTGAAGAAGAGAAAAATATCCAAAGATACAGGTGCACTCAAGAGTTTCCTAAATCTCAAGTTTCCTAAATTTTATTCAACAAGAATTACCATATGTCTGATAAGATTGTCAATCTATGTAAAGAAGACATTCCTATCACCCATACTGTGTGAGTGAGGAGTAGGGAACTCAGAGGCAAGGAAGATCTCTAATGTATTCAGATTGGTAAACTGTTACCATTCATAGGCTCTGGTTTGCCAGATGTGTATAAATACATCAAAAAATGTGATAGATCAATCAAAGTGGAATCCTCATGGGGGTTAGGAAAGGTGAGAAAGAGGGGACGTGAAAATTAAACTGAAGTTGCAGCCTTGAGTCTTCCCACAGCAGTGACTGCATTTAGTAATGATCAGCAGCTCTAGTCACACAGCACCATTCCCGTTATCTTGATTGCATTTCTACCTTTGCTCACATGTTCGTGTGCATATGCGTGTATTCGTGTGTATGTGGAGAGAGGGGTGCTCATGCAGGTCATCAGACTCTCATGAAAGTGCTGGGACAACCTGTACTCGAGTTAGTGCTGAAACAAGGTCTCAGAACTGCAGCTTGCTCTGGCACACACACCTACTCAGTGCGGGGCTTGAGGCTAGAGCATTGGGCAGAGTGGTGGCTGCCTCCATTCACTGAGCAATCTCAATGTCATCAGTCCTTCTTTCCTGAGACATGTCTTTCTGTAAGTCTTCAGATGGCCTCACACACATTCTGTATCCCAGCCTGGCCTTGAACTCATGGCAGTCCTCGAACCTCATCCTCCCTCACGCTGAGGCAAGCGTTACCATGTCCAGTTCCATGTATAAAGCACCCTTAAAGAGGAAAGCTAAAAACGTAGAGAACATATTAGCGACTGTCTGGGTTCAGGGGTTGTGAAAAGAGGTGAGTGGTTAGAGCTATACAGAGGGTCCCTCCCAGTGTAGTGGCTGATGTTCTCATGCTAATAATACCCCAAAAACCTGTTTGCAGTGTCCCACACATAGGTAAAGGAAGCTTGGCCACAGTTGTCTCTGATTGGCAATGGTTGGGCAGAAAGACAGAAGCGGGACTTTAGATTTCCCAGACAAGAGCCAAAGAGAATAGGAAGGAGAGAATTGCCACGACAGAGAAGCAGAAAGATCTGACTTAAAGGCTTGCTGACCTGTAAGACTGTGGGGAAGTGGCCCCAGGAGCCACTCCCCTTATTAGATCTGTGGAAGCAGAGATCAAACATAGATTTAGCAAGTATTAATTCAAGAATATCTGAGGGGAATGTGTGCTAGCTGTGGGGAGGTTTGGAAGTGTCCAGCCATTGAGGTAATTAGGCATATTAAAACAAAAGGGGTTTTTGTGCGTGTGCGTGTGTGCGTATGTGCGTTTGTGCGCGTGTGCGTGTGTGCGTGTGCGTGTGCACGCGTGTGTGCTCTGCAGCACCAATGGCTCCTCAGCTCTGACATGTAATAGAATAGCTGAAAAGAGGACAATAAAGGCATCAAGGACCTCCCGCTGCTGTCCCTGAGCTTGCTGTGAGACTAAAGTTTTCAATATATAAGTTTTTTCTTTTTCTTTTTTTTTGAATTTACTGCAGAAAATAGCAGTCAGTTAGGGACCTCATTTTAGTATGCTGGCTCAAATATCTAGAGATAAGTTGGGAAAGGGAGAAAAAACTTTGAATCCCTGTCATCCCTTCCAGATTTGAGTTTGTTTTTGAGAACTTTCATGGAGATTGGGGGCTGTAAAGCCCTCATTTGGCCTCGTTGAGGTTGTTTGTACTGGAAAAAAACAAATACTTATGAGAGGCTGACCGGCTGCCCCCAGATTGCTCTGGGCTAAGCCTCAGAACACTTGTCCACACAAAGATTTAACCAGCAGTAACTACTCAGTGCAGAGAAGGTAAAAAGGGGGATTAACAGTGAGAAACGCTTGACCCACAAAAAAACAGTACACTTTCCTGGGACTGTGTGCTTTCCGATGCTCTGCCAGCAATGAGACTCAGTTTTGATATCGAGTTATGGGTGCTGAGACTATCTGCACTTTACTCGTTTTCCGTTTGCAGGACCACGGAGATTCTAAGAGGGGACTGAGAATGGACTCAACTCTGTGGCTAGCTCTTGAGAACATTGTGTGTACCTATGTGTTAGTGAGTCTACCTGGGCTGCCGTCACAGCAGATCAGTTACACTGCCCTTCCCTGGAGAAAGGGCAGCCATAAAATTCTCATACAAAAAGGATGTCCAAGTGTCATTTGTCAGTTCCCACCCGTGTCACCAATTGTGCAACAGATTGTGGTTTCAGCTGGTGCTGCCTGGCCCTACTCCACTGTGATCCATTCTCTCCTTTGACAGAGGCAGCTGGCTCTCCTGTGTCCCATGTGTCTTCCCCCCAAGCAAAGTGTCTGGGCTCCTGGGAGATGCCCTGGACTCTCTTCATTGGTATTTTCAGGGAATTGGGTTCTTCTTTCTGTTAACTTTACAGTGGCTTAGAGAGAGAAAGGAGAGCCTTGGTGTAGCTGGGGCAGACACTTCTGCAGGTCTCCTTCTCTCCACTGCTCTGCTGTTCCTTTCTCCCAAAAGGGTCTTGCCGAGGTCCTCCTGACTCTTCTTGTTGCAAGTTACTACTCACACCGTAAATTCATGGATGTCCCTGAGAACAGAGAATCTGTAAGATGCAGTCTGTGGCTCTTTCCTGAGCTAGACTTAAGCTTCAATAGAGGGCAGCTGTATGTGCTGTGAGTGGTATGGTATCAAGTCCAAGGGGGCGGGGAGAGGAGGAGGGGAGAGGAGGAGGGGAGAGGATGTACTGGGGGACAGTGTCTCTCACACTTCCTGTGTCTCCGTGATTCCTCTGGGATATAGAGTCCCAAGTTCCACCTCAGGAGCATATTTGGCCCTGGAGAGAGAATAGGGACCCACCCAAGTGAGAAGGAAACAGTCTTTGGATATGAATGGGCTCAGTTACTTAGTCAGCCATCACTACTCTGGGTGTGACTGACTTCCAACAGCTAGTATGGGAAGAGCAGCCGCCAACAGGTTCATGCGAGGACCACATCGTCCTAGTCCTACGTCTTACATGCACCACAGTCCCTCCATTCTGGCCCTGTCAGCTTGGAGGCTGACATTCTTCTCTCTGTTTTCCAACTTTGGAGACCACAAAATTGAATCAAAAAGAAAGAGGCAGAGGGTTGGAAGCAGATTACAAAATCGAAATGAACAACAGAATTAGGAGAGTTAGCTGTCTTCAGACGCTAGGCCAGCGTCTGCCCCACTGAGCCTAATCAATGTGTCTTAGCTGACTTGAATTTCTTGAGAGCTGAGGTCATTCTGATTTAGTCTCCCACACCACCATTTGATTCCAGCATGGGACCCTGCCAGATGCTCTGTGAGGAAGCTTTTGTACTGGAAACCTCAAGGACAAATGAGCCAGACACCAAAAATCAGACCAGGATTCTGCTTCCTCGCCCACTTTAAATAGAAGATAAGATGTTCTTTTTTAGACAAATAAACCAGATTAAATTTACTAAGTTATTGTATCAACAATAAATACCATGTTATGCCAACACAAAACATGTCTTTGTTGTTTACTTAATCTCTCCACTTTGCACAGATTTCAAATAAAGTTAAACAGATGTCTTTTAGCCCCATTTTATTCTCTTCAAAAATATAGACTTCAAAAAATATCCAGTTATACTTTGAGAGTATTTACTGAGCTTTAGTCTCTCTCTCTCTCTCTCTCTCTCTCTCTCTCTCTCTCTCTCTCTCTCTCTCTCTCTCTCCCCCTGTTTCTGCCCGCTCCCCAGTCTCTCTCCAGTCTCAGTATGTAGTCTAGGTTGGCTCAGATATGTAGACAAAGCTAGCCTAGAAAGCCCAGGCAATCCCCCTGTCTTGGCTTCCCAAGTGCTGGGATTATAAGAGTGAGCTTGTGTATTTGGTTTTGACCAGTTGCAAACTCATTCGATTTTTTATTCCATCTCCCCAAATAGTCACAGTTTATCAATGATGAAAATATGGACCGATCTTTGTATAGCATTACTAGATACATAGCATAGCATGAACTATTAGATCATAAAGTGATGCTTTTATGTTTTACAAATAGTTTTTCACTTTCATTTCCTAGAAAATTCACAGCCCCATGAGAAAGTAGTTTTTATTTTCAGTATTTTATAAATGAAGACACTAAGGCTCAGGGATCCACCTAAAGCGATTCGTAGAATGAAGACCCAAGTTCAGGTGCCTGACTCCAGTTGTGCTGTAGAACTACCCTCCTCTGTGCTTGCTGTATAAAACCTCCATTCTCGCTACTGAGCACTGAGGTAGATTACTGTGGCTGTGCTAAGTGGGTAGAGTGCTTGCCTTGGGTCCCATCCCAGCACTGCATAAACTGGACCTGATGGTACGCACTGGTAATCTCGGCACTTAGGAGGTTGAGGCAGGAGGATAAGAAATTCAAAGTTATCCCTATCTTTAAAGAGAGTTTGAGGCCAACTTGGGCTACTGAAGACCTTCTCTGTCTCTCTCTGTCTCTCTGTGTCTCTCTCTAACACACACACACACACACACACACACACACACACACACACACACAATCGAGGTTGATCGTGAACATTGACCCTGGAGCATTCAAACAAACTAGTCTTTGTACAGTATTCCAGGCATTGGGAAACCACCAGGGAGAATACCTGAGTCCTCTTTCAGAGTCTTTTAGACCTGTGCAGCCAATCAACCACAAGGCTCATTCTTAATTCAGGTCTCCAATCTGGCTATTTAAAGTTCCACCATGACTGTGCTAGCATGCACTGTCAGTCTTCAGAAGCACACAAGCCTGAGGGTGGGTGCCCAGTTGTCCCACAGGGAAAGAGGAAGAGGCACTGGTTCCAGGTTACATCTAATGGACCCTGTTGCTGTAGAACCCAAAGTTCTCCTCTCCCATCGGTTCTCTTGGTTCTCTTTGCAGCTCATCGGCCAGTAGGAAGCAAAGCATGGTTAATATTTTAAGACTCTTTAGGACAGTTATGACTGCTTTAGAGAGACACTTCTGCCCCTGGCAGGCATAGTTACAGAGGGATATCAGGAGGTAGAGGCATCATCACGGAAAAGGACTTTTGTATTCTGAGAACATATTTTTCCTATGGAGCAGGCCTATGTAGGGGAGAGGTAAGCTCTTCAAACATGACTGGACTGTCTCCCCTGACATTGCTCCATTTGTTAATTAGTGTTTCAGCATGCCCTGCGTGACAGACTGTGTGCTAAATGATCAGAGCGCAGTGCTGAATTATAATCAGAACTGGACTTCTTCGGTTCCTGACAGAGAAGAAAGGGAACGGGGCTTAGGTAGGAAAATGATTTAAAAGAGAGCAAAAGATGCAGATAAAAAAATTGATTGACAGTTGCCATGGCAATAGGGTAAGGGGCAGTCCCAGCCAGTTCTTAAGTAGACATGATTTCAAGAGCTGCAGAAATACCAAAGCAACCTGGAGCAGCCATGGGGTGAACCACAAAGACATCTATTTTAACATCACATGAGCAGAGCAAGGATGGTGGACAAGGCTAGAGAGAAAGAGGAGTCAACGGCTTCCCAGCATAGCAAGGATGAGAAGGATGAGAAGGTCAGGGAGAGATTGCTTTTATCTCACAGGAGTGGTTGCTATTTGGAAGTACTGTGGACAGTGCTAAGTCAGACCTGGATTACATCAAATTACACATTCAACCAATAGAGCTTCTTACTCAACAGGAAGTGGGGACACAGAGAGAGGCCAGAGGAGTTGAAAGACACATTTTCCCCCTCTGCACATCTGTCTTGAATACAATTTGCTATGAATTCTAGATTTTGTGAATGTACAGAAGGTGGCTTTCAATCCCTGCTCATATCATTTTAGCCCTTATTGGAGGTCACAGGCACATTGCCTAGGCATGTGATTAGCTTCCCATGTCTCTCAGCTAGCGTGCCAACAGCCACAGAACGTGTGCCCTGCTGAAAGCAGGTGGGACAGAGCCATGGTCTCAGAAGGAACTCTGAGTAGTCAGTGAGAAACTGGTGCTTATGGATAATTCTCCAACTTTCTTTCCTCTTTAGGGGACAAATCCGAGGAGTGGTCTTAGGAATCCATGAAAATTCAGTCCTTGATCCTTCATTCCTGAATCTTCTTGCAATGACAGAGACACTACCTACCTGATAAGCTGCCGTTCCCCGTGGGGGAACCAGACAAGACCTGACACAAACCCTGTTACTGGTGCTACCTACAACTCTGTAGATACAATGCGTGTGTACTACTAGCCCTTCTCAAAGGCTCTGACACCATTTCCCTTGGACCAAAAGCGTCTCCTGGAGCTGCGGGGCTGTGTCAGGACCCACAGCATTACTGTTCCCTGCAAAGCTGGGCCTTACAAAGCAGAAGCTAGTATTGAAGGGGGCTTAACTCCAACCCCCCTAAAATAACCAGGTGGAAGTTTTCCTGAATTTTCATAAGGCCTTTCTTCTCTACATGTCTTACAAGTCCTTGAGCAAACTATGAGCCACTGCTTGTCCCGTGTGAACAGTGTAAGGTCATTCCACTAGTGGTTCTATATGGGGCAGTGAGCCCATGCAGCTGCCTAATGAATTACCCAGTTGTAACAGGAGAGTGGCAACCATCCTGTGGGCAAACTGTGAGGACTCCAACCCTATGGACTTAGTGCTGTAGTCAGCGCTGCACAAGCTCTGTCATTCAGTCCTCCATTCCATTTCTAGTTGAAATGGAAAACAACTCAGCTGTCAAATCAGTATTAGCATATTGTGGCTTTAAAGGCTCATCTACAGTCTCTGGCTACAGCACACATCTGCTATAGCACAGACTAGTAAACTTCTCATTAAGATAATTACCACCACCCCTTTGTCTGCTGTTGGTCTTTATGAGTGGTATCCACTTCTGGCAGGTCCCACAGGATGTGGCACTATCCAGATTTAGTAATTTTGGACAGTTTGAGAGGTATCTGTTTGCACCCCCTACTGTGATAAGTTTTACACTATAAGTCAAGGATATGAGTATCTTGATTTCAATCATCCCATCTGGAATCGGGTTGTTGTTTACTGGGTAAGTTGCTGAATCCACTAATAGTCCTGGGAAGTATGTTTTATCTAGAACTCCATATTGCCTGACTCCCATAGGTATGGATGAATTGTGATATGCTGTGAGTCTCCAGCCAAAGTTTAATTTTACACTGTGTCCAACAGCTCTCATCTAAATATTTTAATTTATACACGGTACAGCCACCTAAGTAATTTCTAGAAGTACAATTTTGGGGGATCGAAGGGTCAGAATCATCTGTCTTTGTTCTTGGGTACTTGGCTCAGTTTTGGACTGGTGACATTGTGTACGACTGACAGACTGCCCTTGGTCAATCTCTCCTTTCCACCTATTTTTTCCAATTGGTTGTGGAACTTTGGCTAGCTTCCTGTCCATTGTGCCTCCTCCTCCCATTTCTGTCAAGTGTCAAACCTCTTTGTCTATCACCATGATTCTGGCAAAGTGGTGGTGGTTTGCTGCAGCTGGCCCTTATCTGAGAACCACATCTTTCCCTGTGTCTGTCTCCTACCCTCACAGGTACCGGTGGCCTAATGGCTTATATATCCCCCTGGCTTTGCCCCTGCTCCTTCTGAGATGCATCCTCTTTGGGTGGGTTTTCTGGTCTCAAAAAAATGTATCCTCTGCCCCCTTCTCCTGCCTTCTACTCTAGCAAAAACAAACAAACAAACAAACAAACAAACAAAATCCAAAACCAACTAGACAGCCTAACACACAAAACCAGCTCTCCCTTCTTCATCCAGCATCGGTTACTTCTTTTGCAAATGTCTCAAAGTCATGCCTGGGGCACATTTTCACATCTTCTGCGCTTCTCAACAGAATGTTAAATCTCACATCACAAGAGAGTAGCCCCAGATCAGTGAAGGTCTGTCTGTCCAGTCTTACCTGCTTTTCAGCTCTCCTGGGTGAGCACTTTGAAGTCCACTCCCATGCTATGGCCTTTATTCCTAGGGCACATGTCAGATGCTCAATGAGATGTCTTGGGTCTGACTATCTTTATCAAGTTCAGCAAAGGCCCAGTGGACTTATATGCTGGAGTTTAATGCAAGTTATTAGCCTGACCCCTAAGACTAGAGTCAAGGAAGTTCCTGGCAAGACACTAATGCCTTTTGGGCTCCTTCCGTGCTTTCCAACAGAGTGAATATGGTTCATGGGTACCTTCAGAAGCAATGTCTTCAAGAATATTCACCCAAATTTCCCAAATTCACCCCTTAGGATTCCAAAGTTGTTTTTATCAAAACACTAGCTTTAAAGCAACAGGCCTGCTTTTACTTAGCATTCAGTATCCTTCAAGCTCTGGGTCTGGACCTTTGGTGTGTGGACCAGCTGTGTGAGATAGATGTTTCTCCAGCCTTCACTGTTTGCCGTCAGTAACCCACAGCTTCTCAATCTAGCAGTAATCTAGCAGACTTCAGTCAGTTCTGCAGCCCGTAAAGAATGTTTTCCTTTGCCTTCTTTCTTCACATACTTGAGTCCTTGCACTGTTTGTGAAAGGTAACCTCCTTAGGTCTGTGAGGACATGATCACCACAGGAGAAGTTGTTAGCAGATAGCCTAAAGCTTGTGTTGGGACTCTCCATGTCTCCCAGCCACACGGAACACGCCCTCTTTGCCTGATGAATGACAAGGGTGCCTGTCCCAAATTCTTATTTTGTTTTTCTGAGAACTCTCAGGACCACCTGTGTTCATTAGGCATGAAGACTGGGTCAAAGCTGGAAGAGATTTGTCAGCAGAGGAGGGAGTGGGGCCACCAAGAAGAAAAGCTTGCATTTATTTAAAAGGTTACAATTCAGACAAGTCATTTTCCTACCAGTGACTGGAATGAGAAAGAAACTGGGGCAAGCATGTCCCTGAGGTACGTATGCCAGTGTCCTCTGCCCTGCAGCTTTGCCCCAGGTTGAGGCAAACTGTCGAGGTCTAAATTTTCATAGAACTACGTCATAGTCTGAGAAGCACACTTCTTAACTCTCCTTTTTTTACGTTTAAAAGTGTGTGTGTGTGTGTGCGTGCGTGCGTGTGTGTGTGATGTATTCATGTGCACATATTTGTATGTGTGCAGATAGGCACACATGTATGTATAAAGTGCATATGGAAGTTAGAAGTTGAGGTCAGACTTCTTCCTTGGTCAGTTTCCATCTTGGTTTTTTGTGATCGGGTCTCACGGGGAGCTTGGGGTTTGCCTTCCTGTCTCTGCTGGCCCAAAACTAGGACTATCACCATACTCTACTGAGCCTAACTTAGTACTTCTATCCTAGGGACCCAAACGCACGGTCCATTCTTGGACGACTGACACCTACCCACTGAGCCGTCTGCCCAGCCTCCCTTCCCACTGTCCCACAGTAGGACATTTGTTATAGAACTGGCCAACTGGCCCACACCTCCTAGCTTCCTTCTGCTTTTTCCTTTGCAAGTGCTTGGTCCACTACATTTTGCACATCCAACATTTTCCAGGAATGTGTGGGGGTTTTGTTTGTTTGTTTCTGTTCTGTTTGTTTGGTTTTGAGCACTGAATTAACAAAGTCCTGTGAGGTCGCTGGCTGCACTTGTGATAATTTAAATATTGGCCATTTGTTGACTCTTCTGTCTTCACTGCCTACCTGTTCAACTCTCTTACAACAATCTACTCGCACCCTGCGCTTGTCTCAGAGGGATTTATGGCACAATACAAACTAAAAACAAACAAACCAACCTCTCCTTTTTGTGTAACTTCTGCACGTAGTTATTAAAGGTCTTATATTGGAGATGATCTTTCTTTTTCTGTTCTGCTCATTTTGGAGTTACGGTCAGCTGTCACACAGTCACTTGTGATGATCTCCTCTTTCTGAGGGATCCTGCAAGCTTCACCACATCTGCTGCCCTTCCTATCCTTGCCTGCAGACTCCTAAGCCCTAAACCAGAAGGATGGCCCCAACTGTGGCCCACATTCTCCCGTCCCTGTGGTAAGAGGCAGTGCGAGACTGCATCCATTAAGATCAGGAAGCTTCTGCCTCGTTGGAAGTAAACGGTTTTAAGTAGGAGTCTGAGGAAGTGGCTCAGAAATTATGAGCCCTTGGTCTGCCATCATGAGGAGCAGAGTTCAGATTTGACCTCTCGTGTGACAAACCTTGACTCCCTGTCAATGCCTTCAACGGCAGGTCTGAGATGAGTGGATACATGACCCCACACAACCCCAGGTTTATGAACAGTCCCTCAGAGGCATGTGGAGATTAATGGAAGCTTACGGGTATGCAACTCCTCCCAAGACAGGCACACACACACACGCACACATGCATGCACATGTACATGCACACACTAATTAATTAATTAAAAATAATCTGGGGGCCAGATTCCCTTAATCCCAGCCCTCGGGAAGCAGAAGCAATCAGATCTCTGTGATTTTAGGGCCAGCCTGGTGTACAGAGCAAGTTTCAGGACAGACAGCCAAGCTACATAAAGAAACCCTGTCTCAACAAACAAAACAAAACAAAACAAAACAAACAAAAGAGAATTTGATGGGGGAGGAGATTGTAGGGATTAGTGGCCCTCCTTCCTTGGGGCTCTAGTAAACTACATACTCCCATCTCAAGATTCTTGAAAAACCTTTCATTCTGATACAGAATTTCTCTCCTACCATGCAACAGTATCCTTAAAATTATTAGTGGACAGTGCAACAAACTACAGTTTGTTTTCGTAAGGTTTAATGTTTCGCTGTGCCTCTCCCATTGAATGCTGGTATGAACTCCAGCTGGAGAGCTAGGCTTTGTGTTGGAATAGTTCCCAACGCACCTACCCTAAGACCCTTCCTTTGGAGTCAAACAGAAAGTGCATTCTTGCCCACACAGGCCTGAAAGTCCAGTGAGCACCAGCGTGTGCAGGACATATGTTCTGTCTTGTTCTTTGCGGTTCCCAAAGATACACAGGCAAAAACAAAACAACGGGGAAAAATAACAAAAAGAGAACTAACAAGAATTGGAGACAAGAATTGGAAAGGAAGTAACGAGAAGGTGGTAAAATGCATAATAGACCCAGCAATGAGAGGGACTTCTGACACGTGTGCGTTGTGACCTAAGTCGTGGTTTGACAGCCATGGAAGAGGGGACATAATGAAAATCCAAGGAGATGGGAACAGAGCTGGTTGCTGTCACCCAAACACAAAGCCATCCAAGCCACACAATAGCAGCCAAGAAAATCATGGGAAATTTTCCACATTAAAAATAGAGAATGCCGTTTAATAAAATACCTTTATTGTCAGATAAATAGAGAGGTCTCTGAAAGTTCCTCTTAGTCATCCATGTGCTTTCTGACGTCCTTAAAAGAAACATGTGAACCTGGTTGAACCAGTTAATTCGTTTTTCTATCGGTGCCTGAGGAGAGGCAGCTTCACGGTAGTTACCCGTGACACCCCTAACCACCAGGATGTATGGTGGGGGTGGGTAGTGGAATCAGCCAGCAGTGCCCCTGTGACGATGTAATAGTGCAGAACTGGCAAGTGGGTGGGTGGGGGGACACAGAGCTGACGGCCATGCCAGACTTGCAAGCCTCACTGCCCTTGTCCCTAATTACACTTTGCCTTTAGCTACTCATTTATAATAAAGTGTCCTGAAACAACGGAGCATGGCAAATTTCAGAAGAGACGCTGGCAAGAGCACAGAATGGCTCTCCTCAGTCTATACCATATCCCAGGGGTGGCAGGTTAAGGCTCGTAGAAGAATGGAAATCCAGGCGTGTCCGACAGCCGTGCTGTCAGGAAGAGCCATGGCTCCTCAAGGCAAACACATCACTCATTTATAGGGATTCTCAAACGCAGCTTAGCTCTCTCAGGAAATAGCAACCAAACTCAACCAGCAGCAGACAGAGGATGAAAACCTTGTTGGGTTTGACTGTGGTCTTCTTTTAACTCTCCAGGCATCACATGCAAACCACTACCACTCCCCTTCTGGTCTCTGCCATCATCCTAAGTCACCCGCATCTCTCTAGTCCTCACCACAGTTCAAGAACCCTCACTTCTTAACTCCCGACTGATTGCTCAGACAAATGCTGTCCCATTTACCATGGTCTTCCTTAAGGATGCTGGCTATCTGCATGTAGGAGGAATGGAGTCATTCCTCTGCTGATGACCTATTGGCAAGGCTCTCCTAATGGCCTTCGAATAAAGCCCAAGGTTTCTTCCCAGACTAGTGGTACCCTAGTACATCCACCCTTGGGCTGGAGATGACGATTAACAGTTAAGAATGTGAAAGGGAGTCATTCCACAGCACCCACATCGGGCAGCTCACATCACTGTAACTGCAGCTTCAGGGGATCTGATGCCCTATTCTTGCCTCTAAGGGGACTACACACATATGCACACTCCCCCAGGTATACATACACAAACACACGCCATAATTAAAACTACTTTGCACTCTCTGCTGACCTCATCTTTTGCTTCCTTTCTGAACATACACCAGGCACCCAGAATATTTGGGCTTTTGTCCTTTTTTCCCGAGTTCATTTCCACTTGAAGCTTTGAACTTCTAACTGCCTCCATGCAGATCTTGTGTAGGACTTTATTCAAATATCTCTTCCTCATCTGAGGTTTTATTATTGAATGTATGTATGGCACCTCTCTCATCCTCCCTTGGTACCACATCCTCCTTTGTGAAGAGTCATTTTCTCTCACATTACTTTCTTTATTATCTTCATGGCATTGCTCACTAATTGATACCATCTCATGTTTGTATTTATTTTCTGACTTGCCCACGTCTGTAATGTAAACTTAAAGGGAGCATGTTCTTGGTTCCCAGTATCTGTTCTATTAACAGACACTCACATTGTATGTTCTGAGTGGATGAATGAATGAATAAGTCAAGGAAGCAATGAAGCAATCAATTGGAACTGTTTTCTGTCCTCCTATAAAAATAAGCCCTGCCATTCTTAATTCAGTAGGAGGCTTAGCAAATACGTCTGGGGAATGTATATGGTATTTGAAGGGGCTGCATAAAATTTCTGGGACATATCACTCTCTGGGAATAAAAGTTTCAATGTAGTACTATTTCACTAATGTGTTTCATCCTTGTTCAAAACTCAAGATGAAGGCTAGGGAGTTGGTACTTGATTAGATTCCCCAGCACCCATGTAAAAGGCAAGTGAGGCCTCATAACTCTGTAATCTTGGTGCTGAGGAAGTGAAGAAAAGCAGATTCCTTGACCTGTTGACCAGTCATCTAGCTAAAGGTGCAAGATCCAGGTTCTCTGAGAAACTGTGTGTCCAAAACTATTGTAGAGAGCAATTGAGAAAGGCACCTAACAATGCCCTCTGGTCTCCACAAACATATACCATTATACACACATAAACACACATACACCACACACACACACACACACACACACACACACACACACACACAAGATAAGTATTATTGATGCATGTTTCCTATAGATAAAGATTCTATGGATAGCTATTTTCTGAAAAACTCATGGTACATAGTTGGTATGGCCAAAGTTTGTATGGGTGTGTGAAAGACCAGAATCACTCTTAGCCAAGAAGTGCACACACACACACACACACACACACACACACGCACACACACACACACACACACACACACACACACACACACACACCCCTTCCCAGAACAAGGCTGAAATCTCTCTTTTAAGACTTTTAAGGTACTACAGGGTTGTACCTAACCCAAAGAAATCTTTTCCCAGTTTTTCCTATAATAGAAGTTCTACTGGGATGCTATTTGGGCTCGGTTCCTATTGTTGCCAAAACCATCATTAAAACAGGGTAGCAGCCTGAGAGTAAGAATGCTTCTCTGTGATCTGCACTCAAGCACCATTAGAGAATGTTCTAGAGCTATTTTTAGGAACCAAATCAACTCTAATCCAAAAATTCAGAGTGATCCAGAAGCCTCGGAGTAGAGGAGTGAGGCTGGGTCACGTGTGCTGGGGAAATGGAAGTTCTGCAGATTAAATCTGATTGAATTCCCCAGGACAGCTCTGGGAAGCTGACAATGTGACGTTTCAAAGCCAGGACACTGTCTTGGACAAACGGAGCCTATTCATCCACCGCTTTGCATCCGCCTCCATTGCCTCCTTTCTAACCTCTGCTCAGAAAAGAATTCGCTACACACAGCTTCCTGCTTTCCAATGAGGTCCCAGTGAGCCTGTTTCTCCAGGCCTTAGAATTAAACGAAGTTCACAGAGAATAACAAATACAGGTAGACTCAGTCCATTTCTCAAGGCTGAGAGGAGAAGGGGTTTCCAGAACACTGATGTCAAAGAAAGGCTCACAAAGGTGCTGAGTTTGAGTTAGCTCTTGACTCATAATGGAGAGCTCTCCTCACCAGAGCCCGGTAACCACAGTTTAAAAAGGGCGTGGGGAGGCAGGTGATTCTAGGAACGATGTAAAGATCACACAAAGCAAGGGCATCTTCCGAATGTGCCTGGTTTTACCTTGGCCCTGAGACATTTACTGGTATTTACAAAGAAGTGGAGAAAAGAGGAGACACAGGCCAAGGGCCAATAGATGTCCATCCTGCAAGACACTCTGAAGGAGTTGCTTCTGGGACCCCAGCAGCTCAGAGAGCAGGAAACTCCTCCCACGGAATGCAAGATAACCAAGAAAGAACCCCTGAGAAAGTCAGATGTTAGCTACGGGCACCACATCAGCAGTGGTGGAGGGTTTCCCAAACGAGGTCAACATTTCACGGCACAATTAATTTACTTCTTGCTGAGATGATTATGGGATGTCATAAGATTGGCATAGCTGTCTATGGAAGCTCACTCTCCTCCGGGCTAGAGTCTGAGAAGAAGCCTTTTGCAATGTACAAAGTCATCGGAGTAGGAAATGAGCTGGAAAGGAGTAGATTAGACCTGGCTCCTCCTTCTGATGGCCTCATGTAAAACCAGGTCCTAGTGGTGACCTTTACAATCACTTCTATTCATCAGACAGGCAGGATCCATGATTTCATGAGCTGTGAATCAGAATCTTTTCACTAGAAAATTGGTTTTTGCAAGAGCCTGGTGGTGACGACTAACGTTCTATGCCCTGAGTTTCAGTTAATGTTGGTGTGCTGGGTTTTTTTTTCTCATTATGACTTGAGGGAAAAATCCAAATCTAAAATTAGCCCTCTATTTATCAACTTGGATCTTTGTAAATATACTAAGAGTGCTGTGTGTGCGTGTACATGTGCGTGTGCGTGCGTGTGTGTGTGCATTGTTAGTGTGTGTCTGTGCTTGAGTGTGTGTCTCTGTGTAAGTGTCTCTGTATGTTAGTGTGTGTGTAAGTATATCTATGAGTGTGTAAGTATAGTATATCCGTTTGTGTGTTAGTGTGTTTGTGTATATGTATTTGTGTGAGTGTTAGTGTACGTGTCTTTGTGTGTCTCTGTGTATGTGCGTGTATTGCAGGAGGAAGTATTATAATTTCTTGATATTTTCATTGCTGTTCTTGACACAGTGGGGTTTTAAAGGTTTATTCTGAAGTGGGGAAATTGAAAAAAAAACGAGAAAAATGCTTGTCTTGAAAATCAACATATGTTTCTAATTTTGAATTTAAAATAACAAGACAGGACCACATGCAAGCTGTGCGGCCTTTCTGTAGGGCTGGAGGGCTGGGGAGGCAGGGTCTCTTTTAAAATTTATCTACAGCTTCAGCATTACCCAGTGAAAATGATTGGCTGGAATGAAAAGAAAGTATTAAGAAACAATTGTTGAGGACCACATCTGTGTAGGAGGTTTGGAGAAAATCTAGTTAGGATAGAAAGACATAAAACAAAGCTCATACCCAGATGGGCAAGGCAGCTCAAACCTAAGCTCTCAGCACTCAAGAGGCAGGACGATCGTTAGGAAGTTGAGGCCAGCATGGGCTACGTAGTGAGTTCAGTCTGAGCTGCAACACTGAGACACTATTACAGAGCTCCTCACCCTTCCTAATGCTGCGATCCTTTAATAGAGCCCTTCCAGTTGGCGATCACCAACCATAAAAATATCTTTATGGCTACTATAGTTGTAATTTTGTTCCTGTTATGAATCATGATGTAAATATCTGATATGTAGGATATCTGATATGCAATCTCAATGAAAGGGCCATTTGCAACCCCCAAGGGGCCATGACCCACAGGTTAAGAATCACTGTCCTGTCTACAGAAATAAACAGCTACTCCAAGATGATAAATGGGTAACTTTGGTGCAGACTTTCTTCAGCTGTTGAGAAAGTTGAGTTAGTCTGAGGATTGGAGGGTGTGGTGGTTCGGATCTGAGTCTTGAAGGGGGCTAAAAGGACATCGTAGGTAAAGAAAGTGTCAGTGCTGGAAGTCCAGTGTTAGAGAGAAGCAAGCTCATTGGGGCATAGAAAGTGGTTCCTGTGGATGGAGCTGTGTTTGCACATCGGAGGTGTAGGCTGGAACCAGACTGTAGTGGACTAGCACAACAGGCTTAGTAAACCACTGCTATTGCTGTTTCAGTGTCAAGGAGTCTGTGAAGGTGGGTGTTGTGGTGCAGGGCAGGGCAGGGTAGAGTAGAAAAGGCCACCTTTTTCATACACACTACCAGAAAGCTGAGGGATTGGGCAGTAGCAGCGGTACCTTTCTGGCACAGGGTGGCTTTTATTTGAGAGATGCCCATTGGGTTACAGTTCTCACCACGAAATTCCTGCCACACAAATGAAGACGATCCTAGTTGGCTGATGTTTCAAAGTGGGGACTGGGTTTCTATGGCAGCCGTTGGATGGTACTGATTGATTCTAAGTAGCCAAAACTGTGGTTTTCTTTTACATTGTCAGTTATGCATGTGGGTCCTGATAGGGACCAATTCCCTATGTTCCAGCAGGTACAATGATGTTTTAAACAGGGTGAGGTCATTAGAATGGGTAAATTGATGAATCATTGCTGAAACCCTGGGTGACCACATAGATGTTGGGTAAGGCCTCATCTGTCAGTAGACACCAGAATATCACCCAACAAACATGCGTTAAAAGAAAGATTCAGAGTAGGAATCTAAGTAGTTAAAGGTATTTGGAGCCGTGCATGGTAGCCTAATATTTCCTATTTAAGGAACTGCCCCTTTCCAAAAGATTCTTAGGTCAAGACCAGTTAACAAACATTTTAAGGCATCAGGGCTCAGGGGTCAGAGTGGCAAGAAGCTAATGGCTTTGAAGTCACTTCATCTGTAAGTAACATGTATTTAGTGGGAAAGGGGATTCATCACTCGTCACTGACAAGTGAGGATGTGAAGTAGCTTCCAGAATAGCAAGAGTCAGAGGCACTCAGAGTGTGATTTGTCTTTCTTTACTATGCAGCTCCGCTGTCCTGAATAATGTCTGGTCTCAGGCTGGTAAGAACAGCTCCAAGCTTGCTTTTCCATTCACCTTCCTCAGTGAAGTAATGGTGTTGTGTGATTTCCGGAGTCGTTACTGTATTAATATGGCCAAACTTCCAGGTCTTAACCAGATAGGTCTGCAGATGTTTCTGAACCAAGTTCAGTGGTCAGGAAATGCCATGATCTTGTTGGCTAATTCTGGGTCACAAGTCCATCCCTAGTTTGCAGGATGGGGAAGAGAGGCTTTCAATTCATCTGAACCCCATAATATATGAGTGAGAAATGACTTTCTACTACCAAAAGAAAGGGCCATGAATGTTGGACAGCTGTGATGGTTATGTCAAAGGCACCATCTTGGGATGAAGAAAGGACAAAGGAAGAGCAGAAAGGAAGGCAGCTGTGACCAAACAGAGGTAACTTTATATTGCTCATACCTCTAGCTCCAACACCAACCATTTCCAGCCTACACCATGCTCCACCCAATGAAGGAGCTAGACTCCATCTCGCATTCAGTTCCTCTACAGACTGCTCCTTCCTCTAGAATGTAGTCCCACCCCACCCAGCATCCCAGCATCAAACCACTGAATTAAATGTATACGTTTGTATCTTCTAAAACGCCTCCTGGCAGAACGGCACATACTCTTTTGTGTCGGGTCCCATGCATAACAGTTTAGTCTTCTACACAGGCACACATATGCACGCAGACATGCATATATACACCACAGCTTCTCATTGGTTTGCTAGGGTCCAGGCACCTGCAGTATTGCCCTTGGTAGATTCCAGTAGTATCTGAAAGGAATCATTTGCTGGTTGCCACCTGTGAAGAAGCAATGGAGACCCACTTTCTGCTACCAATGTGTCACAGATCCTCCAGGCCATACATGCCTGTGTGAATTAATATCAGCTCTTAGCAAAGTCATACTGCAAGGTCTATGACCTGATTTTTTGCCCAGCTCTCTCAGAGAGCATGCCAAGTCTTTCTCATGGAGCGTGAATGTCTTTGAGAAAGATATTAAAATGCAAAATCTTCTAGAAGCATTCGAGAGTGCTGACTCACATTCTTCCCTGTTCTGCTATGGTTCGGTGATAATTAACCTTTTGAAGTCCAAGAGTATGAGGTGGCTTGGCCCTCCTTGGTAAGACTTTCCCATCAGGCATCATGATTCAGGAGGGATAATGGGTTGAATGAGAAATGTCTTTCATTATCTTGGCCATTTGAACACTTGGTCCCCGATCGATGGTGCTGTCTGGGGAGGCTTAGATGGTGTGGCCTTGCTGGAGAAAGTGCCCCTCTGGGCTTTGAGAATAAAAGGTTTCATCTACTACCCATTTGCTCTCTCTCCGCTACATGGTGTCAGTAAGGGTGTGAGCTCTCAGCATCCTGCATGTCCCACCATGCCCACCTCCAGCTGCCACACTTCCCCTTGATCTGTTATCAGCAAAGACTGCAGTGACTTTGGAATGGGCCATGTGACGACCAGTCTCTTTGCTTAGCCTGCCCCAGAGCACCATGGGCCTATGAAGAGAGCAAACTCCTCTAATCCCGCCCCCACCCCAGGCTTTCTTCTATTTATTTGCTTTTCCCTTTTTAGTTCACTCAGATACTGACTTTTATAGATCACCTCCTAGTCTGACAGGTTGTTTGGATGAAGCAAGATTGTGTCTTGCCCCTCTGGAATCATAACCCCAAATAAACTTCCCCTAAGTTGCCTTGGTTGTTTTTTTGCAACAACAGACTCACAACTAATTGGGGATGGATTTAAAAGAAGGCAGTCTACCAGCATGAGAGCCAACACACCCTTTTAGATGACTCAGTTTCTTATCAAGCATGAGTGGCCTCAGGGGAAGTTCTTGTGAAGTGACTTTCTGCCCATTGTTTTCACAGCCTGCTAGATTTAAGGCAGGGATAGTTGACATTGTATAATGGAGCCAGCCTCCCAAGAGGCTGCGGACAAACTCTCAGACTTCAGCAGGCAGCACACTCACCCTTTGTATCCTGTGAGAACTGGGAGCTGAGCTCACCAGACCTCCAGAATGCAGCAAAGCCTGTCCTACCAGCCTCTCAGAGAATAAAGTGATTTATAAGGCAGTGTCTGAAGGAACGAAGAGTAAAAAAATAAATAAATAAAGGCAGGCTTCTGAGGGGAGAGCTAAGAATAGCCGCCTTCCTCACCAGTCCTTGATGCTCCCAGGCAGGCTGAGCCAGTCAGCTGCATCTGTCCCTTCCTAGCTCTCTGCAGTGCTGGGAACCAGGCAAGGCCTTCCTTCCAAGAGGACCCCGTTGTTCTTACCACTCCTTGAGTTTTCAGGAGGCTTGCGATATGAGGCCTGCTGCTCCCCCTCTGAATGCTTTTGCATGACTTTCCCCTGGCGTCTGGAAGCACATTTACCGCTCTAGGAAAGACCTCTCTGATTATCTAGCACTTCTGCTCTCTCATCTCTGCGTGTGACTTCATCTTCTTTGATGGTGATTTGGGATTTCTTTGTCTTCTCTCCTAAGGCCTTGCAGTGAGACTTGCCGTCCCCATGTTCTTGTCTGTGTTAGTAACTATGTTGGTGTGCATTATAGTGCATACACACAAATGATTTACAGAACTGTCTGATGGGTTTGGAAGAAAGAACTAAAAGGTCCATTCATACTGTGGATGAAATAAAGGATCTACAGAAAAAAGTAGAGTGCAGTATTTGTCTTTCTGAGACTGAAGGAAACTTTTAACATCTTCCTTTCCATTTAAAAGACTTTAAGTCAGCAACTCACAGAGACACTCATCCATCCATGTCTGCAACACCTTCTGCCAGAGCTGCGTGACCCTGAGCTATCCTACCGAGTACTTGCCCAATGAATGGATAAAGTGATATATATATATATATATATATATATATATATATATATATATATATGTGTGTGTGTGTGTGTGTGTGTGTGTGTGTGTGTGTGTGTGTGTGTGTATAATCTTTTTAAATTTAGCAGTAAAGAAGAATGAAGTCCATCATTTGCAGGAATATGGGAATTATTTTATAACTGCTCTCTCTCTCTCTCTCTTTGTGAAGCATGTAGCCAGGTCCTCAACTGAGACTGGGGATGAAGGAGGGGGATGACAGGAAGCCACAAACAGTCAAGAACAGCACGGAGAATCCACTGATGCTAATTCCTAATGACATGATTAAAATAAATCCAAACTCCGGGTGTCTGTGGCAATGCCTACCTGCATGACTACTGATCCTTGTGTAGTATTGACTTTAGGTAGTCATGTCTCTGTTGTCAAGCTTTCTTCTAATAGCTATTCCTGTATTCGTAGCTTAGTGGTACTCTGATCCTTGGTCAGAGAAGAGTCTTTTTCAGTGGTCAGAGATTTATATAGAGTCTCATAATTTGTCAAATGCTTGAGAATAGTGATCATTGTTTGCTTACTCCTAAATGAGGCATCTATATTAATACCCACCCACCCACCACGCCCCCCCAGACACCAATACACAGGGAACAACATCTCAGAAGAGAAGGTGAAAACATTTCATGGAAGGATGAGAAGTGCTGTGAAATACACAGCATCACCGTGGCAAACTTGTAGCTTCTGTAGTTACCTGTATAAGACCTGTGAGAGATCAAGCCAGTCAGCATTCCTACACGGATAGGAGAAGTGATATGAGGCTCTGGCCCCAGGTAAAAAGTTATTAGTGGTTACTGGTCACTGGTCTCTGGGGAGGAGTCCTTTCTTTTTTCTTTTTCCTTCTCTTTCTTTCTTTCTTTCTTTTTTTCTTTCTTTCTTTCTTTCTTTTTTGGCTGTGTGCCCACTGATGTGTTACCCTTGATCTGGTGAATGATTCCACACCTGTGAGCAAAAGGGAGGGCCTTGATAGGCTGTAAAAATGGGAGTTGGGAAGAAATGTTAGGAGGTTGAGTAGTAGGAGGGTAGAGGGATGGGAAAGTAAGGGTGTAAGGTTCAAAGTGAGTCTTAACTCCTGGGAGATCCCCCAAGTGAGATACAAGAATGGATTTCGATGCAAATGCAAGAGGTTTATTTTCCGGCACATCGGGGTCAACCTTCAATCAGCCCTTAATGGCGAGTTATTGGAAGCTGACCCCGAATGGCTATGACAAGCAGTTTTTATACTTTTTAGGGGTACAGGCTACATCAGCAAGGTTACAGTTTAAACTTATTGGCTAAGCATATTGACCTTTGAATCTATTGGCTGGCAAGCATGACATGCATTCAAACTCTATCTGGGACCAGAGAGTCAGGTGACTATCAGTCAGTACGTTCTGCAGATTTTCAATAATGTCCCTGATCCCCCCAAGAACTGTGGGTGGAGAATGGAACGTGGCTTAATCTTGACCTGAGGCAGTGAATGTAAAGCTGGTGAAAGCTCTTAAGGTCCACACAACCTACCTACTTTCTACCAAGCCAAGCCTCTTAATAGCTCTTCTGTTTCAGTAAGAACTAGGGTCTTTCAGGGGTAGATATAATCAAGGTTACAGTACATACAGAGATGAAGCCATCAAAGAAAAAACAAGAAATGTGGTTCCTTTTATGAAGCTTCTTCCACAGATGAGCGTAACAAGAGACTGAGCATGATGCCGGAGGACTGACTCCTGCAGCGCTTCAGTTGCTTAATGTGATGGCTCCGTGCAGGGCTTTCCATCCTGTCTCTTGAATTTGCTTCTTGCACACTCCCTCCCCTGTCATGTTGCTCTCCCTTTCACAACCACGTTTCTTGAAGCATCTGTGATTGCTGGCATCCTTTTCCCATTTCTCTTCCAGTTCCCATGCGACATCTCTGGATGTCCCATCTCCTCTTCTCCATGGATTCCTGTTTCTCTCTATTCACTTCCTTCTCTTCCTGTCAGCCCAGGGCTGTCTCATCCACTCCTGTGGTTTTCTTTGACATATGCTTACAGCAGGCTTCCAAGTCTGGGGCTCCTCCTCACATCTCTCTCCTAAGCCCTAGGCTGCCTTGCCCATTCTCTCCTAGACCCAGCCATTTGAGCTGTCCCTCCCACAGCACAAGCTTAAGTGATCCAAAGGTTATTAAATTTCACCCCAGTGTCTTGGCGTAAGCTGTATCCCTAGGTTTACAGTGTAATAGCCTGTCCTGCTTAGAAGGCTGATAAACCGTTAACCTTTTTCCTGTCCTTACTGTAGATACCCTGTCGATGTTGACTACCCATCACCGCCCCCCCTCTCTACCTTTCATGAGTGCAAACTTCACAAATTATCAGCAATGAATATGAAATTATAAAACAATAAAAATACAATTCTTAATGTCAATTCAAATCTACTGTTCTATCTGCTATACCCCTTTAGAAGACTTATCACAATCTATGTACAGCCTGACAGTTTTGGCTTCCAGAGAGAGAAAGAGAAAGAGAGAAAGAGAGGGGGGGGGACTGGGGGCACAGCCATGAATATTTAATCTGTTTCCCATGAATTATCCAAAAAAAAGCAGAAATGGAAACTCAAACCACTCACTAGCCCTAGTTGCACAACTGAACATTCTCGAATTTAATGGTCGGGGTCACAAGGGAAAACTCAAAAAAATGGAAACATAGGTCTTTAATCCAGTGCGTCCCTCTTCCAAAGGCATGCGGGTGGGGCTTACCTTCCCTGCAGCTGCCAAGCTTTGTTTAGACGCCAAACAAACAGAGCTGTGTTCTTGGAAACTGCTGTGTAGCTGGGGCACACTAAAGGGAGTTGGGGTGGTTTGTGTGGTTTGTACGTTCTTGGGCAAAACTGCCTTCCTGTTGCTTTTGGCGACTATAATCCACACTGGGAAAGCTGTGAACAGCAGGGCCACCCTCACCACCTGGCTTGCTTTCCCCCCAGACGTGAACAAGGGGAGTCCATTCTTGTAAAGAACCTCCTTTCATTTTGAAGCTTGCTGCTAACAAAGGACACGTGGACCATGGGAGGCATCAGCTCATTTTACTCCTAATTTAGACACAAATAGAGCTAGGTGCTTCTTTCGTGACAAGAGGCATCCAGCGCTCCCCCACCCACTGCTCCTTTATTTCTGGGAGCGGTGGGATCGGTTGGTATTGTAATTAGCTCCCACCCAAGGCTTTCAGTACTGAAAATTTCGAAGTAGTGGCTGGTGGTCATGAATTTTAAATAATCATTCTCAGTGTGCTGGCCATGTTCGCCTAACAACCTCTTCTTTCATTCTCAGCTAACCCTGAGATGGTCAGTGTGGTTTATACACATGTGCATGTGTGCTTTCAGGTATACGTGCAGGTGCCTATCCATGTTTGA
The DNA here is from genome assembly GCF_021556685.1 of Rattus norvegicus. Lineage (NCBI taxonomy): Eukaryota > Metazoa > Chordata > Mammalia > Rodentia > Muridae > Rattus > Rattus norvegicus. The sequence continues at coordinate 17,065,081 of NC_141541.1, read as the reverse complement.
ACATGCCAAGACTCTTCTTCTTCCTTCCCTACTTTATTCATTGAGGCAGACGTCCAGTGAAATCCTGAACTGGCTTATAAAACTAGTTTCCATTGCCAGCTTGCCCCACAGATCCCCCTGTGTCTGTCTTCCTAGGTTGGAATTACACGTGGCATTTTTACTGGGTCCTAGGAACCTCTAGTACTATTTCTCAGGTGGCAAGATGCTAGTCTGGGTCTGTTTTCTCAATTCCAAGAATGAGCACATTTGCTTGTGTCTTCACCTGTGTATTAATATCTTCTCTCTCCTCCCACCATACTTTTAGTAGGATTTGAGGGAAAAGAGGAGATAAACATCAGTGGATAATTTTTAACTAGAACCTTAATTTCTGTGTGTATGTTTGTGGTTTTTGTTTCCAAAGTCTGGACAGATCTGGGTTGATTAATTTCTCTCCTGACCAAGCAGCATGCCAGGCATTTTTGGTAATTCTTATTGAAAAAACAAGAAGATGAAGTGAATTTCTTCAAGATTCTTTTTTGCCCCCTAAACTAACACATAGAACAAAACAAAAGCAACACATAAAAGTTTAACGAGATAATGATTACAGGGTAGATAATGATGTTAGGAAATGGGTTGAGAAGGCTCGGGCTGATTCCATGACAGGCTTCAAATCGGCAGTTAAGGAGACTAGGCCTAAACAAATCTCTGTTTCCAAGAACTGGGCAATTCCAGGCAAGTCCAGGCTTCAGAAGCTGCCCTACCACCTGGCCTGAGACAAGGACAATTCGTGTTAGCAGCAGTTTCCAGACCTCATCAGGTACTGCCTCTGCAACAGATCCAACTTCCCCAGCAAGTTTCCAGCCCCCTCATCCCGTGGACCCAACGGACTAACATAGATGTCACCTATCCTAGAGTTCCCTCTTGGGCTTTAAATCAGGCCTGGGAGTTCACTTGCTCATCTATCTTGATAATGGAAGACCCCAGTGTGATGGACTTCTGCAGAATAAAACACTCTTTGTGTTTACATACTATTGAGTCCAGGGTATCATTCTTCTGCAAATCATGGACCCTTACAGGGCTAGATATGTTTTGGAGATTGGCCGAAAAGCCAAAACTCATTTTTCTAAATTGCATTTTTCAGAGATTTAAAGCTTGTGTCTGACTATTACATATTCAGGTCCACAAAGTAAGTGTTCCATTACCCAAGTGTGGAGACATGTTTATGTTCAACAAGCCAGGGTGCTATACCCTCATGCCTCAACTATGGCTGCCTCATCTTTGAGTGATCTTGGAGCCCAAAGTGTTGATTCCAGTTTGAACAACTGGTTCAGGTAATTGAAGAGGAGATGGGGCTTGTTCACCCATTTACTCTTTCCCTGTCTTGACCCCCACTCTGCACTGCTGTGCCCTGGCTCATCTAAGCCATCCCCTCTCATCAAATGGGAGCTTTCAGCTATTAGACATGGCATGGAGCCCTTTGTCCCTGCTCCACTCAAAGGCAAACACACCTTCCACCAGAACAAAAGATCAAGGCTTCTTCCAGAACTCCAAACCAGCTGGAATTTCAAATGTGTCTTTGAAAAGGCATCTGTTCATCCTGTGTGACTTACATTGTCCTTTATTCTAAAGAGCAGTTCCTTTATATCTGCTAATGTCAGGAAGTGGAGAGTTTGTAGGTTGAAGTTGAAGGAGTAGTCCTGCCCTAGCATTTACCAGTTCCCTAATTTTGCTGTTCTGTACAGATTTATAAAATAAGTGTTCCATCCCTGGTCTTGACAGGCTGCCGGGCTGGCACACTCAGTGTTGACTGGATCTATCTTCTCAGGGTAGAACATGGCACGGGTACAAGAACTTAGCTTATATATTTTGAGAAACATAAAGCCTTGAGAAGCTTTGCTGAACTGGTATTTTGAAGCTCCTAATGCCCCAATTAAAGGGCTTTGCAGTTTTCTGAGCTTCACAGCTCAGCCTGGTATAATCAGGATTGGGAGGGTTCCAGGAGAGGAGGTCAAAATGAGTGCAGATTCATACATAATGTATGCAGGCTTTAATAAGCATCCTTCCATACTGCAGCTTCTTGTCATGGCTTCTCGTAATTTTCACAAGCCACAGGCACAACCACTGTTATTTTTTTTAAAAGAGCAACAGAAGGAAATGTTCTACCTCTTGCAATCTAAGTTGTTCCAGGACTTTAAATGTCGTTTTACAGATGCCTCACAACAAAAATATGCTCATGGCAGCAATGGCAGTAAGCTCCATGTACTTACACGGGGGCCAAGAACTCCCAGCATGCACTTCCTATTTAGAAAGTGAAGATAGTTTCATGCCCAGTGGAAAGGGGTTAAGCAATCACCCCTTAACCTAGAGACACGTGGGCAAGAAGACACACAAAAGACTCTAAAAAGATAATTTGAACTGGAGGTGGTGGCATGTTTGTAATTCCCAAGCCTGAGTCAGGAAAAGCAGAAGTTCAAGGTTGTCTTCAGCTATCTAGAGAGTTTGAGGCCGGCCTTGAGTCGATTTTATCCAACTTCTGTTTTACAAGATGAGTTTGTATCAGGTTTGAATGGAACCTGGGGGACGCATAAGCTCTTACTGTGATAGCACAGCACAAGGCCTACTGTTGACACCTCCCTCCCCCATCTACTCCTTATTACCCAGAAAGACATAGGCAATCCTCCTCTGTGCCACATGGAGCTGTGCTTGAATCTGATTTACTCTAAGAATTTAGAATTCCTACCCTATTAGATGAGGTTTGAAGTCTCCTTTTGGTAGATGTAGCTATTCAGGGATGGAATTACTAACAAGGGACAGGTAACTTAAAACAGTCAACTCTGAATATTAGAAAAGACTCCCTTGATATGAAACTGAGTGTAGCCATGAAATTTTCAGTTACAAATCATAGCTCCTCAGTTCAGCTACTTCTGATGTTTAAGAACAGATCAATTGAAAAGTCACCCATGCTTTTTAAATATAGCCATGAGCAGTAGTGATGAAGCCTTTGGAAGAATGGGAAACCTTACGTGTATGTCATGAACATCTGTATAAAGACTATTCTAGTAATAGGGGTAGAAGATTCTGATGCACAAGGTCTAAATCAGACCAGCCCTAGTGAAATGATTCAGCCTCAGGATGTATGTGAATTCATATAAAACAAGAATAATTCCTCGAAAGAAAGAAAGTGGAGTGATGCTAGATAGCCCCCAATGTCTCACTTACGCGTGCCTTTCCCACTCCCCCAGTGAATTCACAATGGGAATTGTCTTTACCAAATGAAAGCTTCAGTTACTGGTTTGCTTTTCCAGTGTCTAGCTATGTGGGTCTATCCAGTTGTCAAGTCCTATCTTGTAGACCTTAACCTATACTAAGTGGTAATTTAATGAATAATAATCTCTTCAAAAAGTTGTTTGATAGAGATGGGAAAACTGAATGGGGAATATCCCATTCTATTCCCTTGGCAAAGGTATATACAGGACTCCACAGCATGTCCTACATGGATAGACATTCAGTGGAGAGAGACCCCAGGGCCACCCTGACCAACTCCAGCTCTGTTTACCTGTGGCCAGCCCAAGAAGTAAAGAGAATTATGGGATTTCCTCCTTGGCAAAGGGCTCTACTCTATCAAGATTCATGGTTCATTGCTATTGGTTTACGTTTGGAGATTTAGGGGATTTAGGAGGTGGAACAGATAAACCTTAGGGATTTTCCAGTGATAAAGCTCCCTTTGAAAAAAAATCAACTAACAGCTGACCGATTTGCTAGCAGGACCAGAGATGGTACTAAGCCAGTCTCTGAATCTGTGTTCCATCCCTATGGTGTCTGGGACTTAGAAATAGATTTTTTTTTTACCTTTGCTTATTTTATTTTGCTATTTTCTTTTTTTTTTCTGGAGCTAGGAATCAAATATAGGGTCTCATCCATGCTGGGCACCACTGTGGCTCCGGCCCTGGAGTTCATCATCATCCCTCTACAACTCAAAGTACTTATCCTTTCCTCTCCCTGCCTCAGAGCAACTAAAAACACTATAGACATGTAACAGCGATGCATGTGTGTTTATCTGTGTCCTCCCACAGTGCTTTGTGGGCTGGCCACAGGTAAACAGAGCTAGAGTTGTTCAGGGTGGCCCTGGAGTCTCCTTCCTCTGTCCATGTGGGACATGCTGCTCTTCTGGCCTCTGTGTCTGACTCTTATCATTTGTTTGAAGCAGAGAATTCAAGCCAGCTGTCCTGCTGCTGCCATGGCTCAGATGCTCAGCTACCATGAACTTCTGGATGTGTATAAAAAGCTTCCTCTTGATAGCTGAGTAATATTCCATTGTGTAGATGTACCACATTTTCTGTATCCGTTCCTCTGGAAGGGCACCTGGGTTCTTTCCAGCTTAAACAATGACTTTATGAAATTCATAGACAAATAGATGAAACTGGAAAATATCATCCTGAGTGAGGTAACCCAATCCCAGAAAAACACACATGGTATGCACTCATTGATAAGTGGATATTAGCCCAAATGCTCAAATTATTTTAAATATACAGAACACATGAAACTCAAGAAGGATGACCAAAATGCGAATGCTTCACTCCTTCTTTAAAAGGGGAACAAGAATACCCTTGGCAGGGGATAGGAAGGCAAAGTTTAGAACAGAGACTAAAGGAACGCCCATTCAGAGCCTGCCCAACATGTGGCCCGTACATATACAGCCACCCAATTAGACAAGATGGATGAAGCAAAGAAGTGCAGGCTGACAGGAACCGGATGTAGATCTCTCCTGAGAGACACAGCCAGAATACAGCAAATACAGAGGCGAATGCCAGCAACAAACCACTGAACTGAGAATAGGACTCCCGTTGAAGGAATCAGAGAAAGGACTGAAAGAGCTTGAAGGGGCTCGAGACCCCATATGAACAACAATGCCAAGCAACCAGAGCTTCCAGGGACTAAGCCACTACCTAAAGACTATAAATGGACTGACCCTGGACTCTGACCTCATAGGTAGCAATGAATAGCCTAGTAAGAGCACCAGTGGAAGGGGAAGCCCTTGGTCCTGCCAAGACTGAACCCCCCAGTGAATGGGATTGTTGGGGGGAGGGCGGTAATGGGGGGAGGATGGGGAGGGGAACACCCATATAGAATGGGAGGAGGAGGGGTTAGGGGGATGTTGGCCTGGAAACCGGGAAAGTGAACAACAATTGAAATGTAAATAAGAAATACCCAATTTAATAAAGATGGAGGGGAAAAAGCTTCCTCTTTCAGAAAAAATATCTTAAGGGGAATTATGAAGGAGACTGGTCTCTGTGTCCATCACTGACATTGTCCTTGTGTGAGGTGATTGGAGAGCTGGGCCATGTCCCCAAATCCAGAATCAGTAAGGAGAAAGAAGAAACCATTTATCAGGACCCCAGGGAGCCTTCTCACTCACAGCAACTCCATTGTTGCTGGTATCTTTCCCAAGTCTCTTGTCCTTCCTGCCAGGAGTCAGGAAACCCTTGCTTACCTGATCCATCCTTTTTAATTTTATTTTTAAATTGGCAAACAAAAGATTAGGTTTTGTGATCGCATTTCCCCAATACGTTTTGCTGTAGTTGCTCCCCCCACCTTCTCCTATCAGTATCAGGCTTTCGTGCCTTGTGTGTCCTTTTTTCTTCTGTCCTTTTTCAACATGCACCATTACCTCCACACCCACATACATACCCACACGTGCAGGGAAGTGGATGCTTGTTTTTCTGAATCTGGGTCACCTTATTTAAAGTGATAATTCCCAGATCAATCCCCTTTCCAAAGCCATCACAATTTCTGAATAAAACCCACTGTTGTATGCAGCAAGCGTACATTAACCATTTGATTATGAATAGACCAGTGAACATGGATGTGTAAGTATCTATATGCTAGGACATAGGGTCCCTTTGGTCATCCACCAGGGTGGTACAGCTGGGCCATGGGGTAGTTCACGTTTTGAGAAGCCTTCACACTGATTTCCACGTGGCTGTACCAGTTCACACTCCCACCAACAGCAGACAAGATGACTTCTTTCCACACAGCGTCTTTAGTGCTTGCTGCTGTGCTCTCCTGATGAGAGCTGTTCTGACTGGCAAGAGAAACTCAAAGTACTTTTAGTTTGCATTTCCCTGATTGCTAAGGCTGTTGGACACCTTTAAAATTATTTATTGACCATTTGTATTTCTTTTCTTGAAAACTGCCTGTTCGTTTCATCAGTCCATTTTGATTGGCACTTTGGGACTTTTTTGTGTGTTTAATTTTGAAGTTCTTTATCTATTCTAGATAATAATCAGAATGAGCTTAGCTCACAGGGGTTCTCTACACTTCTGTAGGTTGCCTGTTCCCTCTACTGTGAGAAAATTTTAAATTTTTCATATAGTCCCGTTTGTTCAGTCTAGGGACATATAGAAATACAAGCTTCCCAGGCAAACACCAGACCTGTGGGGAAATGAACCCAGGAGAAAAGTTTGCTTCATTCATTTCTCGACACTCCAAAGACATTCCACACAGCTCCTTACAGGATCCTGAAAAGACAGAAGCACTGATCTGTTTCCCAGTCATTCCGCCCAGGCCCGGCTCACGTCCTTTGAGAAGAGTTCTCAGGAGGATTGGGGCTGCACGTGAGCCTCTCTTGAGACTCAGCCTTCAGAGGAACAGGGATAGAAACGTATTATGAAATGAAATGGCACAGTGACCAATGTTCTAGGGATTTGAACTCAAGTCTTCCTGTTTACAAGGTGTTTTTGTCCAGTGAGTCCCTCTCCAGACACAGGGTCTTAGTTCATTTTGGTTTTGTTTTTTCCCATTATAGTTGTAAATTCTCTCATTTTGCAATGGGGGTGATTATGTGATCATTTCTCTTTGATCTTTTCTACCAGCCTCCCTCCTCCCCCCTATCCCTTTCTCCTCCTCTCCCTCCTCCCCCTCCTCTATTCCTTCCCCCTTCCCTTTCTCCTCCTCCTCTTCCTCATCCTCCTCTTCCTCCTCCCCCTCCTCCCCCTCCTCTACTCCTTCCCCCTTCCCTTTCTTCCCTTTCCATTTTTCAACATTCACTATCCTCCTGCTCTGTTCCCCAAGTTTACAATCCTAATTCCACCAAGCCACACGCATGCTCTCTGGGTTGTGCAGTGACGTCGTTGGGTTCTGCTTTCGAGTGTGGCGGTGCTCCTCAGGTCTGTGTCTACTGCTCTTGGGTTTTCGTCTGTCTCTGCTCTCTCTGCCATGTCGCTTCTCTGACCCCTGAATGGGAAACCATTAACGTTTGTATTGTTTCATTTCAAATATTTTATTTTTACTTTATTGATTTTTGGGAACCTCACATCATGTACTCCAATCGTGCTCATCTCCCAGTTTTCCCATGCCCGCACCTCCATCCTCCGTGGCTTCCTCCCCCTTAAAAAACAAACACAACAAAACGAAAGAACAAGTCCACTTTGTGCTGTCTGTATACTCATTGATGCATGGTCAAACTCCTAGCAGTCAGCTCCCTCAAGAAGAGTGAGTCTTTCTCCAAATGCTATCAATTGAGGAAAGCCAGTGGTGTGGGCTGATGAGGCCGCAGGTTCCACTCTGCTTCTACCTGCGAGGGGCGGGGCCGGCTTTCTCCCTAGCACAGACAGTCGCAGCCCAGACCAGGAATGTCCCCATGGGCTTAGGTGTTTACAAGGGCCCCAGACATCTACATGGCCCTTGGCTGTATCAGGACCACTGACCCACTCATGGCCCTTAGCAGCTACATGGGCCATGGGTCTCAACATGGCCTCACATCAGAATGCCCTCTGAGGCAGAAAAGCTCAAGAACATCACGAACTGCATTCATCCACATGGATCTTAGGTTTCATCGTGGTCTGGGGCAGGAGCATGGGCCACAGTCACCAACGCAGCCTCTCATAGTAGTCCTTTGAGGAGGTCCAATTTAGGAAGTAGCAGCAGGTCAGGGGCTGAGTCTGCATCTGTGTAAGCGCCAGGCTGCTGTACAACACTCCACTGACTTTACTGGGCAATAAGAGCCTTACTAGGCAAAGACAGCGAGCGTGTAGGCCTCACTCTCTCTGTCAGAGGTCGCTGCCATCACCCCCAGTTGCACCTCTCTCCACAGCACATGCGCCGCTCTGTGTTTCTCTTTTCCACCTTGCCATTGCGTAATGGCGTCTAATGAGACCGGGGAACAGGGCTTTGGTGTCTTCCAGCCTCCCTGGACCCCTGCTGTGACACTTGTTCTCCAATTTATTTTTTTTAATTCTTTTTTCATTTCAATATCTTAGGTTTTCGTTTACTTAACTATAAAACTATAATGTTTATAAGTTATAGACATAATTATATACTTGAAATTGACTTACAAACTGTATGCATGGAACTGAGGACGCGGCGGCTCCTGGATATGGTTAAGAGAAGGGTTTTAATGTCGAAGGGAGGGAGAGAACAGCCGCAGGCATCTGGAAGAGTCCAGACTGAATGTGACCAGCAGATTCAACATGGTCGTGAGTGGAAGTAGGCAAAAGAAAATGAGGAGAGAAGAACAGAGAGGGCGAGAATGTAGACAGGTAAGCCAAGAGTGTACATGGGAACCAAGAGAAGAACCAAGAAGCCAAGAAAGCTTGTAGCAGAAATGTCTGGATTATACAGAGATGGGACGCTGGAGGAGGGGAAGCAAAATCCAGGAGGTGCAGAAGCTTAGGCTAGGGGTCAGGGAGCTGGGCAGGGGAGGGGGCGCAGAAGCTTAGGCTAGGGGTCAGGAGCTGGGCGGGGGAGGGGGAAGTTGCGGAGAGGAGCCAGTACTCTGTAACAGGTACTTTTCATAGCAATTACTAAAATGCAAGCGTCTCTTCTCTCTGCGAGTGCACCACCCTCCTTTGAGGTGGTATCTCACGTCTTCCAAGCTGGAGTCAAACTTCTTATGTAGCCAGGGATGAGTTTGAACTTCCGGTCTGCCTGAATCTGTCTCTTTAGTGCGGGGATTACAGACAGGTATCACCAGTTTGTGAGGTCCTCGGGGTGCAACCCAGGGCTTTGTGCATACCAGACAGATTCTCAACCAACTGAGCCCCATCCTTGGCTCTTCTCTTTGTCTTGTAAGAGGATTTATAAATTAGACCTTCCAATTCCTGATCCGATAGGTCCCCATTTGGGTTCATATGATCCACCAGTGCCGCTGAGAGCTTTCTGATCTGGGTTGAAATGGACACCGTTTCTAAGCATCTTAGCTCTCTATCAGCTTTATGCCAATGTACAAGGCTATACTGTCAATAACGAGAATAAAAACGCTTGGAAAGTTTACAAGCACATACCGTCCTAACTTTTGAAAGATGGAGAAAGATCTCAGAAGACATTAGTTAGAGGAGCTATAAAATCTTTGCAAAATTCTGAAGTAAATTGTAAGAGATTTCTTGATAGTATGAGCAAAGAAAATACCGAATGCTTCAAAACAGCATAAACCTATGAAGAAAAAAATGTGCAAACGCATCTCATTTCTTCCTCTCCTGCTACTGATGGACAGGAGGAAGAAGGCACTGCTGTAGACAGTGCTGTGGACTTCAGTAGGGAGGCCAGCAAATTCCATGCATGTAGATGGGAAGAGGTCAGGCTGCGTGGAGGAGAGCAAACACTTTCCAAAGCAAAGGGCGTTTGTGAAATTCAAGACCCGAGCTTCAAGTCAGAACGAGGCTGCAAATTCCTTTTCCCGAAGAAATACAGCAAAGAAAGGTACACATACAAAGAAAGGCAGAAGTAGCCTTGCCCAGGAACATGTAACCTCTCTGTCCAGAGCAGGAAGGAAGGAGGGAAATAAAAAGGAAGCAAGGAAGAAAGACGAATGAATCCCAGAATTCCAATATAAGCGGAAAATAGCTGGAAATGTGGCTCCCGCAGAGTAGCAGATCCCCGCCCCCAGACACACCACGAACACAAATGGGGCCTGTCAGGTGAGGACTCGAGGGGACAAATCCTCTTACAAAAGACAGATAAGGACCAAGCATGTAACTAAGTTGGTTAAGTACCCTTGTGCTATGCATAAAGCCCTTGGCTGTCCCACCCCAGCCCCAACACCTCACAAGCAGGGCCTGGTGGTGCACATCTGTAATCACAGCCCTGCAGAGATGGGTTCAGGCACACCGGCCAACCTTGGCCGCATACGAAGTTTGACTCCAACTTGGAGCAGGTGAGGCACTAGTTTAAAGTGGGGAGGGGGCACACAGACAAGGAGAAGAAATGCTTGGACTTTAGTACTCTCTCTCAGAGGCAAATAAAGCTCTCTGTTTCAGGCAGGGTTTCTTCCGTCTTCTCTCCATAATGAAGGTATTTGTGTAATGGTGAACCAGCCTGACTCCGCTTTAGGCTTAAACGCCATCTTATAGGAAAGACAAGCCAGGTTCATTCCTGTTTATGACTAAAGCTCTACTTCTCAAGCACTGGGCTAGTCCCCACCTGCAATATTAACTACAAATGGCTCTGTACTGTCTTTTCCAGGGAACTGACAACCACGTCTTTGTTTCAAAAAGATGCTTGTAACCATTTTTCCAGAAGTTGCTATGACACCTTGCTGCAACCACCTTTGCAATTACATCTTTGTTTCAGGAGGTTGTTATGACCAACTTCTTACGCTTGTCTTCTGCTTCTGTAAATCTGCCTATTTTGCCCGCCAAGACCCCAATTTGGAAATGTGGAACCCCGAGCTATAAAAACCTTGTCTTCCTCATGTCCAATCTCTGGAACCCCGTCTTTAGGGGGAGACGGCCCATCTACATAGATTTAAAGAAAAGCTTATTTTAATTGTTTGCTTGCATTAATTAATTTGGCCATGATGATTAGGTGGGCGGTCCCTCCTCGTGCATGTTTGGAATTAACAGTAACCTGTGTCTTGTCTATATATCTAAAAGTACACCCGCATAGGTAATCTGTACACATATGTTTATAGCCTCTGTCAAAAGCGATATTAAAAATAGCCAACAATATTAGTGAGGAACTGAAAGCAGAGGCCAGTTGCTGAGTGCGCAGTTCCTCACACCTGGTCTCCTTGACAACGACCCCCAGAAGTCTGTGCAGGTCGGCCATGACTTCTCATGGCCTGCTATGGCCAGCAGAGATTTGCGTCTTACTTGCTTATCACAGCATGCCTTTTCACTTTGTGCTGTTTCCGGGCGACTCTCACTAACTATGCTTGCATTCCGAGGTAAGAGCTTCTCAGTCGCCTGGTGTCTGAATCTTGCTACATTTCAGGAACCCGGGCTATTTGTTCTTTTGCCCGTGGGTGCTTCAGTGGTTTGACCTTGTAGTTGAGAATCGCTTCTCTCCAAACCGGAGAGGCAAAACCTGCCTGGTTTCTGTGGTAAACAGATTTCTGGGGCAAGCTGGGAATTTTATAACAATGTGGCATGCAAGGAAAATCTGATTCCATACACGCAGCCCACAGACGACCCAGCAAATTATTTAAATGAGTACTAACCATCCCTGCAATGATCACTTAATAAAAAGCTTGACTTGAATGCTGGCATGTGTGTTTCCCGTTAGTGCACGGTTTCCGTTTTCTGCAGGGGAAGGTAGCTGTCTGCCCAGCGCCAGGGTGTGGGAGAGAGTAGACAGCATTGCTGTGCGGCTATGGAGACCAGCCAGGCAAAGCCAAACACACCCAGCTTTTGCTCTCTCAAGCCAAAGAGGAATCTCTGGCTTCTGTCTGAGACCCTTGGTTCCAGCAAGGGGTGGCAAGGAGGAGATTGATGGCCGCCAGGAGCAGTGTCTTATATAAGTACAGATGCATATTCTTGTTAATAGAAAGACACTAATACAAGTAACATATATGCTGAGGTATACATTACTTGCACAACTCTATTCTTTTATCCTCTCCAACTTCAACCTCTGTATTCTCTCCCTCACTGACTCCTCTGAAACATAGCCCAGTTCTGGGATGTCTGTTGCAATAAAAATTTCTGTTTATTGCAAAAAAAAATTCTTTTGTCTCACTTTTTTTTAATTTAATTTTTGAGAATTTTATAAAGGAGTACTTTATTTACATAGTTTCCACCCCCCAGTCCCCATAGGACTCCTCTCATATTTCTCTAATTCCACCTTAAATTCATGAGCTCTTCTGTAATTAGCATGGTGTTACACACACACACACACACACACACACACACGTATGTAAGTACAAGTTGCTGAGTCCATGTAGTATTGGCCATTTGTGTGTGTGTGTGTGTTTAGGGCTGGCTACCAGATTGGATAACCTCACTGCGTTAGTCATTGATTGCCAGTAGCATCTAGGGTTGGGGCCTGGTGAGATTTCCCCCGTCCTCATGGGCGAGCCAACTGGGTGGTCATTGTGCTGGTCTTCATTAGACAACCGTTTAGTTGACATATCTTAGGTACAGCTTCCCTGTCATAGACCAGCAGTTCTCAACCTGCAGGTCACAACCCCCTTGGCTCTCCCACACCAGATATCCTACATACCAGATATTTACATTTCAATTCATAACAGTCACAAAAGCACAGTATGAAGTAGCAACAAAATAATTTTACGATTGGGGCCACCACAACATGAGGAACTGTATTCAGGGAGCACAGCATTAGGAAAGTTGAGAGCCACTGTTGAAGAAGGAGAAACTGTAAGGGGCCTTGGAGTTGGTCCACAACACACCCAGACACCAAGTTTGCATCACAAAGAACATTTATTACCCCAGAGGGTCAGGGACGGAGGAGGTAGGAAGGGGCAAATGCTCCAGGACTGGACAAAGACAGCAAGCAAGCAGGAGGCGTTTCTGTGGAAGTGGTTTTTAAGGAAAACGGTAAAGTTCCTGCTAGGGTGAGTTGGTACATCCTGATTGGTTAACTTTGCCAGTGAAGCCAAATCGTGAATTTGATTGCTGGACTTTGGCGTTCCATCTCAGGAACGAGTCAGTGCCAAACAAAGGAATGGACCTTGGGGGCTAGATTTAGGAATGTAGTCTGATGGGCCCAGTGCCTCTGGGTGGCCCACAGACTGGCCCCACTCCTGAAGGACCTGTTTGTCTGCCTTGGCTGTCGTCCCCGTTGCTTCTGTTCTGAGGTCACCTTTCCCTCTGTCTTCTTCTTTCTCCATGGTGCATGCTGCTCGCTCCACCATTTTTTTTTCCAATTCTACAAAACCACTTTTAAAAAAGCATCTTCCCATGAGACCTGCCTTTTCTTAGTTGTTCTGAAGAAATCGTGTTCTCTGTTCGCTCATCCTTCACTGCCCCTTCTCCCCACAAAGTCTCCAACGGTCTCTCAGACTCCCCGGAACAGCCCCCTCAGGTGCTAGTGGCTGCCTCCATTTTAGTTTGGTCTTGGAAAACTATCCTTTAATCTTCCCATAAGACAGTCAGACAGACAGACAGACAGACAGACAGACAGACAGACACACACACACACACACACACACACACGAGGTTTTCAGCAAAAAAAAAATGACAATATTAATTGTACTAGTTATCAACCTGCTGCCTGGACCTATAATCACCTGGGAGAGGATCCCTGAGCGTGTTAATGGAGAAGACCCAATTGGGCGTGGCTGGGTTTTTCCTGAGAACGTGATCTTGGACAGTATAAAATAAAGAGCTAAGAGTGAGGGAGCACTCCTACCTCTCTGTTACTCAACTCTGCAAGAGTTCCCTTGAGCTCTAGCCACTGGGACTCCCCCTGCCCCAGAGGCTGTGCTCCTACTGTGAGCTAGAGGCTGTGCTCCTACTGTGAGCCAGAGGCTGTGCTCCTACTGTGGGCCAGAGGCTGTGCTCCTACTGTGGGCCAGAGGCTGTGCTCCTACTGTGGGCCAGAGGCTGTGCTCCTACTGTGCGCCAGAGGCTGTGCTCCTACTGTGGGCCAGAGGCTGTGCTCCTACTGTGCGCCAGAGGCTGTGCTCCTACTGTGGGCCAGAGGCTGTGCTCCTACTGTGGGCCAGAGGCTGTGCTCCTACTGTGCGCCAGAGGCTGTGCTCCTACTGTGGGCCAGAGGCTGTGCTCCTACTGTGGGCCAGAGGCTGTGCTCCTACTGTGGGCCAGAGGCTGTGCTCCTACTGTGCGCCAGAGGCTGTGCTCCTACTGTGCCCCAGAGACTGTGCTCCTACTGTGCCCCAGAGACTGTGCTCCTACTGTGGGCCAGAGGCTGTGCTCCTACTGTGGGCCAGAGGCTATGCTCCTACTGTGAGCCAGAGGCTGTGCTCCTACTGTGCCCCAGAGACTGTGCTCCTACTGTGGGCCAGAGCACTTTCTGACTTAGGTTGCTTTCCAGTATTTATCACAGCAACGGGAAAAGAACATAAGGCAGTAGACAAAAGGAATCCAAGAAGAAGGAATGATGGTGTCTTGGCAGGAGAAAAATCTCAGGCACAAGGCGGAACCCAGGCCTGGTATTGTGTGTCCTCGCTCTCACCATTCCCTTAGCTGGTGGCATCCATGCCCAACACAATTTGCTATTTCAACCATAGACTTTATTTAGCCAGTAAACTTAATTCCCTTAAAACTAGTTCAAGTCCTTATATGTTGTTGTGGTCAAAAGGGGCCAGCCAATGCAGGCTTAAAGTTCTCCAGGCAGGTAAAGGCCTTTCACGTATGATAGATTACTGGGCAGGGAGGGGTACAACATTAGGACTCATAAAGACGGGATGATTGCCAGCTTAGCACACCTAGACGACAGCAGTGCACCCCCCTGAGCTGTGATGTTCCCTTCCTGCATGTGATTCAAGCAGTGTACTTTCTCTGGAGATTGTGTCAACTCGTTCCTGGGTATCTCAGTCACCCATTCCTGTTCTTAGAAGGCATGTAACATAAGGAAAATATCTAAGGTAAGAAACTAAGACAGCTGAAAATATCCATCTGAGAAAGTAAAGAGGTTCATCGATACCTTCTCAGTGTTACTGCAGTGACTCAGAGCCCTGCATTAAGCTCATCCCACACAAACAGCATCCGAATCCTGCACAGATGGGAGGAGAGGTGTGAACTCAAACATGTCCCTTCAGACTTATTCAGTCACCCCCAATGGCTGTTCTACTCACTTCTCAAAACGAAGACACACTTTCATCTGTAATTTACAGTTCCTAACACACACACAGCTAGAGAGAATCTTTGGCTAGAAATTGGTGCCAAATGTACTCAGAAATCTGAGGGGTTTTGCTAGGGTCAGCTCAACAGTGATTTACAACTACATTGTATACTTGCAACACCTTACTACCACTAGTAAAGACCCGAGGCTCGGAAACTGTTTGTTTTGTAAGTGTAGCAGACTCACAGAGATCTCAGCTGTCATTTTTATTAATCTTTACTTTCCTATGCTCTATTTCTGAGGGGAGAAGGAGAAGAACTGACATCTTCATTAAAACAGAAGTAGAATAGCCCTAGGTTAGCCTAAGATGATGTCACAGGGTCATGGGTGCCTGCCATTATCGAGTCGGTTAAAGTAAAAGACAAGTAATTCTGAGCCAAGGTGTGTTAAAGGAAGCAAGCACCATGGAGCAAGTATTGTGTAGAATACTGCTTGTGTACTGTTGACATTTTGAAATCCGCCTAAACACATAACAACACAGTTTGCTGACACACTCCAGCATGTAGATACAATTCCAGGGATGATTAAAGCCTGTGTCCTCAGACACTAATGACACAGTCTGTGGTGTATGTTGAGTTTTTTTTAAAAAAAAATGCACCTTCCTTCATCATCTCAATGAGGGAATTGAAGATGGGGGAAAACCTCAACAATGTCAATGAAGGGAGAGAAGGGGTGGGAGAAGATTCTCATTCTGATCCATTAAGTTTTCTGAATATCCCATGCTTTTCTGGTGAGTGCACACATTCTATAACCAGAGGCTTTTGAGAATGTTTGGAAAATAAGAATTAAGGTTGAAGTAAACACTGCTTGCCCACATCAGTTTGAATGGTCTTGAGAAGCTATAGAGTTGTAGGAAGTAAAATGGAGGTGTGGGTCTCTAAATAACTGGGCTGGAAGTGGACATTTTAATAACACATCTATTTACTTATGTGTGGGCATGTATGTCTGTACACACACAGGGCCAGACAAAGGTTGCTCTGTTATCATCTTGACTTATCCTTTGACGCCCTGAACTTGGGGCTTCCCATTTTCTCAGACCGGAAGCCAGAAAACCCCAATCGTCCTCCTGCCTTTGGCCACCTTGGCGCTGAGGTCACAGGAGTGTGGGGAACTGGCTCTGGCTGTCATGACTACAGCAAGCACTTGTCATGACTCCTAACCACTGAGCCAGATGTGTAGCCATCTCTCTCTAGATGCCTATCAGATTTCAGGGTTTTACATTTTTCCTATTTTAGTCATAGCAGTCATTTAAGATTAGGTGTTCTGTTTCTCAGAAACAAAATTGATTTTACCTTTTTTAACTTTTCCCCTTGCCTTTTGATTCTACTTTGTGTTTTCTTCTTTCTCCAGAACACTCAAAACAGTGACTTGAAACCTTCTGAAATCAACACCCTTGGCTAAGGTGAAGGTCACTGTCCATGTCTGAGATAGGCCTCACACAGTGCTGTGGATTAATGGCTACTCAGAGCACATGGCTAAGATTCCTTCTTCCTTCTGTTTCCTGTCCTTTCCTTCTCTCTCCCTATGCCCCACCAGCAGGCTCAGTCCCCAGCGGAGGGTCTAGTGATGGTGCTGACTTCAGTGCTGAGCTTATGGATTTGTGAGGGAAGGCCACACTGACCAGGCTCCAAATAGTGGTGTCATCATGGACGGTCTCCTCCTTCCTTCAGTTGTTTGTCTCATGTTTGTCACAATATCGACATATACTCATCCAAACTTGGTGTCTGGACTCTGCACAGGATCCTTTAACATCCTGTGTTTACTCTGCTCCCTTCTCCTGATAGTTGAATTGCTACACACATCCATTTAGAACTCTAGCAAAAGGCCTACTGAGACCTCGAAAGGGCTTTGAACCTTTAACATAAGCAGCAACAGCAACAAGATTGGTTCTTGGCTTGACGGATTAGAAATCAGGTAGCTCAAAGAAAGATTTCTGTGAGGACTAGAAGACAATTTATCAGAAACTCATTATAATAGATGCTCTGTTTATATTGGCTGACTCCAGAATTCACTTTACCAAGACAATCTATGGAAAGTAACTGCATGGGCTAATGAGAACGAGTGACTTAGAAAACTGTGTCTACCCCAGCTCCGAAAAAAAGAACCAAAAAAAAAGAAAAGAAAAGAAAAAAAAGAAAAGAAAACTGTGTCTAACTTTTGCTACCACTTACCAAACCAATGAACTGAACATCTCTAAGTCATTGGTGTTTAACTCTAAGATAATAACACTTACCACTAAGTTTGTTGTGAGAAGTAAATATGTTTAAAAGCAAGTTCCTGATAAGTGCTAAATAAATAAATGTTAAAATCTATAATAAAGGCTTTATTCATGTTGATAGAGTTATTAATCAGTGAGGGGCAGAAGGGAAAGCAATAATTGAAGACTCCTTACATGGGAAAAAGACAGGAAAGGAGCCACAAAACTGAAAAGGACTCTCCAATTTCCTCTATTCCTAAAATCCACCCAAGAAAGAAATTTGCCAGCATGGGTGAAGTTAGCCTTCCCTCATCTCAGAAATGCAATAGAATGGAAACTGTGACTGGGCCCAATCCAAATGAAGATATCTACAGGAATAACACTGGGAGGGACACAGGATTTGTTTTGGCAAAAGAAGGGATTTCTGATTGTTTTGGTTTTCTCCTCACAGAGCCAGTCAGCATCTGGCTTTGAGAGCCCTGGGCATGGTCACCATATGTCCTACATTTTTCTAGAGCAATCTTGATTTAAAATTTTGAGACATGTCACCTCTGAAGAAGTCTGGCTTTTGTAAGACCGTGGGGCCTTACGTGAAATTCAGAAAACATGGTCAGTATGACGACAGACATCAGGATCTGACAGGGTCTAGACAGAGAATGCGGGAAAACAGGGTACAGAGAAGCTGGGGTGCTTCTTTTCTGCTTTAGTATAACTCTCCTCCACTCATTGCTAAGTTCTAGTTTGGTGCTTTGCTCTAAAGCACCGAGATGGTGTGCTTCCAGGGGAATGGTGACAGTCCATTGTTTCTGAAGAGTCAGACAGACAGTCTGCAGGGGTACTCTGTTAACCTTCTACCGACAGAGCAGGTGGAGCCAGTGCGATGCTCTCCGTGCAAGCATGAGGACCTGAGTTCAATCCCCGAACCCACATTTTACAAAGCTAGTTGTGGTGGATTGCACCGGTAATCCTAGCACTGGAGAGGCAAGAGAAGGAGGTCCCTGAAGCTTGCTGGCTGCAGAGTGTAAGCAGCAGGTTCAGTATGCAAGACCTGTCTCTGAAAAAATAAGAAGGACTGTGGAGAACGATGCTTGCCGTTGGCTTCCGACCCCCACACAAGCATACACACAACTATACACACAAACACTGATTCATACAAACAGATTCATCCATAAAGAGCAGAGGAGGGACGGGTGTCAGAACAGTAACTGTCAGGGTTCTTAAGTTCACTGAGAGTTTTAGCACGCACAAAATGGCTGAATATTTGACATGCATTAGTTCATCCAGGACTGGAATGGGACACTGTTATTCTTCCCTGCTTTTGTGGAAACGGACTCGGGGAGATTAAACACCTTGCTGAGAGTCACCCAGCTGGCTAGTGGCTGAGCTGGGACGGAAGCCAGGCTTCGGGCAGGGTGTCTCACTGTGTAGGCTCATCATACATTTCAAGTATATATTTTTTAGACAAGAAGATTGAGGGTCAGTGCCTGCAATTTCTGGGGTAACTTTGGAGCTCTGGGAGTATCAGGCAGGCTTCCACTCACAGATGAACAATTTTCTCAAGGAGTTGGTTTTCAAACTGGAAAAAAAAATCTTGAAATCAGAAATCCACTCCATGAAAGTAAATGAATCTGGATGGGATTACTCAAGCTCTACAAGTCCAGGAGTGCTGGGGGTTTGGCTACACATTATGTTCTATTTTTCAAAGGTTCTGGGAGAGGCAAACTCAAAACATGTTTCTGCACACAATTACCCACTTTAGCTTCAAACCCATGTGTATTTCTACAGGATCTGACTACCCTGGTCCTGTTTCTTATTTTGGAGAATGCCCCTCCTATGAACGTCTGCAGACAGGGCAGGCTAAAGCACACTGCAGAAGCCTGTGGAAGCCAGGCCCAACTCAGCCCGCTGTGAGCACAGAGAATAAAGCAGGCAGCATACCTACCCCACCCACCCTTTGCTGCTCAGTGAGTCAGGTCAGCTTCTTAGGTAGGAACTGAAGGAAGAGATGACAAACGGGTGCTGCTTTGCAAGCCTTTGTTCCAGATGCAGGACACCACCTCCTCCCTAGGAAATAATTACACCACAGTGTGGCAGGACAATGTTCCATAGACACACAGAGATGGGAATTGTTAAGGCCAGCCTTCAATGATGGTAACTAGCAATGTATTTCTGGGTAACAAATTACCAAAAATTTAGAGTCTTAATACAACATCAGTTTGTGGGTCAAGAATTTGGAAAACGGTGAGCTGGAGAATTCCTTCCTTCCATATGGGGTCAAGAAGGGTCACTGGCTAATCTTCTGCTCTGGGGGCTAATTTGTCTATAAGATGCATGGAAGCTTCACTCTCTTTTCCTTTGGCTTGCTGGCAATCACCAGGTTACATCAGTCAAAGCAGATGTAAATATTCCAGGCTCAATAAGAAGAGATGGATGTATGCCTCGTTTCTCGACAGAGGGATAATTAATGTGTATCTGTGTCATTCTACACACATCCACGGCCATCCCTAGTACCATCTGTTATTCAATGTAGTCTGTGCACCAGATCCACTTACCTCCTTTGTAAATGCCTCCCTCAATCAGTTATCAGGTTTAAGCCTAAGGTCTAGACGCTCACCCACAAAATTAACCCAGAAGTCATCAGGTCTTGTCAGGTCCACTTCCTAGATATGGCTGCTCTAAGCCTGAGTGCCTATAAGTTGAAAGGATTATTTTTTTCTATCTGCATCCCCACAGATAGACAATGGTGGGACGGAAGAGGAAGGCACGTGCACAGCCCTGTTTGAGAAGGCTCTTGTTTACTGGCTCATAGCTCTTAAGCTCAGTCAGTCTTTCCTTTGCCTAGGTTTTAACCCTGTGCCCTGACTCACCAGTCCGTTCTCCAGGTTCTTGGTTCCCCTTCTGAATCAGTGTAGCCTATATTTGCAGTCAAATGTATCTCTTATTGTGCTTCCTACCCATGGGAGTTCAGAGATCCAAGGCTGCCTTCCTGTACTGTTTCTGTATCTTTACATCCACACTGAGAGAAAGCCCTTAAAGGCTTTATGGGCTTCGGATCAGAGTCTCTTATGCTGGTTTAACAAAATATCTGAGGGCAGATGATTAATAAACAACAGAAATTTCTTTCTGGTAAGTCTAAGATTAAGATGCTGGCAGGTTCCGTCAGGCAAAGGCTGCTTTGTCTCTCAGAACGGTGCCTTTCTGCTTCACACACACACACACACACACACACACACACACACACACACACACACACAGAGGAAAGCAAAAGGGAACAAACCTATTCTATCTATTCTTTGATAAGGGTTCCAGTTGTCATAATGGTGGCTGTTTCCAGTCCTCATGACTTAATTCCCTTCTAAAGATCACGCTGCTTAATCCTGTCAAACCAACCATTAGGACAAACAAATTTGGGGCACCATATTCTGAATGGACTATAGCTCCTTCGTTAGGTTTTTTATTCAATATTTTGGGGGCAGGGAATGCTATATCACAAGTGTGGAGGTCAGAGGACAACTTTTACTAGTTGGTTCTCTTTGTCTACCACATGGGTTCCAAAGACTGAACCTGGGTCATCAAACTTGGCAGCAACCAGTTCTTCCTGCTGAGCCATCTTGCTGGCCCCATGTTTGTTTCTTGTGTGATGATTTATAAAATTATTTTCAACAAACAAATATCCACAGTCACTCATACTTTAAGATGAGCTATTTTCAGTCCTGGAGTTTGGGGCCATTTTGAGGCAATGCTCATGAGATTCTTAGACACACATCAACCTGTGAATCCTACGGGCTATGCCCATAAGGTCCTCAGAGACTTCTTACCAAAGAGGCCGTGTGAGTCAAGGTAAATCATTACATGCAAGGGACGGGATGGCGCTAGAATCCCAGACTGCTTTACTCCCTTGCTGCTGCCTTCAGAGAGATTGCTGGAAGGTTAAGTTGACTTCACTGTGGATCGAGGTACTGACACGTGGACTTGGTGTCATGGAATGTTCAAAGCAGCTAAATTTCTTACGTGAAGCTCAAGGCTCCAAGAGAAGGAATTCCAGCAAGAAAAGTAGAAGATGCCAGTCTTTTGATGTTCTGACCCTGGGTCATTTGGTGGCATGTCCATTGCTTTCTTTTGAGTCACAAGCCCACTCAGATTTAAGGGAGGGGACTTTGATTTCTCCATAGAAATGTTAAAGGTTTTGAGGACTTTTTTAGATCATACCAAGCTTCCATGGGAAAATCCTTCCACAGAAAAGGAAATTTAGGGTAAAGCCCAGGTAGGGAGACATGGAAGGCTGGAGGCACACAGACAAACTTCCTGGGGCTGTGGTGGCAAAGTACAGTCAAGACTGAAGAATCAACCCCATGAAAGAAGGGTTACAGAACTGCTCACGGATTTAAGTATAATGGGGAATTAATTCTAGGACTCAGATGCCTCTTGGACTCTCATTCATCTGTGGCCTTCACTATAGTCTGCAGAGTAGTTTAGCAGAGTCCAGAGGACATGTTCTTCTGGAGATAATGCCTTTTGTAGACTAGATCCAGGTCTGGAATTAAGTTTGCCATAAATGTCAGGAACTGTGCACACTAAGAGCTGACTACAGGGGGCTGACTCAGCGACAGGAGGAGGAGCTTGGGTATGAGGGCTGAGGTGTTTGATGCTGGAGGAGGCCTCCTGTGGTGTGGGATGAAGAGAAAAGAGGCTGCACAGGAGCCCCAGGCATCCCAGTGCCTGACCATCTGGACTGGGATTCTAGGAGTCTGGGAACCCGACCAGGCTCTTCCCCGATCGCTGCAGGAGTTACATTTGTCAAGGCTTTCGGGCAGGGAAGAACTGAAGGTGCATCGGAGGGCTTGATTTACAACCTGACAAGTGAGAATCAGGCTCCCTTCATACTATTGCCCTGGGAAGTTGCCGTGCACTCTGATAAGTTTATACTATGTCCTGTGGCCAATATGCAGCTACTAGAGGGTTTTAATTTGACAAGTGGTATTTATTCACTGGCATTTCACGAGAATCTGCAAGTGTGCCTGGTACCTTTGTACCCTGCCCATCTTCGTGTGTGTTGCTAACATTCGAGTTTCTCTTCAGTACTGAAAACACTCTGAAAGAGGGTAGGATTGAGTTAGGTATACACTTTAAAATCTAGAATGTCCCCCAGAAGCTCCTGTGGTGAGCGTTTGACCCTTAGCTGGTGGTGCTCTTGGGAGACCATGGGATGTCAAGGAGGTTAATGCTCACTAAAGGAAGTAGGTCATTGGCCGTGTGCCCATCACAGGCGCTAGAGCAAGGGCTGAAATGTTGAAACTCAGAACCCAGAGTCTTTAGAAGTTGACTCCTTTGGGTATTTTGTCACAGTCTCTGAAAGCAAGATACGTGGAAGACTCTAGAAGTAATAAGAGGTGTTGAATAATACCCCAGTTTCTGGCGATTATACTGCTGATAACCACAAAGAAGCACAGAGGTGTAAGGTTGTGTCTGAAACACTGTTGTGGTGTTTGCAGTGTTAGTACAGGTCCATCCCCCACACCCTCTGGGACATCCTGACAGCAAGCTGTAACTTCCTCATCCCTCTGTGGGAAATGCCTGTGTAGATAGACATATAAACACTCCTTAACAGAAGTACACTGAATCAGCTATATACCAAGGGATTAGAATTATTAGTTATAAGTTGCCCTTATTGGGTTGAGGAAGCTGCCTTGGACTGAGGGTCTTTAACATGGTCCACAAAGCTCTGACCCTCCTATGTGCTGTCCCCTCTTATGCTCTCTGCTTCAGTTATACTGGCTTTCTTTCTTGACCAAGTGGCCAAGTACTGCTTCCCCATCTCATGTCCCCCCGGACCCCTGGTATTTCTCTCTGCCCCTCCTCCAGCACTTTGCTTTGATTGCCGTTATCATAGCTCAGATCAAATCTCACTTTTCCAGATGAGGTGTCCCCTGACTCATTAGTCTAAAGCAGAGTCAGGGTAGCTCAAACCCCAACAAGCCATTTCGCTTGCTTCACAGTCAATGTATCTTAGAACAGTTGTCCCTGAACATGTGTGTGTGTGTGTGTGTGTGTGTGTGTGTGTGTGTGTGTGTGTGCGCGCGCGCGCACATGCACCTGTATGAGCATCCACAATGGATTAAAGTGAAGAGAAGCATGACCAGTTCTGAGACTTTGGATAAGAAAGCACAGAGATCAGAAAACACTCACATGAGCACATACCTCCAATTCAGAAGTCACTAGGTGTTTATTGCTGCCCATAACTTTGAAGGCCCATGTCTGGGCTTGAGTTGGATGTGCATTAGGAGAAAAGCCAGGAGGATCAGGGATGGGTATTAGAGGAAGAGCCCTAAACAAGTCTGGTTCTGGAGCTATCGAGGCTTTGGACAAGTCACTCAACCCTCATGGAAATTCCCTTCCTTTAAAACTCTCCTCCCTGAGGTCAGCATCATTTGCTTTTTGTCCCTGATTCGAAGGGATTGCAGCACGAGGGCTGCTAAACTCCTTCTCCGTATGTTCTGCTCAGCGCCAGTTGGGCATCAAGCGATATTGGGAGGTCTAGACACCAACTAAGAAGAAAAGCAAGCCGGGTTTTATGGAGATGTATTTGATTAGGGGTCCAAGAAAGGAAGTGTGCAAGGGAAGTTGGACAGGAGGATTTAAGACTAATGTCTGTTTATAATCTTTGATGATATGCTCTGATGAAGATTTTCCTGGTAAAGGTATAAGAGGGAATGATCTATTGTCTGCAACTGGACATTGTCTGTCTGTGTCTTAACTCCTTTGCAATCACCTTTGCCTGGCTAGTGCGGAGGGAACTCTTTCATCGCCGGGCTTAGATACCAACAGGAACTTCATGAGAATACTTCCCTGGGCAGCTTTCTGCCCACGTCTGGGTCATCGCCCTTGTTAGTCCAGGCATGGCTTCCGGTCTCCCCATTGCACCTCTTACATTGTAATTAAGCAGTACTCACCACCTGAGAGTCACACTAACACTAAGTTCTTTGGAGACTGGCATTGTGACATTTGTATCAGGTATGTGACTTGATGTAAGGCACAAACTGGAGAGATAGATAGATAGATAGATAGATAGATACATACATAGATACATACATATATACATATATACACACATAGATACATACATACATATATACACACATAGATACATACATATATACATATATACACACATAGATACATACATACATACATACATAATAGATGGATAGATAATAAATGACAGACAGATGATAGATTATAGATTGATAGCTAATAGACTGATGATTGAAAGATGATAGATTGGGGTTTCTAACCTATGGGTGGAGACCCCTTTGGGGTTCAAATGCCACTTTCACAGTCACATGTCAGATATTTGTGACTCATAGCAATAACAAAAGTACAGCTATGAAGCAGCAAAGAGTAAAATTTTATGCTTGGGGGTCATGTGGCACATAGCTGAAAGGCATTCCAGATTTTGGGGGCTGATAGTGGACAAAGATCGGATCACATGAGTCAATATTACAAGCAAGTTTTCTAAGTGTTCGTGAACAGCATGTGCTGGCTCGTTTTATCTGAACTTGACACAAGCTATAGTCGTCGCAGAGACATAAGCCTCAATTGAGGAAATAGTTCCACAAGATGAGGAGCTGTACTAAACTATACTAGTGCAAGGAAGGCTGAGAACCACTGACACGGAAGATAAAGAAATAACAGTGAACTAATAGAGGGTAGATAGAGTATAGATTATGATCAACAATAAAAAATAGATGATAGCTGATAAAGATGATAGACTGATAAATGGTACATAGATTGATAGATGATAGGTAGATAGATGATAAATTGATTGATTGATAGATGATAGATTGATAGATGATAGATAGATAGATTGATTGATAGATTGATAGATAGGTGATAGATGATAGACAGACAGACAGACAGACAGACAGACAGATGACTTCTATTTGAAAAATCATCTGAAATGAAAGAACTGTAAATAGGTCTGTCAACAGAATGGCTTTGTCTTCCACACAGGGAAGCAGATGTGCAGAGCTTTTCTCACGCTGGCTGCTGGGCAGCTTGTGACTCCATCACGAGCTTTCCTTGAACTTCCACAGAGTTTAGTTCTTGCTTCTTGGAGCCCTGAATAAGCAGAAAGAAAAGAAGCTTGTAACTCGCACCAAAGAAAAGTCTGTTTGTTCTCAAGACACTGAGCATGTTGTTCAGTGCAGCGAGTTCGTCCTGCATTCTCTTGCAGCCTGCAAGGGTCCTAACAGCAGCGGCCTTAGAAGCTACAGGTTCAACTTACAGCCACTCAGTTGCCCTGGGGCAGCATTAACATGGGTAGTAGCTTTTCTTTCCTTTCTTAGTTAAATAGACTGAAAAGATGATTGTTATAACTGAGAGAGAGAGATAGACAGACAGACAGACAGAGACAGAGAGACACAGAGAGACAGAGACAGAGAGAGACAGGGAGAGACAGAGAGAGACAGAGAGAGACAGGGAGAGACAGAGAGAGACAGGGAGAGACAGAGAGAGACAGAGAGAGACAGGGAGAGACAGAGAGAGACAGGGAGAGACAGAGAGAGACAGAGAGAGACAGGGAGAGACAGAGAGAGACAGAGAGAGACAGGGAGAGACAGAGAGAGACAGAGAGAGACAGAGAGAGACAGAGAGAGACAGGGAGAGACAGAGAGAGACAGAGAGAGACAGGGAGAGACAGAGAGAGACAGAGAGAGACAGGGAGAGACAGAGAGAGACAGAGAGAGACAGAGAGAGACAGAGAGAGACAGAGAGAGACAGAGAGAGACAGAGAGAGACAGGGAGAGACAGAGAGAGACAGGGAGAGACAGAGAGAGACAGGGAGAGACAGAGAGAGACAGAGAGAATTTCCCTTCAAACACATGGAGGTGTTGAGGTGGGCACATTGTGAACTTCATGAGAATATTAAAAGACAGATTAAAGTAAAAGAGTAAGGACAGACAGCCTTTATGTACAACATGATAAAGAGACTCAAGGAAGACAGAGAGCAAGTTTTCAGAGAAATCTCCCCAACTAAGGGAATTTTCCACACCATTTAGTCTGGCCTAGTCAATTCAACTCCTGACAGGCATGGAGTCAAGTACTAGGTAGGACCATAATTTTATCTTGCAGCTGAGAAGCCAAGGGGCAAGCTTTGCTCTCTTCTTGGAGATCTGTAATGTGTGTCCTTTAAACTTCACAGCAGTGACCCATTGGTGTGAGGGGGTGGCACGGTCTAATTCCTTAGAGAGAAGGGTGGCTGCCAGAGGCTCTATGACCTGTCTCCCTGTCTGCCTCCTGTCTGTCCTTCCTTCTCTTGGTCATCACTGCCTTTGTGGCAGAGGCAACCAGCTTGAATGCAAAGTAGCTCTCATCCCATTCTGGGCTCAGTTTTCAGACAGCAAGAAAATGGGGAGATAATAAAAAGAACCTTAAGCAGTCAAACCTACTCTAGGTAATTAGAAGCCAGGAATTCTAATCCTCGATTTAATCCGATTACTTCTGAGGGACAGAGTCCTGTGAGCCCTTTGACATGCGGCCCAGTTGCAGGGACTTATGCTCATAAGACCTGGCACAGCATTTGACCAAGTAAATTAGAGGGAAAAAAGTCCCCTTTAAAAAGTCCTGAGTGGAGACAGATAGACCAATGGAACAGAATTGAAGACCCAAAAATGAACCCACACACCTATGGGCACTTGATTTTTGACAAAGGAGCCAAAACCACCCAATGGAAAAAAGATAGCATTTTCAGCAAATGGTGCTGGTTCAACTGGAGGGCAACATGTAGAAGAACGCAAATCGATCCATGCTTATCACCCTGTACAAAGCTTAAGTCCAAATGGATCAAGGACCTCCACATCAAACCAGATACACTCAAACTAATAGAAGAAAAACTAGGGAGGCATCTGGAACACATGGGCACTGGAAAAAATTTCCTGAACAAAACACCAATGGCTTATGCTCTAAGATCAAGAATCGACAAATGGGATCTCATAAAACTGCAAAGCTTCTGTAAGGCAAAGGACACTGTGGTTAGGACAAAACGGCAACCAACAGATTGGGAAAAGATCTTTACCAATCCTACAACAGATAGAGGCCTTATATCCAAAATATACAAAGAACTCAAGAAATTAGACCGCAGGGAGACAAATAACCCTATTAAAAATGGGGTTCAGAGCTAAACAAAGAATTCACAGCTGAGGAATGCCGAATGGCTGAGAAACACCTAAAGAAATGTTCAACATCTTTAGTCATAAGGGAAATGCAAATCAAAACAACCCTGAGATTTCACCTCACACCAGTGAGAATGGCTAAGATCAAAAACTCAGGTGACAGCAGATGCTGGCGAGGATGTGGAGAAAGAGGAACACTCCTCCATTGTTGGTGGGATTGCAAACTGGTACAACCATTCTGGAAATCAGTCTGGAGGTTCCTCAGAAAATTGGACATTGAACTGCCTGAGGATCCAGCTATACCTCTCTTGGGCATATACCCAAAAGATGCCCCAACATATAAAAAAGACACGTGCTCCACTATGTTCATCGCAGCCTTATTTATAATAGCCAGAAGCTGGAAAGAACCCAGATGCCCTTCAACAGAGGAATGGATACAGAAAATGTGGTACATCTACACAATGGAATATTACTCAGCTATCAAAAACAATGACTTTATGAAATTCGTAGGCAAATGGTTGGAACTGGAAAATATCATCCTGAGTGAGGTAACCCAATCCCAGAAAAACACACATGGTATGCACTCATTGATAAGTGGCTATTAGTCCAAATGCTTGAATTACCCTAGATGCATAGAACACACGAAACTCAAGATGGATGATCAAAATGTGAATGCTTCACTCCTTCTTTAAAAGGGGAACAAGAATACCCTTGGCAGGGAATAGAGAGGCAAAGATTAAAACAGAGACAGAAGGAACACCCATTCAGAGCCTGCCCCACCTGTGGCCCATACATATACAGCCACCCAATTAGACAAGATGGATGAAGCAAAGAAGTGCAGACCGACAGGAGCCAGATGTAGATCGCTCCTGAGAGACACAGCCAGAATACAGCAAATACAGAGGCGAATGCCAGCAGCAAACCACTGAACTGAGAACAGGACCCCCGTTGAAGGAATCAGAGAAAGAACTGGAAAGCTTGAAGGGGCTCGAGACCCCATATGAACAACAATGCCAAGCAACCAGAGCTTCCAGGGACTAAGCCACTACCTAAAGACTATACATGGACTGACCCTGGATTCTGACCTCATAGGTAGCATTGAATATCCTAGTAAGATCACCAGTGTAAGGGGAAGCCCTGGGTCCTGCTAAGACTGAACCCCCAGTGAATGTGATTGTTGGGGGAAGGGCGGCAGTGGGGGGAGGATGGGAAGGGGAACACCCATAAAGAAGGGGAGGGGGAGGGGTTAGGGGGATATTGGTCTATAAACCGGGAAAAGGAATAACACTCAAAATGTAAATAAGAAATACTCAAGTTAATAAAAAAAAAAGTCCTGAGTGCAGAGATTAATGTCCAAGAATAAATATTAGGATATTACTTACAAGATTTAATGCAGGGAAATCCTAAACATACACAATAAGAATTTCTCCCCATATGTGTGTGTATATGTATATATATATGTATGTATGTATATTTAATAAATATATTTAATAAAATGTTCAACACATGTTAAAATAAAACATCTATATGTCAAATGAGAGAAAATGTGTTGGTTTTTGTAAGAGAAAATAAAAGATTATTTGATGGGTAATTTTTTCTACTTGATATTGAAAGTATATTTTCCCAAACTTTCAACAATAAACATGACTACTTTGAATAGGCAAAATTAATGGCATTTAAACTAAATTGCTGTTGTTATTGTTACTATTTCTTATTATGCTATACGGCATGACAAGGACATAGTGATGGAGATTGTTCTTAAGCAGTTTGGAACCCAAGTATGTCCTATGAGCAGCAAGCTTGTGTGACAGAAATCTGAGAGATAAGCAGAGCGGGGACACCAAGCTCACGCTCTCTGTAGGCCACCCAGAGACATAGTGGCTCCAGGGTTCAAAGCCTTGGTGGTGTTAGACGCAGGTTCGCTGTGCTGTCTTTCTGTCTGGAATCTGCACATCAGCTCTTCTCTGCAATGAGATCACAGAGGCCTGTGGTCTGAGGAGCTCCAGACACCAGGGAGTGCACAGAGGCAGTGCAGCTGGTTTTAGATCCATCCTTAGAAGTCTCCACCTGGAACTGCAGCTTTGTCAGTCACTGACAAGTTCCAACTGGCTCGACTTTACAATAGGAGTGAGGATGATTTGAGGACCATTACCTGAGTAAATGGTTATTTAACCAACAGTTACTGAGCACTGTTTACTACTGTTGTTTACACACCATTACCAAGGTGAGCCCTATCTTTAACACAATGTGTAATCCAGCAGTCTGGGTGCACATACCCACACACACACACACACACACACACACACACACACACACACCACATACACACACACACCACACCACACACACACACCACACCACACACACACACCACACCACACACACACACACCACACCACACACACACACACACACACACACACACACACACTCAAAGCAAAGGAATGGCTTCCACAGGGACTGCGTGTAACAGTGCAGATACAAACACGAACTGTCCCAAATCACAGTCCTGCTCAGCAGGTAAGGGCACCTGCCACCAGCTTTAATGAACTAAGTTCAATTCCAAAGACCCGTATGGCTGGGTCCGACTGACTCCTAAAGTTGTCTGACTGCCACATATGCACACAATAGATCAGGATGTGCTGAAAACCTTTTTAAAATCATCCTGAATATGGTATAAGTGGTGACATATAAATTAAACACAGGCATGAGCAGGGAGTTCCTGAACTAAGGCAGAGAGAAGGCAGTCCTGGGCAATGCAGACAGATGGATGTGTTTCCGTTTAAGAGAGTATGCAGTAGTTAGAAGTCACTAAACACAGCCACCCAGGATATCCAATTCAAGAGCTCTGAAGTTGCAAGGCTTTGTGTGCAGATAGAACCCTCGGATTTGAGTGGCACATTCTGGGAAGGCGACTCAGTACTTCAGAGAACCAACCGCTCTTCCAGAGGACTGGAGCTCAGTTCCCAGCATCCACCTAGCAGCTCACAGCTCCCTGTTACTCCCACTCCAGGGAGATCCAACACCCTCTTCTGGCCTCTCTGGCCACATTTGGTACAGAGATATACATGCAGGCAAAACATACACACATGTAAAATAAAACTAAATTCTTTCTTTTAAAAGTTTAATTGCTGACATAAACACTTTTTAAAAAAGGTTACTTAAAACATCTTAAAAAATGTTAATAATGGACAGTTGAGGAGGACTATTATATTAGTATACTAGGTCGTGTAACGAAAACTGTCCTAGAATTTCTGGTTTTAAGAGAAAAACATGTCATGGTCATTAGAATCTTCTCACATCATTTAACTGTGGCATTTTTTTAAAACTACTGTTCTCTTCGTTCTATAGAGTTAGGTGAAGCAGGAGCCATGTGCCCAGTGTGGGTTGGATACACTGTACATATGAGCAAGTGTTGCCATGGAAACCAGGGTGAGGGATTTGTGGGTTAAAGGAGCTGTGACACTGTAGTCCAGGAGTCATGTGAATTGAGTTCATGGACTCAATTAATTTGAGGGTGCTGGGGCTGCATGCGGCCCCTTTCCTGTGGACATTGGAAATCTGGAATCTGTTCCCAGGAACAAAATGACACCATCAGGAACAGGGACAGAAGTGAGAGAGCAGTTGATTCAGAGAGATGGACACCAAAAGAAACTGGCTTCAAATGTACAAACAGGAGGGCATCAGATTTGCTCTCCACCCAACCGCAGAGAAACTCAACCCGGCCTCTTTAACTCAGTATCAAATACTTCGGCCTCAGTGGTGGCTTCATGGACACCACAGCCCACTGCCGCTATTCCTTCTCTAGCCCTACGGTTATCATCCACGAGTGGCCCCTCAGCTCTTGAAATGCAGCTCAGCTAACCTGAGATGTGCTGGAGGCGTACACTACAGCTAGAATTAATAATTGCACAGACATAGACACCGCACATTGCAATGATAGTCTGAGTATATTGCATTATCTGACATCTGCTGCTAAAATTAATTTCTCCAGTTTCCTTTTATTGTTTAATGAGATTGCTAGACATATTAGCATCACATCTACAACTGGTCAGAAAGGAGCCTCCGGTCTCCGCTAGCTCATGCTTATTTCTCCTAGTCTAGACAGCAAGCTCCTTATTCATTCATTGTACAATGGGAGACTCCAAATCCTGGACCCCATAGGCAGGGGTTTGCACCAAATCTGACTATAAACCATGATAGAGAACAAGCCAGAAGACATTGAAAGGTTTTAATTGGCTAAAAGATTCAGTTGAAACACAACTGAGGAACACTTTCAAGCTAGAGCTGAACCTACCTACACATTTCCCAAAACTGGTAAACAACGGTATGACCCTGAGCCGACATTAATTGGATTTGGGTCCTTGCTATTATAACCAAGTGCAAAATATTTACCAGCCCTGTGTGTTTTGGCTTCTGGCATAGAGACTGCTTTCAGAGTGAAATGAGTGAGGTCAGCATTCTTTTCTCCCAGGCAAGCATAAACGGGTGGGTGTTGCCTGTCCACAAGTAGGCATTCCGCTGTGTCCTCCGGAATACGACCTGAACAGACTGCTGTAGCCTTTCCATACACTGTTAACCTGAGCGGTCAAAGCCCTCATGGCCAAAGAACCCAGCGCCAGACCAGAGGGACCTTCTTTCTGTTGCTGCTTTCTCTGTTGACCACTGTGTAATGGTAGGCAAGTCACAGGATTCTCCAAAGCCTAGTAGGCATGTTTCGTAGACACGGTGCCTTCGTACAGTTCCCAGGAAGATTCTGATCAGCAAGTGTAAACACTCAGCACTTGGTACACCATAGCATCAGCATCATTCTCAATGAGGGTCCTACCTTAGGGGTAGGACCATGCCTTCATTCAATCAGTACCCAGTAGTTCTTATTGAGGGGTAGGTACCGGGGATGTGGAGGGTGTAAGTCCCTCTGTTCTTGGAGTTGATTTATGGTCCAGAGGACGTCACTCATAATCTACAAATAAATATGTCGTTTCAGCAATGCTCAGTGTTAGGAAGGAAGGCAGGGTGGGGTGAGGAACAGAGGCTGAAGCTGGGCATCACAAGGAAACCTTCCTAAGCAGAGATTCCGACAAGGTGCAGAGAGAAGGCGTCGAAGGTCTGAAAACGCTTGTCCCAGAAGAGTACGTGGCAGAGAATGGTATGCTGGGATAGAGCCCACGGCTTTGAAGACAGGAATGGCCAGCCTGGGGCAGCTGAGCACAGCCAAAGGTATAAACAGACTCTTGACTTGGTCATGATGAAAATCACTAGTGACCCTGACTGGTGTTGAGGGAGGTTAGAGAGAAAGATGTGAGTGGAATGTATTAAACCAGTGTAGGAAGCTAACAGCTAGACAAATGTGTAACTATGGGTGGAGGAGCTTTGGTTAAAATAGGGCAGAGGAATGCACTGGCAGCTAGGACGCTGCACTGGAGTGAATCTCACTAATGGGAACCACTTTGCAGAGGACAAACTGTCGATGCAGGAGACAGGAGATAATTTAATGGCGACTATGGGAGCAAGTCCTCGAGCCAAGGAAAGAAGAGGTGAACCAGCTCATGGTCCTGTTTTCTCTCCAACAGGAATGTGGGAGAAATGTATGTGTGTGGACATAGGCAGGGCCATCGGTTTGCTGGCGGATAGCTAAAGAGAGAGCTACTGCCCTCCATTGCATGGGACCTAAAGAGAAGAGGGGGGAGCAAAGAAAGACAGTCACAGCCCGCGTCTTACTTCCTGCCTGGGAAGCAAAGTCTGTACTGAGGCTGCCTGAAGTTTCCGTTGACTTGCCAAAATGGTGTAGGGTACATGTCTAACAGAAGGAGCACAATACCGTCATTCTCTTACTCTCTTCTTGCACAGTATAGCCACACCTCTCCTGGGCCATCTCATTCTCTCTGCACCTGCTCAGGTCTGCTTATCTCTTGACACATAGGTGGAGGCCATCAAATGTGTCTTACATGTTTTCTCAAATTCTTATGCAAGGTACAGCTGTGAAGAGCTGACTCCCTCAACGGACCCTGGCCCTGAGCAGGACATACCACTATCCAAACATCCAGAAAGCAGCCAAGAGATAGTAGTCCCGAAGGTAAGAGCAGCCGCAAGAACCCAGTCATGAGGGCCTTAGCCTTCTGCAGTATCATGAAGGACTAGCCCTACTGCAGTCTTCATTCCCTCAGAGCTCCTCCCCAGTCATCTGAGCTGACCATCCTCTACATTTAAAGTCCTTTTTAGTTTTAACTCTTCCTCAGCTCAAAGACAACTTTTCTGATCCCCTGTCCTCTGTGTGTGTGTGTGTGTGTGTCTGTATGTGTGTCTGTGTGTCTGTGTGTGTCAGTATGTGTCTGTCTGTGAGTGTATGTGTGTGTATTTGTGTGTGTGAGTGTGTGTGTGTCTGTGTTTATTTATGTATGTGTGTGTGTGCGTGTCTGTGTGTATGTGTTTATATATATGTGCGTGTGTGTCTCTGTGTGTATATGTGTGTCTCTGTGTGTGTATGTGTGTCTCTGTGTGTGTATATGTGTGTATGTGTGTCTCTGTTTGTGTGTGTGTATGAGTGTGTGTCTATGTTTGTGTGTGTCTGTGTGTGTGTCTGTGTTTGTGTGTATGTGTGTGTGTATGTGTGTGTCTGTGGGTCTGTGTTTATGTATATGTGCATGTGTCTGTGTGTGTATTTGTGTGTATTTGTGTGTGTATGTGTGTGTGTGTCTGTGTGTGTATGTCTGTATGTGTCTGTGTGTGTTTCTCTGTGTGTGTATGTCTGTGTGTGTCTGTGTGTGTGTCTGTGTGTGTGTGTTTCTGTATGTGCGTGTGTCTGTGTGTGTATTTATATATGCATATGTGTACAGATAAGCATGCACAAGTGGCCTGTGTTAATGTCAGAGATCAACTTGAATGTCTCCCTCTATTCCTCTTCACTCATTTCTTTCTCTTTTTAATCATTATTGCTACATGTGTGCACACATAGGCATGTATAAATGCAACCTGCTGAATCCATCTAGTGTTGCTGGTATGTAGAGTGGGTATAGGATAACCAACCAGGAGCTTATCTCTGGGGAATGATTCTCCCTCTCTCAGTAGAAATTAACTGCCCATAGCTCTTCACCGAGACAGCTTTACTTTTGAGGCAAAGTCTCCCACTAAAACTGAAGCTCACTGATTCAGCCAGCCTTCCTGGATGGTAACTGCCAAGGATCCTTTTGTCTTTACCTCCCAGATCTGGAATTACACATGTACGCAACCAAGCCGTCTTTTGTCTTGAGTACTAGGATTCCAAACTGGGTTCTGCATGTTTGAAACAGCATGCTCTTATATCAGCTGAACCACATTCCCAGCCTATGGCCCTGTCTTTCTGAAGGGTGTGTAGCAATGCATTTCCCAGAAGCCCAGTGCCATGTGCTTCCTTCTAAAAAAGAGACACACGTACACATTAGCAGTCTGATGTCAAAGCAAAACTGGGGGTGGGAATTCATAGTCCCCAGAGTTTTATTCTCTTGGGTGCTGGGCTCAGGAGATAGGCTATGCAATTGGGGAGAGGTTAGAGATGAAGGTAAAGCCAGGCTTGTACCTTCATCTAGATTCCTCTGGTGCAGTCAGCAAGTCCAGCTTCTGTTGAGCATGCAATCCCGTCTGAAATGCTGGCGAAGAGCTAGAGCTACCATCCTCTTAGGAGGCTGTGGGCAAAGCAAACTCACTGCCTGCCATGCTGACTGGAGGAGCACAGGGGGTGGGGGGATTTGTAGGGCAGATTGCCAACTGGAGCAAGAGGACCATCATCCCAGAGATTAGCAGAATTCCAAAGCACAGCAATATCAAAAAAGGGCCCTGGTTTGTGTTTTTGCTAAAAAGTAGAGCAAATATTTGCTGTATTCCCTGGTGGCTATAATTTCTAGAACACTGGGTAGAAAGGTCCACCGTCATCTGTGCAGTGCCCTCCACAAAGCCCAGCTAATGAGGACTTTGTCTCCTTCCTTCCACTCTTTCCTCTCCTCTCTTCCCAAACTCAACCAAAGGATTCCTCAGAAGAAACCCACAGGCTTAAAACATTAAGGTAAAATTTATATGGAAAAACAGCCTCCTGTTTTCAGTTACAGTCATTTCTGAGATGAGAATGAAGGTGTCTACATTTTGTGTGTGCTGACTCTGCCCTGCTGGATTTACCGGCATCACACCTCAGAGCTGTGGCCAAGGGTGAGGTCATGCAGTCTACTTTTTTAACCTTTATGAGAGTAGAGCTACAGTTGGCAAAATAGGCTGAGAGCATGGCACAAAGCAAGCCCTTTTAAAGCCTTCGCTACTCCTCACCAACCTCCCCTCACCAGATAGGTGAGGACAGAAACGCCCAGCCAGTTCCCAATGTTCATCTGACCAAACCATATTTGACAGATATGCTGGAGATAAGAAGGACTTTTTCAATGGATGGGAACAGACCAAACCTCACTTCTATCTTATTCTGAAACAATATAGAAAAGATGAGAGTTTCACTCTGATAGATTCCAAAGCTCACCAATTCTAACATATCCAAGCATCTCAGACTCTGAAGCATCTGAGAACCCAGGCCTGGAACTTTAATCCCATCATGAAGACCTGGAGGCAGCCTAAAGGCAGTCTAGGTTACTGCCTGCTTCCTACTTCAATCTCCACAAGGAAAGTTGACAATCTTCTGTGATTGGATCACCAGAAAAAAAGGGACAAAACATGAAAAGTGGGACTGGGTAGCCAAGGGTCATTAGAGACAAAGAAGTTAGGCTCAGGAACCTGTAATAAATGAGATGTTCTGTCAACAAAGTGTGGGGCAGATGAATATAGAAGTGTATGAACTGCCCATTTGGGGTATTTGAAGACAATGATTAGAATTTGAAGAGCATCATTTGAGTTTGTTCTTTCTGAAATAGAGTTGAAATATAGAGAGATGTACAAGTAGACTTTAAAGTACCCATTCCCAGATCATCCAAGACCAAGATCAACCTATACAGGTCTCCAAGGCTCAGGATGTGGCCTTGTTTTCTGTTGCTGGGCTACAGAAAAACATGTACTAGACCAAAAACCATGTAGTAGAGGACTGGGTCTACTTCACCTTACAGGTTACAGTCTGTTGTTAAGAGAACTCAGATCAGGAACTCAAGATCTTGAAGTGGAGATAATGGAGGAAATATGCTTGCTGACTCACTCATTAAATTCTTCATAGCATTCAGGAACCCCTGTCAGGGAATGGCGCCACCCTTAGTGGACTGGGCCCTCCTGAATAAATTAATATTCCAGGCAATTCCTCACATACATGCCTTCAAACCAACCCGATAAAGGCAATTACTTAAGAAAGACTTTTTTCGAGAAGATTTGAGGCTGTGCCAAGTTAACAGCTGATGCTACATAGGACAGAAAGTGACACGAATGATGCTGTACTTACCTCTTTATATTGTGCTGGCTAGTTTTATGTTAGCTTGATGCCAGCTATAGTCATCTGAGAGGCTGGAATCTCAATGGTAAAATGTCTTCAGAAGGTCCGGTTCTAAGCAGACAAACCTGTAGGGCATTTTCTTAATTAGAGAGGGAGGGAGAGAAGGAGGGAGAGAGGGAGAGAGAGAAGGGGAGGGAGGGAGGACCCACTTCATTGCTGTTGGGGCCATCCCTAGGCTGGTAGTCCTGGGTATTATAAGAAAGCAGGTTGAGCAAGCTAATAAGTGTTACTCTTCCATGGTCTCAGCATCAGCCCCTACCTCCAATTCCTGTCATATTTGTCCTGACTTCCTTCAGTGATGAGGAACTGTGAGCATAGTAAACCGTTTCCTTCCCAAGTTGCTTTGCTCGTAGTGTTTTGTCATAGTAATAGTAACTCTGAGTAAGACAATTGTCTTCTTAAGAGTCTCAGCGTAGCTCCAAGTGTTGGCCTGCTTGGTTTGCTCTCTTCTCTGTCCCTAGTTGGAGACACCTGTGTGTCTGTACAACAGTCACTTCTTCTTCCTAAATTTATCATAATTCCTACTTGTCTCAAGGTCAGAGCAAGCTCAGACAGAGCCATGCTGTCTCTGGCCCAAAGAACAAAGCCTTGATTATCACTTCCACCCCAAGTCCTCCAAGATCTTGACTCCCATCCCTGAGGTAGTCAGACTCTCTGAAGAACAATTGGGCTATTTCTTCCAAGTATCCGACAACAGCTTTCAACTCCAATCCCAAAGTTGCACCAAAGTGAGAATGGAACCATCTTACCAAAGTTTAGAATCTGTCTTGGAAGCCCTTGGAAACTTACACATGACTATCTTCCCAAACTGTGGTCTAGCCTTAGCACAATCACTGTACCTTGACCTTGGGAGGGAGATCTTGACCTGGGAGTACATAATATGAAACACAGAGGAAAAAGCAACTGCCAGCTTTCCACGATGAGATAGGATGCCAGTCCTTCAGAAACAAGTTTGCATTTGAATGTGGAGTTTCTTCTAATGACAAGAGGTATAGTGAGTAGCAACTGGTGATCAGAAGAACAGGTTAAAATATAGTGCCTGGGTGGGTGCCTGGGTGGGTAGGTGCCTGGGTGAGTGGATACCAGGGTGAGTGGGTACCTGGGTGGATGTGTAGGTGCTTGGGTGGGTGGGTTGGTGGATGTCTGATGAATCTGGCCTACTGAGCATTCCATGAGCCCATGAAAAACAGTCTTGCTTGTGTCATTGTGCTCTAAGACATCGCCCTTTTTCCATACTAAGGATGACTTGTACACATTCCAAATATCCTCAATTTCCAATCTCTTTCTCCCTTCCCTTCCCCTCTCCTTTCTTACCCTAGTTTAAACTTAGCCAACCATAACCAATTTACCACCTCTCTTTCCCAAAATCTCCTGCAAATGTTGCCCATAAGGGTGCCTGCCCCTTCGTGTGTTTTACTCTGGGTCCCAGAACAGTGGAGGAGATATTCTGAGCAGTGGCATGTGTATATTAGGACTCGAGAAAAGGCAAGCTTGGACCATATCGCCTACTGTTATTATACTTCAAGGAAGGGATCTCAGCTCAAAGCTCAACACCCAAGAGCTCACAGGGCATCTCTCTCCCAATGCACCTGCCTAAGTTTAAGCATCCCTTTGGCTTTGGCCGAACTCTTTCCTCCATGCCTTCACCTCTTGGGATTCCTGTGAACTGGGAGGCCTAAGCAAGCCCAGGCAGCTCCTACTTCCCACACCAGCTACCCCCTGGTGAGTCGTGCCCTCCTCCATGCCTCAAAAACACCTTGCTATTTGCCTGGAGGATAGACCTCTAAACAAAACTGTTTACCCACAGTGGGATGCCAAAGACTTCTACTCAGCAGTTCCCGCCCCACAGTCTGAGAGAGCAGGTTCAGTCAGCAGGCCGGCCTTTCTTCTGCATCACTCCCCACCCCATAGGATCTGACACACATCTCAGACAACTGATTTATCAGCAGCCGGCCTTGTACTTTGGGTTGTCTTTCCAGTTTAGATATAAATTAAAACCTCTTACCCATGCTGTCACATTCAGAGTCCCTCGTGAGCAAGAGATGGAATGGCTTTTTTATGGTCAGAAGTCTACCTGTCCATACTACCTTATGCCCCGAGTCCCAGTCAAATCCAAGTAAAGATACCGGAGGCACTGTACTCACCACGCCTGCAAACCTTCTCCCTCTGCTGGGAACCTCCCTCCCTGCCGAAACTGCTCCCCATGAACTATGATTTTTCTTTCGGAGCCTGGTAGTGTGTCACCACATCAGAGACCACTTAAGGTCTTGTCTTTGGATCCCCAACACCTCCTTGGCTTATATCTACTAACATATCATGTTTAACTTGTAGTTTGTCTTCCTTGATAAAGTAAGAATTCCTTAAGAGCTGAGACTTCATCTCATAGCTGCGTATATCTGCTAACTACAGCAACACAGTCACAAAACAGTGCTATTAAGCAAATAGTCAATCCCTGGCTGAGTTTCTAAGACGGCTTTGTAGCTTAGCTCTGTTGCCTTGCCAATCAGAGAGCGAAAGTCTAGAGCTGGGGAGATGACTCAGTTAGTAAAATGCTTGCCTTGCAAGCGCAGCAGTGTGAGTGTGGGAGTTCAATCCCCAGAGCCCAGATGAAAAAGCCAGATGTGGCAGTACACAATCGTAATGCCCGCGCTGGGAAGACAGAGATGGTTAGACCCTGGCAGTTTCATAGCCAGCTGGCCAAGCTGAAATGGTGAGTACCAGTGCAATGAGGGACCCTGCTTCAAAAATGTCAGGGTAGACAGGGTCTGAGGAGCCACAGCCGCTAACCTCTGGCCTCTATGTGTGGGGAGAGAAGGGGGTAAAGAGGGAGAGAGAGAGAGAGAGAGAGAGAGAGAGAGAGAGAGAGAGAGAGAGAGAGAGAGAGAGAGGGCCTATGCCGCCTACAGGGAAAAGATCCTCAAGAGTTAATGAGGAATCTTGGTTCAGTATAACTTAGCTGGGCCGCTTCAGACCTCTGGAGTCTGACACCAAGCAGTCTATTTTTGACATATTTAAACACAGTAAAACTTTGGGGGAAAGTTTCCTCTTGATAATTATCACAACAAAGCTCCAGGCCTGGCTGCTCTGAAACTCCATCTTTTGCAAAGCCCCTGTGACTTCTTCCCCAAGGCTGGGTTCTATGGACTGGGAAACAATGCTGAAATAAAGGAGGAAGAGTTTATAATAGGCATATGAGAAGACTCTTTTGCTTAGTACATGGGACCTTCTTCATAAGAATGGGTTTTTTAAGTAAGGCCTGGCCCTACAGAAAGGAAATTATCACCAGGCTAATGAACAATATCCACTCCAGCTTTCTGGCTGGGAAAAGTATAAATCCTTTCTGCTGCATGTTTAACATTTTTGGATTCTCTAATACTTATCCATGAGAACATAGACCTCGGGCCTTCTACAATGGAGCAGGTTCTGTAAAGGAAACGCATCTAGGAAGAAACCCTGGTGCGAGCATTGCTCACCCCAAAGGATGCTGCTGTCTTAGCCCTTACCCTCTGGTTTCAGAGGTGCCCATGCTCAGTGACAATTCCATTTCCCATGTTATACACATGTTAAAGTTGTAAGTGCATATAAGACAGCTGCTCAGCCATACCCAGCAAGCACAAAGCTTTTAGCAGGGACCTCTTCATGGAAACAAGTTCCCAGAGGAAATCCTTGGTTGGGACCAGAGAGTCTAGTTGGCAGAGTCCTTACGGAAGGGCATAGGAGCCTCAAGCACCAGAGGCTGGTTCTAATTTGCATTTTTC
Organism: Rattus norvegicus; assembly: GCF_021556685.1. NCBI lineage: Eukaryota > Metazoa > Chordata > Mammalia > Rodentia > Muridae > Rattus > Rattus norvegicus. Next base: position 17,024,497 of record NC_141541.1, on the reverse strand, counting down.
TACTCATCAGATGTGTGCACAGTCTTCAGAGATCAGGTCCCCTTTCCAGTAAATTAATAAGCTTGAGATAATACAAACAAGGAAATCCAAAAGGAACCCCACGCCACCCTGTGAGACACATTCACAGTCAGGGAAAGGCGGTGAAGTCCCACCTTGAACCAGAGGAAGAGACAGCACTCACAGGGAAGACCGCACAGGGAAGACCGCACAGTCCATCTCCCCACAGAAGCCACAAGGTCAAGGCAACGTTTTTCAAATAGTGTAAGAAGTGGGTTTAGAAGTAAGTTTCTCCCTAATGAAAACATCCTTCAGGAAACAAGCAGTAACATGAGGCATTTTTGACGGGACAAACTGATTCAGTTAATCATGGGCTGATGCTGTGGAACAAAACATTATCAGAGCACATAGCAGGGTCATGTGGAGAGAAGACAGAAAGGTGTGTCATTTAAAGATACAGAATGGCTCCAATATTCTATAAAAATATTGGCAATCAACAGCCTTAGCAAGGATATAGGATAAAGGTCAAAATACAGGCATGGTACATTTACATACCAACAGAAAGTTCACAGAAACCAGTAAAAAATAAGTATGGCAGCATTCCAATCACTCTAGAATAATGGGAGTGAATGTGGAGCTAACAAAACCTGTGTCTGAAGTTACAAGAAGCTGATAAAACCTATCCCAGGACTCTGAACGCTGGAGGCATTGTTAGAAGAGTCACTACAGTGAGCACGGCAGTTCTCTTGTGGATTCATAGGTTCAAAGCAATTCCAGTCAAAATCCCAACAACTCTCTCTGAAGCCATAAATGTAGTTCTGAAGATTACATAAAAAGGCAAATGAGCTCGATTTGCTAAAAATAATTATTAATTAAATTTTTATTAGGTAATTTATGAATGTGATGATGAATACTAACCAACCCTCACACACCTCCCTACCACCCCATCCACTAAGTCTTGACCCCATCTTCTTGCTCTTATGCACTTCCTACCCCCCCTTTTGAAATTCTTCAAGCTTTAGAGAAGGAGGCGTAAGTGATTTGTTTAGGGCTGAGCCCATAGTTGATGCTTGGTCTCTGTATCTCGGGCAAACATGAGTCTCTAATTTACCACCATTCACTGTAAGGAAGTGACTCTGATTTACTCCAGGGCTGGATGGTTAGCTGGGCTTACTGTACCAGCATGGATTCCCCTCCCGCTCACCTCCACAGAGTAGGCCTCAAATCCAACCAGAGGACAGTCAGTTGTCCTCACAATAGTGGCAGTTGCACAGGTTGGCATATCTTGTCCAGAATGAACTTCCAATTCACAGGATTCATAGTTGGCAAGATCAAAGATGCCCTTTCTGCTCCAACAACCTACTTGATGTCCTCTGGTATATTGGATGCTACCCATCAGAAAGAGAGTTCCCAGCTAAAACCCAGCCTGTTTCCTCTGTAGTTTACAATCAAGATGTGTGGTGTCTTCTGTAGCATGACTTCATGCTGTAGCTGTGGTGGACCGCCAGAAGAATTCACAAGAGCATGCAGAGCAGTGGGTTGAATGGATAGTGAAGTACACTTAGCCAGCTTGAGTGTGGATGCTTTATTGAACACTGAGTGATGAGCACATAGATGCCTCGCTTAGTCCTGGAGCTATGGATTGTGTTACAAAATGATTGCGTTTTATACGAATTTTAAAATCAGGCTTGGATGCGTGAGGGTTAGCTCCTCGGGTCCTCTTATTGGATAATTTAGTAAGACCCTCCCAATTCAGCAGGATAAATTGATAAATCTTTTTAGTTTCCATTGAAGAGGAAAATGGTGTAATAATAGCCTGTCTGCAAATGTTCAGCAGGAGCTGAGGTGAGAGATACAATAAAGATAAATGCTTTTATCGTTCTTGGCAAACCACAATCACACTGATTGTGCAAAGCCAGGACACTGGACTCCTCACTGGAAGCCATATCCTTGCCTTATGCAGATGAATTTTCTCTCATCTGTCTAAGAGTCTCACCAGCCTTCCGGGCTGGCTGCTGGCATTTGAGAAGACGCATCACCAGGGTTAAGGGTGCTGTCTGTGGCTACAGAACAGAGGGAAGCTAAGAGGCCCGAGAGGGGATTAAACCCATGACCTGCTCCTCATTAGTGCAGTGTTCTAGCAAACTGAGAAATAACACAGGCTCCCATAGTGTCAGCAAATGCTGACCTACTTAGACAGGAGGGGCGAAGGCGCAGGGTTCCCCTCCGACATCAGCACAAGCTGTCTCTGGGAATTGAAAGGACAGAGAAAGCCCTTTTACAGGGAATTTCTGGGTCAATACCTCTCATCTCTTGCTCATAGAGTAATTACTGGATTATGTTGCCCAATTATCCGTACATCCAATAAGTGGCCCCCTCTCTGCCTACACACTCTTGTCCCAACAAGCACAAGTATTAGGCAGCATGTTAAGGCCACTTGAGACGACAGCGTGTGACATTGGCTCTGTCCCTACCATTAAGTTCCTCTGTTTAGGAGATTGCCATCACCCCTCCCCCACCCTCACTCCCACCTTCTTCATAATCATGTTCTCTGTTCCTTCTATATATTGACACAGCTCACACAGAGTCATCCCCCTACCCTAGCAGGCTGTCCTAGCAGCTTTCAAACCTTCTGATGGCTGAGCAGAGACCTGCCTGTGTGCTCAACCCTGTCACAGCACTCAACAGCTTGTCTTGCCGGGACCTGTGTTCCTTCCTCCAAACGCTCCACTGTAAGCATCTATAGAACAGGGACTGGACCGGATCAAAGCTGCGTCCTATCTGCTCTGTGCCTGTGTAAAGTAGGAACTCAATAAATGTGAGTTGGATGGTTGAGGATAATGCCAACTTTACTCTTCTATATTAAACCCCCTCAATTCTGCTAAGCAACATCTAAAAATGTTAACTAGTGCTGACATCAAAGCTTCTTTAAATACATCACCTGGGTTTGGCGTTTTCTGAGGCAAGATGAGAAGGTGGCTTAGACTCATACAACTCTGAACTGAAATCCCAGGTATTTGCTAACCCTTCCTTCTAGACTTTCTAAGTGAGAATGGCACTGAGTGGAGACACCAGGAGGACGCAGTAGGATCATGTGTGCGCAAAACATTAGGAGATAACATTTTCTATTCTCTAGGCAATGATTATATTCTTCTGGGTTACCGTCTGCCCAGTTCATTAAGTAGCAAATACTGTTTTATTTACACATGCACATAAACATACATACTCACAAGTCAAATAAAAAATAAAACCCTAGGGCTTTGAATATTACTTAATAATAGAGTTCTTCCCTAAAATGTATGAGGCTCTGAATTAAATCACTAAGTGCCAATAGTTAAAAATGCAGCATTCAGGTGGGACACAGCCCTAGATGTAACAACCTCCGTCTGGGGCCAGCAGGACACAAGCACAGAGTGAGCCAAGGTGACTGATTACTAGTCTGGGGCCATGGAGGCTGGCAAGGGACAAGCCAAAGATGACCACCACCCAGACACCTACTTCTGCCAGATGCCATGTGTCTGGAGCAGGGAGAAAGGCCATGACAAGAAGACCCCTGCCTGAAACTGTGCAGCCCAGGCAGGAGGGAGCCCAAGACGATCACTATTCTGTCTCCATGGGGGCCAGGCAACAAGCAAGTCTAAGAAGACACAGACCCTGCACAGACCCTGGTGGGCAAACCACACCTGAGATGACTCCTGCCCAGTGTCACACTCCAAAGGCAGGTATAGTCCTCCCGAGGCTACTCCTGAGATGAGCGTAGCCACTCAGAGACTCCAGAGGCCTCTAAGAGAACAAGTGGTAGAGAAATGGAAGAGAAACAGAAGGATGTGGGCTCAATGAAGAGAGGCAGAACTGGAGACTCAAGGGTACCCTGATGTATGTAGCTGGTGTTGCCACCTAAGACCAGAGTGAGTCTCTGGTCTGTGCTGCCACTGAGGGCCAAGTCTGGGTCCATGGGCCTGCAGTAGCAGGGATCCGTTACCAACAAAGAGCAGCTGCTCAGACAGCTATTGATGGGCTGTGCAGAACTGTCCCCCCAACCCCTTGTCATGGGAGTGCAGGCCCTGCCTCTCTTCTGTGGGTGAAGTGGTGTGGGTAAGAGACCGATGCCCTCCCTCTTGCCTAGCCCTCACTACCTGCAGTGGGAAGAAGAGTTGGCCCTGGGGTCATGAGAGCAGGGGAGCAGGCCCTGCACCGAGCTTGGGCAGCACAGTAGAGCTGACCCTGGCAGTGTGAGCATGGGAGAGCTGGCCTTGCAACTTGTTCACCTCCAACTCCCTGTCCCTTACCATTATGGCAGGTGGGAGAACAAGGCCTGGGGTCATGAGAGTGGGAGAGATGGGCTTGTCATTAAGGAGAGTGGGTCCTACACCTTGCTTGGGCAGCAAAGAAGAGATAGTCCTGGTTGTGGGGCTTGCAAGTGAGCCAGCCCTGAGGGAATGAGATCTGGCTATGCCCCATGCTAGCTGTGGCACTGAATGATCTACAGAGCACAGCTGTAGAGGTAGCTGCCATGGCGTGGGTGAAAGAGAGCTTACTGGTTGACTAGATCAAATACTTCTCAGTCCAGGATCCAGGGCTTTGAACTCACCCACCCCAACATCTACCCCATCAACGAGCTGCGGGAGCATGTGAAAAGGACAGTCTTGCAGATCCAAAACTACAGCTTCTCTATGACAACAGCAGGATCTCGGAGAGGAGTCCTGGTGAGGATCCAGTATTGAGAGTGTAGCAAAAGCCAGGGGCGTCCAACCAGACCAACAACTCATTGCAATGAACATCGGCAAGTAAAGAAGTGTGGATAAAGGGTATATTGTGGGACACCCCGTGACATACTACAGTTTCTACAACAAGAGTTTTGTTTCTTTGGGGTGGGGAAAGTTACAAGGGTGGAGGAGGGGTACAAGGGGATGGGGAGATGAGTGAGATTGGGGTACACAATGTGAAATTCACGAAGAACCAATAAAAGTTTTTTGAAAAATCAAATCATCTCAATCATAATCACAATCAATAACTACCAATCATCTGATCCATCCAGAGTCATTTCTTCCAGTGTTGTCTGCAGGGCTGCTTTGGTGGTCCTAAATTCCTTTAGCCTGCTTTTTATCACAGAAAATTCCTCCCCCCCCCCCTTTGACTATGACATTTTTACTTGGTATAGAAGTCTGGGCTGGTGTTATAGTCTTTCCAAACTTGTGGTATCATAATCTAAGACCTTCTGGCTTTGGAAATATCCATGGAAGAGTCATCTCTTATTATGAAAAGCCTTTTGACTTGATCTTTTTATCTCTTGAGTCTTCCAATTGCTTTGCACAGTTAGTGTTTTGACTACTATTAACATGGACAATCTCTCTCTCTCACAGAGATAGAGATAGAGATAGAGATAGAGAGAGAGAGAGAGAGAGAGAGAGAGAGAGAGAGAGACTATATAACAAGAGGACCAAGCCTGTCCAAGACAATATAGTCTATCAAACAAATGTGACAGGTGTATGCCAGGTGACAGGTCCTTTCACATTGCTGATCAGCAGGATCTCTTAGACCACCAAAAAAAGTGCATGTTTGCCATTATTCAGAGTGACCTTCTAGACCTGATGGTAAACCCTATTGCTGAGGACATCACATACCTGCATGATAGGATTAGAGATATGAAATCGAGGTAATACTGATCCGGAAGCTTCGCCTCTACTGGCTAGCTTTCCTAACACTGGAAGGTGTGCACATCGTCAGAGGAGAAAGGTAATCATCCACCCTACCCAGCTGTGAGCCATACGAGCTACAGTAATAACTGGCCCAGCAAGATCTGCCCAATGACGCAACAGAGGCACACGCGTTACAGCCGTAACCAATCATGTTCTGAGTGATTTAAAGCCTGCTCCACAAAAATGAACTCATACCTGTTAAATAGACCTAGAACCTGTGGGTGGGTTTCCTAGGGGAAAAACTATTATTATTGTTCTGCTAAGTGGGCATTGTATTATCTCATCCTCAGTACTTGCCTCTCTACCTACACACTCTCAAATCTTACCAGAAAACCTTCATTCAGTTGAAAACTAATACAGACACTCACGAGTGGTGGACATGCAGAGAATCAAAAACAGTGCAGTACTCAGCTTCCAATGGACGTCCTTACCGTGCTTCCTCTCACAGGGTTCAGAGACCATCATGCCAGTGAAGGCAGATTGATTACAACAGCCAGAGGCAGTGAGCAACTATTGCAAAACAGCATTCTCCAGACACTTGAAGGGCTGCACACATGAGAACACAGAGGCTACACTGCATGTGAAAGACCTGCACAAGACCAAGCCATGCAAAACCCCAGTGTCGATGGGGAGGGCTTATGATGTCCCAACCCTTCCTGAGGACCTATTGGTAACAGATGGCTGCCGAGAGAGGCAGAATCAGTTTTGGTCAGGGAATCAGCTTTGATCAGCTGCCCGTGGTCTCACACCCATGCACAGGGGGTCATCACTAAGTGGACTCTGTGGGATTAAAAGGAAGAGCATGAGGAGTTGAGAGGGAAAGGTGGAGGGAAAGGGGTGAGAGATTGAAGAGGAGTGAGAGTAGACTTGTTCAAAGCATATTATGCGTGTGTATAAACATCTCAGTACAAAAATTAAAATCAAGTATGGATACATAGATGTCTTAACATTTACATCCTTCCCACTGACTTTTAGTTTATATAGTTTTGATTTTGTTTGTGTCGTTTGACCCTGATATTGTCACTCCTTTCCTATCCTGAATAAATTCTGATATTTAATTTTAATTAATTTTTTCATTTTGTAGCTTTATGAGTTGCCATCTTGTGTCTTTGTGTGGGCATTTAAATATTCATCTTTAACAACATGTGAAGGGTCATCATTGCACCAACTCATATAGAGAAGGCCTTATATACACACGCTCTTTTCACATCTGCAAGTTTTTTTGTTTTTCTACATCTGAGTTCATTGTAAAAACTTTACACTAAAATGCTACATTTTTCTGTCTTAAGCAAGTTTACTTTAAAAGTCATATTCATTTTAAGAGGATATATATGTATGTACACACACACACACACACACACACACACACACACACACACACACGATTACCTCTTTCCTTTGCTCTCTTTGTGTTTGCTATTCCTTCTGTAGATCCAAGCTCATGCCTGGTGATAAGACTCATTAGTTTGCAGTGTGTCCCATCTTTCACAGGAAACTTTGCTCCAGTGTTGGCTGACTAATTTTTTATTTTTATTCTCTGTCAAGTGTTTGACCAGCACATGCATGGCTGTTTGTGTGTGTAAGAAGTATTAGAGCAGCTATACACATTTTTAGTGATTGGGAAGGAGGAAGTCGGTTGCATTCATGATCCATTTAGTTCAGCACTGAGACATTTCACTTCTGCACACAGTTGCTCTGGTTGTGAGGACCACCCTTGACCGGTATTCCTGAAATGTCCTATCAAGATGTGAGATGTGCTGCATACTTAGTGGATTCTACAGTGCCTGATTTTAAATGTGAAGAGAGGATGAGAAATCAGTTTGAAAACGTGTGGAGAAGCAGTGAGTTTTTGGGAAAACTTTCTAGTCATCAAAGAGGAAATCACAGAGCTGACATTTAACACTCTGAACAAAGTGGAGATCCCCTTCTACCAGAAGGTACTCAACAATGCAGCACATAAAATGCTAAGTTTATTTTTACTTTGCTGCCCTTCCTATGAGATCAAACAAACTAAAATCTTTCCGCATTCCTTATAGGTCACAGACCTTTAGCCACACTGCAAAGCGGAAATAAACCCATGTACAACATCACTGAAGCAAGTCGAAAAGAATTTAATCAATAATAATGAGAGATGCCAAATTATCTTTGCCTTTCCTCTATAGAAATGCAATTACAGCAGGATATGGTGGTACAGGTCTGTAATCAAAATACTCAAGAGACTGAGCTAGAAGGATTGTGAGTTCAATACAGAGTGAAGACAGAGTGGGTTCATGGCCAGCCTGGGCTACATAGTAAGATCCGAGGAGGAGGAGGAAGAGGAGAGGAGGAGGGGGAGAGGAGGAGGAGGGGGAGAAGGAGGGAGGGGAAGGGGAGGTAGAGGAGGGGGAAGGGGAGAGGGAGGTGGAGGAGGGAGAGGGGGAGGGAGAGGGGAGGAGAAGGAGGAAGAGGGGGAGGGGGAGGAGAAGGAGAACAAGAACAAACAGAGAAGGAGGCGGGAGATTCTGGGTTCAGAGATGGTTCATCAAGTATTTGTTTTAAAAGCTTTAAAAGAAAGAAGCAACAAGAGAATGAAACTGAGGGCAGATAAAGACCTACAGGTACATGAGCTGTTGGCAGACACTCGATCTGTGTGGGAAACCGAAACCATGCATAGTCCCGTGTTGTTGCCCTTAGTGTATCATATTCGTCATGTAGAAGCAGAGAACAGCAATTAGCCAGCACTCTGATTTTAGTGCATTTTTTTAACTTGTCAAGCTTCACTTTTAAATGATAACAATAAGAACTTCTAGGACCTGCACAATGGCTCAGAGATTAAGGTTCTGCTCTTGTAGAGGACCTGAGTTCTGTTCTCAGAACCACTGATGACTCAGAATCGCCTAACACTCCGGCTTCAGGGAATCCAATGTCCTCTTCTGACCGCTGAGGGCACCGTGCACAGTGTGGGGGTGGGGCTTTCTGTGCTGTCTGTGCTAATCAGTGGTCATGGTGAGAGTCTAGGATCTGCAGTCATGGACAGTCTCTTACACTATGTCTAGGATTACAGAAGTTACCCCCAATGGAAGCCACTTGCTCTCACTCTCTGTCCCAGATGTCAGTGATTCATAATGTATATATAATGGTTATGTAGTAGGAAGGTTGAAATATCTCTGTAAAATAGTTTGCTTCTAAGTTGAAGTGAAAGGCCTCATAGCCCATAATGCCTAATCCCTTAATGTCACAAATCAAGTAAAAGATTCGCAAGTGTGGGGGTTGCGGTATAGAGGAAATTCTGTAACCCCACAGATGACCCTGCGTTCTGATTGCCTCTGTGTTCTAAGTCAGAGTCACTCTTCTGTCAGACAGTGCATGTTACCGCACACATTCTTCTGAAACCTATTGGCCACCGAGATTTCCTGTTAGAACTCCATATTTCTTTCTAACCAAGCGTGATTGCTGCGGGCAAGGTGGGAGTTCTCAAACAAAGGAGCAGAGAAAGGCCTCTCTGTGTCCGCAAAGCAGTCCTGAAAGGCGCGGCTTTTATCTCTAGCTAGGCTTTGAGGAGTTTGGCAGTCGGACACAGTGCTCCTTCATGGAGATGATGTGGGTGGTGCGGCCTCTACCACAAAGCTCCCCGTCAGCATTTGATTCAATGTCGTGTGTTAGCTCTGCCAAGGCGTGGTAGGAAGGACCGAAGACTGCCGGCCTGGGAAGCTCGAGTCAGGTGTTCTAGCTCGAAAGAACAGAGAGAATTCTTTCTACCCCTAAACAGGGCAAGCGGCCAGCCCGCGATTGAATAGACCTCTCCATGTGACTTCATTTTAACAAAGCACCACCTTACTTACCTCTCGTTCCTCCCATTGGGGAAGGCTAAAGTCAGAGGAGAAATGTGGACAACAGTTTACACTACTAAGAGAGTAGACTCTTTAATTTGCAGATATCTTGGCCTATTGTGTGCCAACAACATTAAGTGAAGTCAGTGATCAGCCAGGACCACCAGACAGGGTCTCGGGAGCCATGCTTCTCCTGGCTGTCCCAAGCAGGGACTGAATTGGGGTTTATAAGCACAGAACACACAAGCATGTAGGCCAAGTTCCAGTTATAATTTTCACCTCTCAAAACTCAGGGATGAGGGACTTTCTCCAGTGTTCCATCATTGTCAACTGACTGTCAGTGGTTTTGCCCAACCAATTAAATTCATTTGTTCTTTCTGAAGTTTGGAATAGGCATTCTGTTTTGGGGAACTATTGTTGGTTAGAGAGGGAGTTGGTCAGCTTAGGTAAAATGGAGTCTAAAGTCAAAATGGCAGTATTTAAGACAAGTTCCTTTAGTCTACTCCCAACGATGGAACAGAGCTTTGAAGGGTTAGTAGCTCATTTGTAAATGAAGACAGTAAAATGATGAAGCCAGGGTTGAATGCCCATTTACTTGATTCTAACACCTGCTCTAAATGCCATTCTAAGCTTCCTTTAAAGAGACAAAGTGCCTTCTGACCACTGAACAATGGGAGTTCTCAAGCCCAGTTAGATACTCAAGAGAATGGAGTTCCAGACAGACAGACTGAGCCAGACAGAACTCTGACACTCTGGGTTTCCACACTGCTCTCTACTTCAAAGTCTGAAGAGCTCCTCCACTTTCAAGGGAACACTGTGGGGAAAGACTTGCCTTTTCTTGGTGTGATGATTTGAGTGTGGGGTACCCCATGGGCTTCAATATTTGGTTCCTGGATGACAGCCCATTTTGGAGGTTGGAGAGCACATGGAGAGGGGACAAACCTGGAGAAAGTGAGCCTTGTGGGTTATTCAGAATCCCAGCGCGCGCTCTCTCTCTCTCTCTCTCTTTCTCTCTCTCTCTCCCGCCCCCTCTCTCTCTTTCTGCTTCCTTGATTCTCAGGGAAACAGAAGCCAGGACAACATGCCTTCCCAACCATGACGGGTGGTAGTTCTTTAAACAGTGAGCCAAAGTAAACCTCTCCTTGAAGTTGCTTCCTTCGGGTGTGCCGCCACACTAAGGAAGAGAGAACCCACACAGGAGGTTCTCGTATTTTCTTTAATTTTATATTCAGCATCTTGCCTTCTTCTTAGCACATGGAAAACCCAGCCTGAGAAAAATTCCATATACAAAATTCATCAAAGCCAGAGAGTGAATCACCTCCTAAAGTTAGAATACATTTAGAATGTCGAGTCTGAAGTGGGTTAGTGCTAATGGAAGTTGCTGAGGTGTGCACCTATCTGTTAATAGCCTACCTGACAGCTCATCAGAAAGGTGTTGGGCTCTGCACAAACTGGGAGGACATTATAGTGCTAGAAATACTTAGCAAATGCACACGCATGTGTGTCATAAATATCCAGGCAGGCAGAAGCCAGCCAAGCACATTCCCAAATACATTCAATAATGGGTTATAGTCATGAAAGCCTTTGAAACTCTGTATTCCACACAAATGTTTGCACTGTTATATTCTTTCTCTACAGAGCTCCTTGTCTTGGCACAATACAGAGCTTTAAAGGTGGAAATAAAAAGTGTTCTGTTTCTGGAGCTGGAGAGAGAGACCAGTAGTTAAGAGCACTTGCTGTTCTTCCAAAGAATTGGGGTTCAATTCTGAGCACCTACATGGTGGCTCAGAACCTTCTGTAACCCCAAGACCAAGAGATCCAATCCCCTCTTCTGACCTCCTTGGGCACCAGACCTGCAAACAGTGCACATATATACATGTGTGCAGACCTCTCATTCATACAGAATAAAGTTAAGGTTAAAATTAAAAACCTATATTGCTCCTTGGGAGCTTTGCTTGTTATTTCATTTAACAATAGCATTAAGTGAAAAAAAATCACTATTTTTCTTCTTGTGTTTTAGCCTAATTCCTAATACATTTTCAAACTTACTCTGGACTTGCACTTTCTTCTATAGATCAGGCAATTGTGTACCCTAAACAAAGCCTTCTGTTGAAAGCAGTTGAAGCATTTCTTCCGTGTGTACATTTATATATTTAGACAATTTTAAGTGTGTCACTGAGCTGACACAAACTCATGCAGTACTGCTGAAGCTTAACCAAAGTGATATGGGAAAGCAAGAACTGGCTTTGACCAGAATCTACTAAGTCCTGGTGAAACTGAATATTCAAGGACTGCATAGCACACAAAAGTAGACAAAGATGAACATACATGCAAACAGAAGGGGTAACTGTGCTCCTCACATAAGCCTGTGACGCCGTTCAGTACAACTTCCTCTTAGAAGTGCAGCAGGGGGACATCTCCCTGCCTTTTGTGTGGACGAGTGTTTCTCTTGCATGTGTGTAAGTACGGGCCTAGTCGGCTTAGAGAACAGCGGAGGGCATCAGATCCTGCGTAATGTTTTTACGGGTCGTTGTATCTGTCACGTGGGAGCTGAGAACCCAACCTAGATCCATTGAAAGAGACGTGTTTTCTTACTCTCTGAGCCATTTCATGAGCCCCAGAGGCATCGCTTCTCATCTTGGCAGTAGGAACAGGAGAGGAAAAAATTAACTGATGATTTCAGAATTAAAAGCTAGACATGCATATGCTTTAGGTCCAATTCCACACCTCCTACATGGTGAAAAAAACCTCAACATTGAAATTCTAATAAAGTAGCATCATGTTTTGATTCTTATTCACAGGTTATAAGAGGAAAGCTAAAATGTTACCTAAGTAAATCTATTTTGGCATGGCCTAAAAGAATTCTATGGATAATGGAAGAATGACTATTAGGTAAAGATTTTTTTCAAAAAATGACCATATACAGAGAAACAAGACAACATATGTAAGAGCTGAAATAACACTGCAGACATAGCCAGACAAAGTTCCAAAATGTTAGAATAGCCGAATATCAGATATAAGATAAAGAATGTTTGATCTGCCTGGGAAAAGAAGGTCTAACCAAACACGTCTTAAGGAAATAACTTAAAAATCAAAGTGACAAAAGGTAAATGAAATTAAACAAAATGAATTAAATGGGAGATTAGGGAGAGGGGGCTGGAGAGATGGCTCAGGGGTTCAGAGAATTAGCTGCCTTTCCAGAGGACGGAGGTCAACCTTGACACCCACATCGCAGCTGTCCATGTGGCTGTCCACATGGAACCATCTGTGCCTCCAGCCCCAGGGTGTCTGACTTGACACCAAGCACTCACTCAAATGGTGCATGGATGTATATGTTCATGTGCATGTATATGCATGCAAAATACCCATATACGTAAAGTTTAAATATTAGTGTATTAGAGTTTCTAGAGTTTCTATTGCTATGAAGGGACGCCATGACCACAGCATCTCTTAAAAAGGAATTAGTTAGGGCTGACTTACAATTTAGAGGTTTAGTTCATTACCATCGTGGCATGCAGGCCAACATGGTGCTGGAGAGGTAGTTGAGAGTTCTACATCTGGATTTTCAGGCAGCAGGAAGAGACAGTGAACTACTAGGCCTGGCTTGAGTTTCTGAAACATCAAAACTCACCCCTCAGTGACATCTACCTCCAACAAGGCCACTCCTCCTAATAGTCCCACTCCCTGTAGGGGCCATTTTTATTCAAAACACCACATTAAGAGAATATGAGTGATGGGAAATATAGTGACTGTATGCTCATTTTAAAGACTTTATTCCCAGAGTTTTTGAAGCATCCACATAAAAATACAGAAGATGTCAATAAACTTAGAGGACAGACTAAGAGGCTCCATCCCATAGAGACTGGAGTCCTCTGCAGGAAATCACAATTAAACTGAGAAAAAAGTGAAGAGATAATTGAGGATTTTTCCAGAAGACATCCACTCTGATCCAAACGTGACAAGACAATCCACCCTGTGGAAAGGTCTAGAACACGGAGAACATCAGGAATGGGCAAAAAGCTACTAGTGAAGAAACTTACACTCACCTTCGATTTCTTATCTCTAAACAGCAGAGAAAAGCCAGACATGGTGGTGTGTTCCTGGAATCCCAGGAATAGAAGCAGAAGGGCTAGGAACACAAGGCTTTCCTCAGCTAAACAGGAACCTTGAGCAATAAAAGGCCTTTCCTTAAAAAGATGTTGTGGTTATGAATACACACTGTGCTTACAGAGAACCCATGTTTACTTCCCAGCAGCCACACTGGGCAGGTCCCAAAGGCCTATACCTCCAACTCTACAGGATGTGACCCTCTTCTGGTCTCTGAGGCCATCCGCACACATATGCAAGCGTGCACACATCTACATGATTAAAATAAAACAAATCACTGTTTTTGGTGAATTCTATCTCACAGATACAAGATGGAAACTTGTGGTTGCAAAGTCTGCCTGCAAACATCACATATACGAACAAAAAGAGATCTTGGCTGGAGGAGATGCCTGGCTCTGTCTCTGCGTATGATTTTGTCCTTTGTTCCCCTCCCAGTGATGGGCACTTGATGTGATTTGACTAAGAATGCCTCACATAGGCTCACATATCTCACTTGGACCTTCGTTGGTGGCAGTGTTTGGGGAGGTTATAAGACCTTTAGGAATGGAAATAATGTGTTCTAATTAGCTCGTTTGTTTCCCAATGTCACTGACTGAAACTTTTATGGATCATACACTTTGAACTCTGGAGCAGTGGTGCCAACTGTGTCTACCTGACCGTGGGCGCCAGGCTACACGTACACAGCCTGGGATGGTCCTAGTGATGTAGTTCTCGCTCTGCTGTAAAAAGGGAGCAACAACTCCATATAAATTTGATTTGAAGATAAAAGGATAATACATGCTGGATGGTTGATAAGCTTGGGTTCAGAACAAATTATCACTTGCTAGCTAGCCATCACTGTCAGAAACTCATACTATTTCTTCATTTCTGTTCCCTTCCATCCCCAACCACATCTTGGGCCTTTCTCATGGGTCTTTTTGCCTTCTGCTTAAAAACAAAAATTTCAAAGTTTTCTGCAGCATAATAATACCTAGGAATTTGGTAGAAATTTCCTGTGTGCCCTCCCTCCCCCATTGAACCAGAAGTTCTGGATATGTAGTGGTGGGTGTATGTATGCGTGTGTTTGTATGTGTGTGTATGTGTGTGTGCATGTGTGTGTGCATGTGTGTGAATGTGTGTGATGTGTGTGAATATATGTGTATATATGTGTGTGTGCGTGTGTATGTGTGTATGTGTCTGTGAGCATGTGTGTGTATGTGTGTGTGCATTACAAGTGCACACCCATGCTCATGAGCTCTTAGGTCAGATGGAGATGTCCAGTGTTCTGCTCTTTCACTTTCTATCTTATTCCCTTAAGACAAGATCTCTCGATGAAGCTGGAGTAAGGCTGGTGCGCAGGAAGCCCCAGTATTCTCTTTCCCCTCATCTATGGCTTACATACCCACAGCACCGGGATTGCAGGCATAGAGACAACACCCGGCTTTTTAGGTGGGTGCTGGGATTGAACTCAGGTCCTCATGCTTGCATAGCAAGCGCCTTTATCCACTGAGACATCTCCCCAGCCCTGGTTTGTGCCTATGGAGAATCTCTTGGTTGTCATAACGTTTGACAGACACTTCTAGTAACTGAAGGAGGCTGGGAAGCTAAGTGTCAAGAAACACTCTCTGAACTTCTGAACCTCTACGTCATTTCCATGCCATGGCTTCTCTCCTAATACACTGGATCTTCATTATCCATTTTAGCCCAAGTCATCTCTCGCTTGAAGCACATTGTATCCACTGAAGAGCTTCTCATTTTCAGTGTCCTCAAAGAAGAAGGCCTTATTGTTTCTCTTCTATGAAGGCAGTATTAGTTTAGCAGTTAAGGACATGGACTGAGGACCTAATAGATTGCTTAGCAGTTAAGAGCACTGGCTGCTCTTCCAGGGAACCCAGGTTAAATAACGCAGAGCTCACATGATGGCTACAACTGAATGTGGCTCCAGTTCCAGGGGATCCGATATCCTTGCTGTGGGGTTTCCACCAGGGACAACTACTTGGATATTGGTGTAAAGCCAATAGAAAGTCTCTGCAACTACAGTGGGCTGTGGGGGATCCCCTTCTCAGAGTGAGCTTTTAAGCACAAAAAACCATGTCTTAGATTGTCATACTTCAGTTAATAAGAACAGTTAGCAAGGCAAGGTTAGTGCATTTCGAGACTTTCCCAGAACTACGGGTCTTGGTTTTCATTTTGGCACTCAGTGCTATCTTCACACTGAGTTTTATGGCCTAAACTACACCTCCACGGTGGTGTCAGTTGTACTAAGCTCTGGGGGTCTGTTACAGCCATCTTCTAGCCTCTATGGGCATTGGACACACACAGGATTCACAGAAATACATATAGTTAAATATCTGCACACATAAATATAAAATAAAAAATTAAGTCCTTTAAAGAAAAGAACATGACCCAGAAAGTAATAATGTCTAGGTATGAATTCTACGTCTGTCCCCTAGCATGTAACATGTGTCTTAAAACTCATTCTTTCTTTGCCTAGGTTTCCACATCTGTGTAGTAGGAATGAGAAGAACACACACACCAACAGCTGTGCGATCTGAGCTCTGGAATGATACTTGGCACAAAACATGCACGGAATAGCTGCTGGCAGCTATTAGTCTACTATCCTACTATACAATATTATTCCTTATCTTTAATATACCATGTCAGCAATCTGCTGGCTGCTTCCTAAGCCTTCCTGATTGACTGGCTGATTGGTTATTCGTCAATGAATCCCATTTTTATTATTATTCCAGCTTTCAGATGTTTGTTAGAAGAATTGAGTCAGTCATAACTGCTGACATTCAGCAGTAAAATACCTCAATGTGGGAGGAAACACTGACTTCTTTATTGTTTCAGGCCAAGAATATGGGGCAGCAGTTCCAGGATACTTGATGGAGTGTTTGATTCCATATGTTCCTGAGGCCTCTCTTCCTCCTGTTCCAATGACATTGGAGTGCAAGGACACAGGACCCCAGGACACAACCATCTCTTTCTACTTCCTCATCCTGAGGAGATGTGAGGATGAGCTCAGATATTCAGAGCTTCTGAGGTACTGTTTGATTCATGGTCTTCTAAACGGTTTTGTTTAAAAGGATACTTGTTTCCTGCCAACTTCTGATGGCTGCCCTCTACTACGCTTGCTTTCCCTTCCCAGAAGCCCACAGGCCATGAGCCTAAGTTTGCATCACTGGCAGGGGTCCTCCTCCATTGGCCCTAAGCTCAGTGTGGCTGATGGAGTGTTCCTTGGAGCCTGCCCATCCAAACACAGAGGTGTCCAAAGCCGGAGGCGATGACACCGCAGCCTGCCATGGAAGGCCTGGAGTCGTTACATAAGAAGGCAGGAAGGGAAGGTGCTTAAAAGATGGAAAGACAAGAGCTCACAGGTGTGCTCTGGCCTTGCTTTGCTTTGTGAATGTGTGAGGAGGCTTCACTGACTCTACCGTTGCAAGCCAGCCAAGGTAGAAAAAAGCGAATGCAGAAAAAGCTGTGCCCCTTTGAACTACATAGGCGTCACCTGAGAATACCCAGCAAGGCCATCCATAGCCAAGTTCAAGTTCCAAGTAACTGGAAAGTTCCCACGCTGAAAGGACCCAGGCTCAAAATAAAAAGAATAAATACATTTATCTTCATGGCATCCCATAAATGTCCCTTAAGTAAGGTCCGTAAAGGAAGTCTCTAGGGTGTTTTATAATTACTATGTAGTATGAACAGTTTTCTTAACACATTAGTAAACACGTCTTTCAACCCAGCACAGCCTTCTCTTATGCAGTAGTCTCCCACCCCAGGCATCCTGGCCTCTCTACTGTCTCAGGCTCCAAACCCCTACCCTACCCTGCCCTGCACTGCATCCTAACACAGAGGAGTCTCATTTCACTGGTGAGTTAATAGAACCAAAGGTTTAACTGCGTTAGCAGATTTATGCGTCAAGCTTTAGAACTTAACTTTGAGTCAGTTGAGACACTTTTTCCAAACCTACAGTAATTAACAATGCTTAGAATTCCTCGTCCTCATGGCAAATCCATGAAGGACAGGAACAGCACAGGACAAGGAAGTCTTTAGGGGCTCTCACAGCGGGGCTAAGAAGCACTGCTAGCATGAGGCCATGGCCGCAAGCTTGGGCTCCTGGACGGAAGGACCTATCATGGCAGCATTCACACACATCTCTCATCCGGGTCCTCGTCTTTCAGATACCGACTCATATGTATATTAAATACTGTGGAAGTAGTGACGCTCATTCAACAGTTTCAGATTGTTTTGATTTTCCGTGGTGAGCACAATGTTCCCCTCCTCCAAAGTGGGTGTCTTTTCTGGAACATGCCAATGTGTAATTTTACAAAAATAATAAGAAAGAAAGAAAAAGAAAGAAAGAGGAAGGAAAGAAGGTTGATTAATGAGGTGACTTTAAGAACAGCAAATTTCTTCTGCATTCTGTGGGTAAAGCCAAAGTCAACTCATAAGTTCCTAAAGGAGGAAAAGGAGCAGAAGCAGGTCAGAGAGATGCGGTCAGACTTCAGTTCAGCATGACTGGATCTGAGGTTGAAGAGGTTCATGAGGAAACCTGGGCGGCTCCTAGAACAAAAGCAAAGAACTGGATTTGCCTCAAAGTCTCCAGTGAGAAAACAGCCCTGACAAAACTTTGCTTCTAGCTCAGCTCAATCCCTCCTGGAACTTGCTGTTCAGAAGGAGAATGCCTTTGTGTTAGATTGTCACCAACTTAGGAGCATTTGTGATGTTACAATAGGTTCAGGAAATTAAATAGTTGGGTAGTGAACTGGGAAAAGCCATGGGCCATCCGTGTACATGATGATGCAGGGTAGAAGGAAAACACACACAGACAGACAGACAGACACACACAGACACACACACACACACATACAGACACACACGCATCCACACGCACACATACACACAGACAGACACACACACACAGACACACACACATGCACACACGCACACACAGACACACAGACACAGACACACACACACACACACACACACACACACACATACACACACCATTCTTACTGGCGATTTTTAGTCTTTTACCTTGCTGTTCACAATGGCTTCTCCTCCCAAATCCTGCCAGCATAGGAGCAGCTACAGTACATGACTGAACCAGGAGATGCCACAGTGCCCACACAGGCATCATCTACATTGCCTGGGGATAAAATTTTAATTGTGCAATGGCGAATGAAAAGGTCATGAGGTCTCTGGCAAAGAAGATGTCTTTTTAAGAAAGTTGTCCTTTGGCTGTCAAAGTTAATAATTTGCAGATCTGTAAAATAAGGGCATAGGATAAAACAGGTGCAAACGGGTTGTTCTAGAGACAAAGCAAAGGAGGAGTTGAAAGTTGCTGAGAGAGGGCCCCTTGGTCACATCTATCTCTGGGATCCCTGTAAAGAGAGCTGCTCTGAGTGTCAACTGAGGGTGACTGTTCAAAATACCTATTTTTTTTTTATTCTTATGATTTCCTGTTTCTGAAACATGGTTTTGCCAGTAGCCCAAGACGGCCTTAAACTTCTTATCCTCTGTCCCTGTGTCTTGAGTGCTGGGATTTCAGTAGATGCCACCACAGCATGCTTGGTCATCTGTACCTTGTCACAGAGTGTGTGTAACACGTAGTGTCTTCTTTCTTTACTAACCCTCAAAATGATGGCCAGCATCTTCATTTTATAGAGGAAGAAACTAAAGCCCAGAGAGACCGTGAATGGCTCTCTCAGGTTACCTACTTTCCTGCACGGATTTGAACTCAGGTCTCAGGTCCTCCCAGTAGCACTGCATGGGCCTCTGCATTCACAGAGCACAGGGGTCTTTGTGAGAATGCTCTTCGTTACTGACTTCTGTTGTACTTCAAATGAATTAGAAGACAAACAATTGTAGATTGTCTGCTTGTGAAAGGCAGCCCTGTGTGCAGAGCTAGGTAATTGAACCCTCAGCTCCTCAGTCTTACTCATCCTGGAAGAGCACAGGTCCCGACAGGCTCGGTTTCCCAGCTTTTATCAACTTGGTGTCCACAGTTCAGTGGGTACAGTTGTACAAAGGCATGCAGGAGGGCACAAAGACAAATATGCAAGAATCTATCGTGATGACACATGCTATGCCAAACTACTTTTAAAGTATGTGTTACTATTGGGATCAAAACTCATGTTATTTTTGCATTTAAAGTATTAACTGTGACTAAAAGGCATCACGGATTAAAGAATAAAAGCTGCCCCTTTAGGAAGTGCCCGTTGATTTACCTTCAGTTGCTGGGCTCCTTTTGCTCCCCTCTAACTAAGGGCAAAGAACACTTGAAAGGGGCAGAAGGAAAGGCTGAGAAACAGAGGCTGGTGACTGGCCCCAACGGGAGGAATCTTGGAAAGCCTGCCTAAGAGAGGAGTCACAGAAGAAAGAGAGAGAGAGAGAGAGAGAGAGAGAGAGAGAGAGAGAGAGAGAGACAGAGAGAGAGAGAGAGGCAGTTCTTCTGCCTTCAGCATTCCTAAAGCAAAGGGCTGTAAAATGGGAGGGGCTTGAGTCCATGTGAAGACCCAGGATAAGGAATAAATTAAAATGGAAGGGTTAAAATGGAAAAACAAGTGAGACATCACTTGAGACCCTCTTGCCCCAGCACTGTGATTTCATTTAACTAAGGTTTTCTTATTAATTAGCCTGCAAAGCTAAGTGTTAACTTGGAGGCTGGTGAGCTGTAAGGCTACCACGGCCCCCTAGAGATAAGCGTAATAAACACCCCATTAAAAAGATAACCAAGGGGACACCATTTCATGGCTCCGTGGGATACTGACAGTTTTGTACACAACTTAATTTCACTTCAGCATCCCCGAATCTCACAGGATTGACAGGCACCCAGTTTAGTTTTGTTTTTTTAAATCACTGATAAAATGTAATAGCTCACAAGGAAACCTGTGTAGAAGCCATGCAGAAATTAACTGACAGAAAAGTCACTACAAAAGAAAAAGAATTCGGAGAACTTTGGGGTATGCTTCTTCCGAAATAAAATAGACAGCAAGCAGATGAAAACAAAGTCTGTCATGGTTATTTAAAATTCTGCAATTTTCTTCCATGGACTACACAGATTTCCTTCTTCCAGTATCTCCAGTGCCAGTCCCGCTTCCTCCAGTGGTAGTCTAAACAAGTCTTTGACACGTATGTATTTGTATATACATTTAAATGTTTAAAATGAGTTTGGGATGGCAAGGTGGCTCAGCCAGTAAAGGTGCTTGCATGCAAGCATGATGACCTGAGTTCAATCCCAGAACCCACATAAAGGTGAAAGAAGAAACTCAACCACACAATCTGCCCTCTGACTTCCACATGCATGCCACTATATGAGCTCTAAACACACACACACACACACACACACACACACACACACACACACACACTGGGGGTCTTAGGAAATCATGGAAGCTAAGGTAGATGTTAACTGTGGGCAGAATGTAGGAAGCCCTTAGAGACTTAATCTGTATTGTTCTTGTGAAAAGGCAAGAGTGTGTTAATGGAGGAGACTGAACTACAGAGAGAACAGGCTACTCTTCCTAGGTCCCCCAAGGCTGGGCAGAGGCCATGAGACCCATCAGCAGATTCCCAATGCAGTGTCTTTCTGAGGCTCCCTCTTCTTCCGAGCAGATGGCCGCCTCATTTGTTCCACTTCTTAGCTCCAAACTATGCTTCCAGCTGCCACTATTTCCCCTTTGTCCTGGATCTATTTGGCTTCTAGATTTTTATCTTCATGCTTTTGTCACTAACATAATGACAAGGCAATGTTTAATTTGGGCTTTGGTTCTCATTTATTTTCTGGCACTTGTCCCAGAGATCAACTCTAAAGAACAACGCATTCACTCATAAGATGCCAATGGCTCGGTTCCTATCAGGACCAACTGACACTAGAGTTCACACTTACCTTCCTATCCACCAGCCACCTTCCCCAACAGGACAACATATGGACCTGACCTTTGTAGACATGCCCCAACTTGCCTCTCATAAGAGTTTTACACACAGAGTGAGATACAGAAGATGGTAACTATAGACTACTCTGAACAATGAGCCCTGTGAAGCCCAGAATCCTCCTGACACTTTGACACTGGCAGTCTTGGGTTTGAGGCATGGAGAATATGACAGAGTGGACCCCAGCACCTGCACCTTTTTTGTCAGTTGTCACAAGTGCCTCAACATGAGTCTGTCATTGTTTGACTACTATTGTATGACTATTCAGTTACCTTAATGTATTTAGGGGTGTTTGTCCCTGAGACCTTTATTGCTTCCTCTGGGGCTCTGGATAACTAACTTCTCTGAATGTCAATCTCTTCCCCACAGTTAAGGTTTTTCCTTGAGTCTCCTCTGATTCTGGTTCTCTGTGATCTTACATTATATCTAGGTTTTTTTGTGTTTCTGCTGACAGCTTAGAGAAGGGACATTCTTCTATGACATTGGTGTTAATAATTCACTCAGGAGAAGGTGAGCAAGGAAGTCCAGAGTGGAGCAGCAAGTGGATGAACAGAGGCTGGGCAGCATCTCTCTATTTTAAGCACTGTATTAAGAGCTTTATAAATTCACCTCACTCACTTGTCATAGCAGCTCCAGAGAGAAGCTATTGTCTCCACGTTAACAACGTCACTGACACCTTGAGACTTAGAAAGCAAATTACTTTTCAAAAGCGCTCAGCTAATACATGAAGAGGCCACCATTTAAACTCATGTTTGCCTGGTGTCAAAAGCTTGTGTACTCTCTATCACACACTTCTGTACCTTCCCTTCTCACTGGGGTCCTAGGCAGTAAATGGTGAATATGTCCTTCATGTATAGTCAACTGGATACATTGAAAGGGAATTTAAGTGAGTACTTTTATGGGTTCCCCACTATCAGTGACATTACTTTAAATATACATATGTATATGCATGTGTATATATATATATATGTATAAATGTGCATTTGTGAATGTATATGTAAATATTTGTGTTAATATAACTAATATTCCTACCCACGTTTATTATAACTGATGTTCCTACACTTAGAGGTCAAGATTTACGATAAGAACCAAACTCTAAGAAATTAAGTTTAATGAGAAGAAGGGAAATCTCAGAACCTAAAAGAAGGGATTAAGACTAGTTCTGGGACTCAAGAGAAGGTGCCAAGGAAGTGATATTTGAACTAACAAATAAAGGATAAGAAGTTAATAAATGAATATGAGAGGCTCCACTTCAGTCATTGGGAACAGCATGTTTAAAGATGAGGTAAAAAGACAGCATTTTATGGTAACTCACACAAGAAATGTGTATGCTGATTAGTTGATGGGTACAGCAAGGAATGTATTGAACTTGAATTCGAAGAAGCTGAACGGGCAAGTTCTCCCTTTCACACACACAGTGTTTTGTTGTTGTTTGGCGTGTTTTGCTTTATTGGACTTGGGCTTAAATCCAGAATCTCATGAATACTAAGCATTTGATTTGCTACTGAGCTACGCCCTAAGGCTCTAATTTAAGTTTTAGACTGGGTTTATGTTGGGAATATAGTGCATGCCTGTAATTCAACTCTGGGAGGCTGAGGTAGGAATATCATTTGAACTCAGAATTTTGAGCCATAGAGCCATAGAGAGACTCTGTCAAACTAAAAATGGATCAAAGTACATGGAATTCAACCAAAGGTCACTAGGCATACAAAGACATATGGTCCGTAGTGGGGGTGGGGGATCAGACAGAATCAATTCAAAATGATCCACAGAAGGACCTTTAACAATCTAGATTGTTGGACATTTAAATTGAGGCAAAGCTATTAATTACAAAGCTCCAGGGTATGAAGAATGATGTACCACGGGGGAAACCACAATGGACCAGAGTATGACAAAAAATGTTGCAGGAGAGAATGGTGAGCTTCACTGCAGACCATTAAAACTCATCCAAAATGAGCTTCAGATGGGAAATGGAATGTGGACCAAGAACTGTGAGTGAGCTTCAGATGGGCCAACTTAGGTAATGCTGGCCCTCAGAAGAGATACATAGATAAGGAATAAGGCAAGACATTCAAAATATAACAAGAACTCTAAATCCAAGAAACTCAATAAATGCTTTGCACAAGAAACCTGAAGAAAATAAAATCTAGGCATGTTATTGGCAAACAGCTGAAGGTTACACACGAAACTTTGAAAACAGCCAAAGAACATGCTATGCACAGAAGAAAACAAGAGTGACAGCAGACTCATTACCTGAGGCAATGAAAGTGAGAAGATGGCGGAAGGTATTCACAATTCCTAAAGAAACAAACCAGCCAGCTTTAACTTATCCAGTACAAACATCATTCAAAGTAAAGGTGTTTCCAGATACACAAAGGCTGAGCTCATCACACCACCCAAGATTTGCCTTATACATTTGTTAAAGAACAATCCTTCAGGCTAGAGGTGATACAAGATAGAAACCTGATCTATATAAAGAGATGAAGAGCAGCAGAAACCGGCTTCATGTGGATAATACATGCTGTTTGTGTATGCAAATCTCCTTAAGAGATAATAACTAAACAAAATGACAAGCTATTTGGACATTTATAATATATCATCACTACAAGTTTATGCTCCTTAAAATCCACACCAGTATTGGAGATGCCAATGATTTATTGTTCAGAAGTGGACAGCTAATCAGGGCATGAGGATGGTGCCCTAGTGACAGCTTTATCACACTTGTAAGAAGAGACGAAAGAGAACTCCAGTCTCCTAGCCCCTGTCCTTTGGAGACACAAGAGACAGAAGTGATTTAATGACTAAAAATGACTCTTCCGAAGCAGTAAGTGTTAGCACGTGCTGAACAGGTGAATTAAAGTTGTGACTTTCAGTGGTAATAGCCACAGCGTCTAGACAGAATCAACTAGAAATTGTTTTTCAGGATCAGGACATTCTTAAACAAGGCTGGAAGACCCAAGGTCAAAGTACAGATTGAAAGTCAAGGTCATGATTAAAAGGAAGGAAACCCTGTAGGAGTACAACCAGGATGTTCTCATCTACCAGGCACAGGGCCTGCCATCATCTTGACCTTGAACATGCACAGCCCCCATAACCACTGAGAATAAATGTTACAAGATGCAACATAAAGGCTAAGAAGGCGGAGATAAAAAAAATAATGTCAGAACATTCTTAAACATTCGTGAAGTAAATGCAGTGACAGTGACTAGCGGTATGTGGCCAGTTAAAATAGATATCCTATGAAAATCTAAAGCAACCACTAATCCCTAAAGCAATCATTAAACCCTAAAGCAATTACTGAAGCCCAAAGCAATCATCGAACCCCAAGGCAATCAGCAAGCCCTAAGGCAATCACTGGACCCTAAAGCAACCATTTATTAGCTAATTAGCAAACAAAACAGAAAACTGGAATCACTAGAAGCAAGATTAATTAATTCAAAAGAAGACAAAAAAATTTTAAAAATTTAAAAAAAAAGGAAACCAGAAATGAAGAGCACTTGGAACAAACAGCAAAATGACTCAAACCATAACTACATTAAACGTAAATGTTCTTCATACTCCAAGCAAGAGTGAGAATTCCGATGGCAGTTTAAAAATCCAACATACTTCATGTGAAAAATAATTTTCAACATAATGATGTAAATTAGTTAAAAGTAAAAGATGGGCAAAGGTCACTCTAAGAATAAAATTTAAATGTAGCAGAGTGACTTGAACTGAAGAAGTAAATTCCGAAGCAGAGAATATTCATAAGGGATGAGGGGGCATGTCTCAAAAGGATGGCGAATAGTGCATTCGAATGCCACGATCCCAAGTAATTGTGCTCCTGATGAGAGCAATTTAAGATAGGTGAACCAGGAAGGATAAATAGACAAATCTAGAATCATTAACAAGTAATTTAAATATCAGTTCCTGTGATGACTGATGTAAGTTAGGCAGAAACCCACAGGGACATTTATTCTCAAAGGGCAACAGCAGTAAACTTGGTCTCATGAATATTTGTAGAGCGTCAATCTTCAAGCATCAGAATGTGCAGTGCTGCCTCCTCCAAGCCCAAGTACTCTTTTCCTTCCCCTCTTTCCTCTGCCTCCTGATTTCCCATAGAAAACACCTAAAAGATCTAACATTTTGGCAGGCTGGAGAGAGACAGTGAGCAAAAGGATGATGTAACGGTCCTTTCGAATGGCATAAAGAGGTTTAAAGCTGGAAATGCTCGTTTCAGAAGTTTATATTCCATCACTAAGATTGCCAACTGCAGAAAACTGATAATACTTCGCCCAGGCATCATTTGGCTCAGGAATCCAGGCTACCGAGGTACCTCTGAGCAGCCTATGTGGGCTAAGGTGGAGGAACACAGAGCTAGGCTGAGCGGCACTTCTCAGAGTGGGATTGGAGGGACCTGCATGGTGTGGTGTTGAGGAGAGGGACAGCAAGTGAGGTGGGGCTTCTGAAAGAGAGCCCAGCTACTTCCTTACCGAGGAGCAGAGTGCAGAGCAGCAGATGCAACAACTGGCAGGCTGTTTGCTGGTGAAGCTCTCAGCAGAAAACTCAGGAAAAGATGGGTGCCAGGCTTCATTCTCAGACCAGATCGGAAGTTTACGAAGTCTTCTTAGAAACACGATGTCTTATCTAAATATTAAAATCTGTCTCATATCAGAAAGCTAAAATGAGCTTCAAGCCCATTGTTTTTCACCAAGACAAATAATAACTTAGATTATACCCAGATGTTAGGCATGACAAGCAAGATAGCAAGATAGACAGAGAAGAGGGAATTGTTTTAGAGAGCTGGGAAACCCACTCTGGAGTGTAATGAGCTGCCTCAACGCGGGCAGGCAAGCCATATGGCCTTAGTTAATAATGATGTCTTCTACACATGGTTTTGGTCTTTCTATTTTCATAGAAAAAGTCAACAGTGGCACCATGAAAACCCACTTGGGACCAGAAGGCCCCCCCTTCAGCAGAATTCCTCTCTCCCCACACCTGCTTTGGACCAGCTTCCTGTCAAAGCATGTTTTTCTCTTAGCCATGCTCACCGGTCGCCTTGAATGCCGTCATTCACTCGAGGCTGACACATCTCTAACTCCCTCCTCAGCAGATCCGAAGTGGTTTCCTCACATTCAAACCATCTCCACAGCATCTCTCCTTCATTGTCAATCATCCTCCATGTTCTCGCCCAGGGACCCTCCAAACCCTCCCTGTGCGGAAGCTGCATGTCTTGGCATGTTAATGCTTTTGGATTTTAGGGTATATCTATCACCTGTCTTTGTCAGCGCAGCTCACTTACTTTCCTCACAGCTTTCCTAAATCCTTTATCTGGGAAAGGTTACACCAAATTTCCATTTTTTAGCAGCAACCTGTACTCCTTTTTTTTTCCTTCTCTTTTCGGATTGAGCCCAGATTCCTACTCAGCTTTCAGGAGTGGTAGAATCACAAATATACGCCAATGTATATGGCTATCACAGGTGTTCAGAACCACATAGGCTAAGAGGAAGAAGCCATGGTCCAGTTTTCTAGGCCAAGAGCCCAAGTCAGGAATTACTGGATGGCACTAACAGGAAGGGAGAGAATCATGAAAGTAGACAGTACTTGGACCAAGATCAGCAGAATGCATATCAATTATATCGGTTCAAATAAAATCATTGAGAGAAACCCCCACGTGGTTACTTGTTTTAAACCATGCTGGTAGCGTTTGCATGTTCTGTTTTCTGATGAACATTGGATCATTTCCTCTTGATCTCATTCTGGTGCTTGCCCTGCTGTAGTACAAGTAAGAAGGGAGTTTTCTTCCCCCCACAGACCCCTTAGAATCAGTGAAAGCATCCCATAGGAAATCCTGGTACACACGGTAAGCTAATGGATCACTAGGGATCTTAAGGGTGCTATGCCTGTGACTATTAGGAGTAGACCTTGTCACTCCTGTTTCAGCTTAGAGAAGCTAGGACTGATCCTTAACCAAAAACAAAAAACAAACAAACAAACAAACAAACAAACAAAAAACAACAAAACCTGAGAGACTGCAATTTTGCAATTTCTAATCTTATAGATGTTATCTCCAGAAAAATCTATAATAATTGTACAAAAAAGGTAAGATGCTGACTGCATTGTAGGTAAAGGTGCTTTGAACAATATAATAAACAAATACTACTGTGATTAACTTAACTAAGTCTCTTAGCATTCAATAGAAATTATTTTATGTGCTTATGAAGGTACATAGATTTGTGAGTAGGGGAGAGGTCATCCTTTGGTGTCATCCCTTAGGTGTCATTCACCATGCTTTCTGAGACAACTTCTCTCAATGGCCTGGAACTCACTCCATAGGTTAGACTGACTGACCATCAAGTCCCAGAAACTTGACGATCTCCACACACACACACACACCCCCGCCCCCGCACACACCATCACATTCAACATTTTCCACGTGGTTTCTGGGGACTAAACTCAGGTCCTCATGCTCACAAGACAAGTACTCCAATAGATTAGCTGTTTCCCCAGTAACATTATTTATACAGGACTTCTAGAAATCAGCCTTTATGGCAGGGTCTAAATAGATCAACTTATTATGCAACTGAAGCTATGCTGGTAATGGTGTCTTGGAGAATAAATTCTATTTTATCAGGAATTTGATGGTGCCCACCATTAAGAAGCAGGGCTGTACTTTCTTTGTGGAATCAACACCTGCAAAACCATCTCAGGGACACTGTGGCTTGCTGCTGGTGTATAGACAGTCACTTCTTGTCAGGTGATGGACCTCATTGACTGATAGACACCCCCACAAGGCAGAATTCTTTGTCAGTTACAAGGACTGCAATTCAAACTCAGTTTGAGTCTTAGCTCCTTAGCCTGAGGATAGATTGGTTAATAAAGCCACTTCTGATCACATTCCAGGCCCAAGAGGAAACCCCTAGTGCCTTCTGTGCCCTCTGGATACAGGAACCTAGGAGAAGTCAGGGGCAGGACCCTTCTGGTTTCTGCCTGAGCCCAGAGCTGAAAGCCAGTTGCCAGGAGAGCTGAAACACCTGAGAGCACAGGTAAGACCAACTATTCTGCTCCAAGAGACCCACCCGGAGGCTTCAGGACCCACAAACCAAGGAGCAGCTCTCTGGTCCCAGATCCAGCTGAAAGAAAACAGGACTAAAGGAGTGCTGACACAGAGACTTACAGTGGCAAGCCACTGTCAGAGACAGCAACACAAACTAACACCAGAGACTAATGTGATGGTGAGAGGCACGTGGGGGAAAATAAGCAACAGAAACCAAGACTACTTGGCATCATCGGAGCCAAGTTGTCCCATCGAACCAAACACTGTATATCCAAACACACCAGAAAAGCAAGATTTAGATTTAAAATCACATCTCATGATGATGATAGAGGACTTTAAGAAGGATATAAATAACTCCCTTAAAGAAATACAGGACAACACAGGTAAACAAGTAAAAGTCTTTAAAGAGGAAACACAAAAATCCCTTAAAGAATTACAGAAAAACACAACAAAACAGGTGAAGGAATTGAACAAAACCATCCAAGATTTAAAAATGGAGATAAAAACGATAAAGAAGTCATAAAGGAAGACAACCCTGGAGACAGAAAACCCAGGAAAGAGATTAGGAGTCATAGATGCAAGCATCACCAACAGAATACAAGAGATAGAAGAGAGAATCTCCGAGGCAAGAGATACCATAGAAAACATCAACACAACTGTCAAAGATAATGTAAAATGCAAAAAGCTCCTAGCCCAAAACATCCAGAAAATCCAGGACATAATGAGAAGATCAAACCTAAGGATAATAGGTATAGAAGAGAGTGAAGACTCCCAATTTAAAGGGCTAGTAAATATCTTCAACAAGATTATAGAAGAAAACTTCCCTAAACTAAAGAAAGAGATGCCCATAAACATACAAGAAGCCTACAGAACTCCAAATAGACAGGACCAGAAAAGATATTCTTTCTGTCACATAATAGTCAAACTACCAAATGCACAAAACAAAGAAAGAACATTAAAAGCAGTAAGGGGAAAAGGTCAAGTAACAAATAAAGGCAGACCTATACGAATTACACCAGACTTCTCATCAGAGACTACGAAAGTCAGAAGATCCTGGGCAGATGTCACACCGACCCTAAGAGAACACAAATGCCAGCCCAGGCTACTATACCCAGCAAAACTCTCAACTAACATAGATGGAGAAACAAAGATATTCCATGACAAAACCAAACTTACACAATTATCTTTCCACAAACCCAGCCCTACAAGGGATAATAAATGGAAGACTCGGACACAGGGAAGGAAACTACACCCTAGAAAAAGCAAAAAAGTAATCTCCTTGCAATGAAAGCAAACAAAGAGAGCCACTCAAACATAATTCCAACTCTAACAACAAAAATAACAGGAAACAATGATCACTATTCCTTAATTCCTCTTAATGTCAATGGACTCAATTCCCCAATAAAAAGACATGGAATAACAGACTAGATAAGGAAAGAGGACCCAGCATTTTACTGCATATAGGAAACACACCTCAGTGACAAAGACAGAAACTACCTCAGAGTAAAAGGTTGGGAAATAATTTTTCAAGCAAATGGTCCCAAGAAACAATCTGGAATAGCCATTCTAATATCAAATAAAATTGACTTTCAACAAACAGTTATCAAAAAAGATATGGAAGGACACTTCATATTCATCAAAGGAAAAAATCCTGAACTCACAATCCTGAATATCAATGGTCCAAATGCAAAAGCACCTACATTCATTAAAGAAAAAAAAACTTACTAAAGCTCAAAGCACACATTGTACTTCACACAATAATAATGGAAGACTTCAACTCCCCACTCTCATCAATGGACAGATTGTGGAAACAGAAACTAAACAGAGATACAGTGAAACTAACAGAAGTTATGAACCAAATGAATTTAATGAATATTTATAAAACTTTTTATCCTAAAACAAAAGAATATACCTTCCTCTCAGCACCTCATGGTACCTTTTCCAAAACTGACCATATAATTGATCACAAAACAGGCCTCAACAGAAATAAGTAGATTAAAACAATCCCATGCGGGGCTGGGGATTTAGCTCAGTGGTAGAGCGCTTACCTAGGAAGCGCAAGGCCCTGGGTTCGGTCCCCAGCTCCGGAAAAAAAAAAACCAAAAAAAAAAAAAAAAAAAAAAACAATCCCATGCGTCCTGTCAGATCACCATGAACTAAGGCTGGTCTTCAATAACAACAAAAATGACAGAAAGCCACATACACATGGAAATTGAACAATGCTCTACTCAATGATAACTTGGTCAAGGAAGAAATAAAGAAAAAAATTAAAGACGTTTTAGAATTTAATAAAAATGAAGGCACAACATACCTAAACTTATAGGACACAAGGAAAGTAGTGCTAAAAGGAAAACTCATAGTTCTGAGTGCCTCCAAAAAGAAACTGGAGAATCATCCACAAACAGCTTGACTGCACACCTAAAAGCTCTAGAACAAAAAAAAAAAAAAAAAAAAAAAAGCAAATACACAAAAGAGGAGTAGAAGGCAGGAAATAATCAAACTCAGGGCTGAAATCAACCAAGTAGAAACAAAAAGAACTATACAAAGAATCAACGAAACCATGAGCTGGTTCTTTGAGAAAATCAACAAGATAGATAAACCCTTAGCCAGACTAACCAGAGGGCACAGAGAGTGTGTCCAAATTAACAAAATCGGAAATGAAAAGGGAGACATAACAACAGAATCTGATGAAATTCAAAAACTCATCAGATCCTACTACAAAAGCCTATATTCAACAAAACTGAAAGACCTTGATAAAATGGACAATTTTCTAGACAGATACCAGGTACCAAAGTTAAATCAGGATCAGATAAACCATCTAAATAGTCCCATAACTCCTAAAGAAATAGAAGCAGTTATTAAAAGCATCCCAATCAAAAGAAGCCCAGGACCAGATGGGTTTAGTGCAGAAATCTATCAGACTTTCATAGAAGACCTCATACCAATACTTTCCAAACTATTCCACAAAAGAAACAGAAGGAGCTCTACCTATTCCTTCTATGAAGCCACAATTACGTTTATACCTAAATCAAAGACCCAAAAAAGAAAGAGAACTTCAGACCAATTTTCTTTATGAATATTGATGCAAAAATACTCAATTAAATTCTCACAAACTGAATCCAAGAACACATAAAAATGATCATACATCATGATCAAGTAGTTCTCATCCCAGGGATGCAGAAATGGTTCAAAATATAGAAATCCATCAAGTAATCCACTATGTAAACAAACGCAAGGAAAAAAAATAACACATGATCATCTCATTAGATGCTGAGAAATCATTTGACAAAATTCAACATCCCTTCATTTTAATAGTCTTGGAAAGATCAGGAATTCACAGCCCATCCCTAAACATAGTAAAAACAATATACAGCAAACCAGTAGCCAGCATCAAACTAAATGGAGAGAAACTTGAAGCAATCCCACTAAAATCAGGGACTAGACAAGGCTGCCCACTCTCTCCCTACTTATTCAATATAGTACTCGATGGCCTAGCCAGAGTAATCAAACAACAAAGGTCAAAGGGATACAAATTGGAAAGGAAGAAGTCAAAATATCACTATTTGCAGATGATATGATAGTATACTTAAGTGACCCCAAAAGTTTCACTAGAGAACTACTAAGCCTGATAAACAACTTCAGGAAAGTGGCTGGGTATAAAATTAACTCAAACAAATCAATAGCCTTCCTCTAGTCAAAGGACAAACAGGCTGAGAAAGAAATTAGGGAAATGACACCCTTCACAATAATCACAAATAACATAAAATACCTTGGTGTGACTCTAACCAAGCAAGTGAAAGATCTGTATGACAAGAACTACAAGCCTCTGAGGAAAGAAATTGAAGAAGACCTCAGAAGATGGAAAGACCTCCCATGCTTATGGATTGGCAGGATTAATATAGTAAGAATGGCCATTTTGCAGAAAGCAATCTACAGATTCAATGCAATCCCCATCAAAATTCCATTCTTCATAGAGTTACAAAGAGCAATTTGCAAATTCATTTGGAATAACAAAAAACCCAGGATAGCAAACACTATCAACAGAAAAAGAACTTCTGGGGGAATCACCATCCCTGATCTCAAGCAGTATTAAAGAGAAATAGTGATTAAAAACTGTATGGTAGGGGTTGGGGATTTAGCTCAGTGGTAGAGCACTTGCCTAGCAAGCGCAAGGCCCTGGGTTTGGTCCCCAGCTCAAAAACAAAAGAATAAAACAAAACAAAACAAAACAAAAAAAACCTGTATGGTATTGGTGCAGAAACAGGCAGGTAGATCAATAGAATAAAATTGAAGAGCCAGAAATGAGCCCACACACCTATGGTCTATCCTTGACTAAGGAGCCAAAACCATCCCGTGGAAAAAGCATTTTCAACAAATGATGTTGGTTCAACTGGAGCTCAGCATGTAGAAGAATGCAGATCGACCATTCTTATCGGCCTGTACAAAGCTTAAGTCCAAGTGGATCAAGGACCTCCACATCAAACCAGATACACTTGAACTATTGGAAGAAAAGATGAGGAAGCATCTCGAACACATGGGCACTGGGGAAAATTTCCTGAACAAAACACCAATGGCTTATGCTCTAAGATCAAGAATTAAGAAATGGGACCTCATAAAACTGCAAAGCTTCTGTAAGGCAAAGGACACTGTCCTTAGGACAAAATGGCAACCAACAGATAAGGAAAAGATCTTTACCAATCCTATATCTGATAGAGGGCTAACATCCAATATATACAAAGAAGTCAAGAAGTTAGACTCCAAAGAGCCAAATAACCCTATTAAAAATGGGGTTCAGAGATAAACAAAGAATTCTCAAATGAAGAATATCAAATGCCTGAGAAGTACCTAAAAAATGTTCAACATCCTTAATCATCAGGGAAATGCAAATCAAAACAACCCTGAGATTCCACCTCACACCAGTCAGAATGGCTAAGATCAAAAACTCAGGTAACAACAGATGCTGGTGAGGATGTGGAGAAAGAGGAACACTCCTCCATTGTTGGTGGGATTGCAAGTTGGTACAACCATTCTGGAAATCAGTCTGGAGGTTCCTCAGAAAATTGAAAATTAGAGATAGTACTACCTGAGGATCTAGATATACAACTCCTGGTCATATACCCAAATGATGCTCCAACATACAGCAAAGACATATGGTTCACTATGTTCATAGCAGCCTTATTAATAATAGCCAGAAGCTGGAAAAAACCCAGATGCCCTTCAACAGAGGAATGGATACAGAAAATGTGGCACATCTATACAATGGAGTACTATTCAGCTATCAAAAACAATGACTTCATGAAACTCATAGGCAAATGGACAGAACTAGAAAATATCATTCTGAGTGAGATAACATAATCACAAAAGAACATACATGATATGCACTTACTGATAAGTGGATATTATCCCAAAAGCTCGGAATACCCAAGATACAATTCAAGAAGAAGGAAGACCAAAGTATGGATGCTTCAGTGCTTCTTAGAAGGGGAAACAAAAATACTCAAAGGAGGAAACATGGAGAAAAAATGTGGAACAGAGACTTAAGGAAAGGCCATTCGGAAAGTGTCCCACCTGAGGATCCATCCCATATACAGCGACCAAAGCCAGACAATATTGGGAATGCCAAGAAGTGCATGC
This sequence comes from Rattus norvegicus, assembly GCF_021556685.1. Lineage (NCBI taxonomy): Eukaryota > Metazoa > Chordata > Mammalia > Rodentia > Muridae > Rattus > Rattus norvegicus. The sequence continues at coordinate 16,990,295 of NC_141541.1, read as the reverse complement.
TAACAGGAGTCTGTTACAGCTGTCTGCTGAGAGTCTCTGAGAGAGCCTGACAAATACAGAGGCAAATGCTAACGGGGCCAACCTTTAAAATGAGAGCAGGGTCCCCAGTGGAGGAGTTAGAGAAAGAACTGAAGTAGCTGAAGGGGTTTGCAACCCCATAAGAAGAACAACAACATCAACCAACTAGACCCCTCCCCCCAGAGCTCCAAGGGATTAAACCGACATTTCAAGAGTACACAGGGATGGACCTATGGCTCCAGTCTCATATGTGGCAGAGAATGGTCTTGTCAAGCAGCAATGGGAGGAGAGGCCCTTGGTCCTGGGACAGCTCCATGCCTCAGGATAGGGGAATGTCAGGGCAGGGAGGTAGGAGGGAGTGGGTGGATGGGTGGGGGAGCAAGCACCCTCATAGAAGCAGGGGGAGGGTGAATGGGATAACGGGTTTCTTGAGGGGAAACCGGGAAAGGGGATAACATTTGAAATGTAGATAAAAATCCAATAAAAGAATATAGTATACATGCTTCTGGAAAAAAGTTGTAATAACACTTTTTACTGAAGTCTGTCCACTTAGCAGTTTGCACAGAGGCAGCAGGCTGCGCTGCTTATAGCAGGCACAGTACTTATCTACCTCTAGGATGCACTCATGTCCACTCCCAAGTCCTTCCCTTCAAGGGCTGAAAATATTCCACTGTGATCACTACACTTCAAGTGTCCTATCACTCAGCTGTAGCGGGCATCTGAGACATTAGGAGACATTAATTACTCTTTTGAAACAATGCCTGTGTAACTCAGGCTGGCCTCAATTCACCTGTTTAATTCTGAACCTACAGATATGCACTACTATGTCCAATTTATGAGGTGCTAAAGGGCAGACACCCAGGTTTGCTGCATGCTATGCAAACACTTCTCTGGTTGATACACATTCACATCCCACACTCATGGTTTGAATGCTCATGGTGCTATATAAAGGCTGTGGGACTTGGCTGGCTGGCAGTAACCATTCGTTTTGGGGCTCTGGAAGTTACGACTGCTCTTGGTTCTAGCCTAGTCTTTCTGTTTCTTTTCTCTGCCTTGTTAGGAACAAGTTGCCACCCTGCACACTGCCACTCACCCCCCCCCCCCCAGCATGACAGGATGAAACGTCTCAGGAACTGTGAGCCATATTAGCTTTTCCTTCCTTAAGCCGTCTTCTCACAGTGACAGAAGCAGCTGATCTCACCCAGGAGCTGAAGGGCAGCTCCTCCTGTGGTCTTGACTCCCACTTCACATGAGCAGTGCTGAGCTAAAAGGAGTCACGTGAGAGAATAGGAGCTGGAAAATACAAACACTGAGCCGAAAAGTCCTTGCTAAATGTTCAACAGCAGACGAACCGGGACAGAAGAATCAGTGAACTCCAGTGGCCAGCCATCTGAAAGGACTTGGGCAGAGAGACAAAAATAAGAAGAAATGAAAATGTCAAGAAGGTTCAGGAACCTCATCAGGAACTGAGACGTCATCTAATGGTGACTGGTGTTTTAGCAGTTTCCCAAACAGAGCAATAACTAGGGAAGGGACACCTCCACTTCTGGATGCAGGACACTGAACAAATGCTAAACTCGAAGCCCGAAAGTCCACACAGAAACACTGTACGTCAGCTGTCAAAGTCAAAAACCAAACGTCAAGAAAGCGCTGTGAAAGAATCCAGGGAAAAACAGGTTTCCCCTCCCAAGGAAATGTCTATGAAACTGAGGAGATTTCTCAGAAAAAAACCCTTCGCAGTCCGGAAGGACTATGCTGACATGGTCACATTGCTGAAAGACAAAAAAGCTACCAAGCAGTAATGCTGGACTGAATGCAGATGTCCTTCAGAAACGAATGGAAAAACAGACTTTTCCAGACAAAGAAACTAGACTTGCCTCACTGAGAGCACTGAAGGAGTTCCCAAGTTGAAATAAAGGACTACCAAAGATCAAAATCCAATCACGTGCAAATATAAAAGGAAATATATAGTATAATTCTTTAAAATAATGGGCTATAAAGCACTTTTCATTCTAGCATCGAGGTTAAAATATAAAAGTACTCAAAACCAATTGCGGTCACAAAGATATGTCCATGGTACACAGTATAAAATATGTAAACTTTGATGTCAATCACAGAAAGCACAGTGAGGAAACACTTCGAATGCACCAGTAAAGGTAACTAGTGAGATTACCATCAACATCAGGAAAATGCTACAACTGAACCACAGTTTAGATAAGCCGGACAAAACTTCTACTGCAGAGAAGTTCGTATTTACTAGTTCAAACATTGTGACTTGCCATCTCGAAATTCAGCTACAATTTGCTACCTGTATTTATTGCTTGGCGCTGAAACCATGCAAGTTACTTATTTCCTGTCAATCCTGTTTGCCCATCTCTATCTACACTGCCTGAGGGCAGTGAGTCATACATGCCCTTAAAGCTAAGGTCCATGTAAGCCGTCTCAAATCTTGCTGGCATTTGCTTTAGTTAGACTGCATGAGTCAGAGGGAATGAAGATTTGCTCCGAGTATCTGCAGAAGAAAATTCGATGTAGAATCTTCCGGGCCGGCCAGCAGTGTCTGGTCTTTTCCTGTTTCCTTTGCACTGCTTGAACACACTCCTTACCGGAATCACCGTGGCTTGCCCATGAGGCTGAAGCCTAAAGTGGCCAGTGAGCCTGCCATGCACAGTGTGCACCTACACTGTATCAGTCATGTCACTCATGACATGATGTGCTACAGAGCACGTTTTCCTAAATGTAAGAATCTATGTTGTCAGCCCCGTGATGCAGGGAGCAGTATCTGCCTTGCTATTGAGTTCACCATGGTGAGTTTTACATATAAGGCAATCCACAAATATTTGAAGAACTTCTCCATAAAGAGGATTTCTGTTCTTTATCTTGCTCTCTGGACAGCAGAGGCTAAGACGGATCCCTCAGGCCCCGTCTCCAGTTGATTGCTCTGGAGGAGCGGGAGTGGGGACAGAACTAAACAGGAAACGTGTTTATTTAGATCTCCTTTTGGGGAGAAGAATGTTTTCTTGAAGAAGTTTATGGCACAGTGATCACCATAATTAAAATAGAGTGCGCAAATATGTATGAAAGGTAGTGTTATGGTCTCTGCTTATTGGCAAAAAAAACAAAAACAAAACACACACACACACACACACACACACACACACACACACACACACACTAAAATTTTGGGGAAATTAAAGCCACTCAGGTCTTGTCACACCGCAATTTCAGGGACAGAGTGAGCGCTCACCTCCTTCCATTCCTGAGTAGTGGCACAGAGAATCTGATTGGACCACTGGGATTCATGGACCCCATCAGTTTTCAGTCTTAATCCTGGGGCTCTATTGGATGGGGGCCTCCCATATTAATAACGTTCCTTTTCCTTTTCAGTATGCAGAGCACTTGCTCAAGTAGGCTCGGAATAGTTCAGACTTATGAAGGGAACGGGAGAGAAACTGAAGACAGGAGATGACCGGAGGGGCTCTAAGGACGTGGCTTCAAGCTTCCTTTGGTATTCCCAGCACAGTCAATCCTCAGCCTCACTCCCTCTCAGTAAGAAACAATTACAAGGATGAGGACATTACAGCAACCCCTTTGCTTTATTTGTCTTCTGACCGAGAGCTGCCTAGCTGGAAGGGTTGCCATGGAGACAGTGGTGTCGTGGGCAAACAGTGCACTGCACCGAAGCCCCTGAGAATCAGTGTTGGGGCTTGTTGGAGAGTTTCTGGGCAAGTTTACAGTACTGAAGGAGAAAATGGGAATCTGACCCGAGTGAGGAAAAGCATTTCAAAACACTGTGTCTGTGGAGGGCCAATTAGGTTGCTCACTGGACACATCGCAGAGGAAAATGCCCAGACTGTTCAGACACACGGAGAGGCTCAGGTGAGAGAATGAAGAGTGAGCGTCTGACAGGCCGCTTCGGGAACCGTAACACCTCTTTCCGCAGGAGAGCAGAATCTTCTTTATTGGGTTTTGGAGCCATGTTGAAAATCCGCTATGATATTAAATAGAAATAGGAACCTCCTGGACTAAGTAAACCAGAAGGAATGGGCTTTAGCAGAGGTCTTAAAGCACGTGGGACATCTGCACTGTGGCAGTCACCATCGTCAGACTCTGGCTTTTCCAAACCCAAAGCTTTGTATTCAGCTTTTTCACCCACATTATTGTGGTGGCTCACCACAGGCCCTCCTCACTCTAGCAGTCATACAGATCACAGCTTTCCACAGAAGAAAACATATTGTCTGTGTGTCTCTTTCTCTGCCTGTCGCTCATGTGTGTGTGTATGCACACATACCAATCATATACATATATATGTGTGTGTGAACAAGGGAGACCTGAGATCAGACAACATCTGGGTACAACAGAGCAGTGGCACTCTGGGGACAGGTATAAACAATGCAGGTTCATCATGATGAGTGATGAGTTCTCTAAGTCGCAGGGACTGTGACATTTCCGTGTAAGACTTTCAACCATAAATTCCATGCGGTAAGGATTTTCAAGCAGGATGGAATTACATCACAACGAGCACACTGAAACAAAGACCTATGAGTGAATAAAGACCTGTTTACCTCCCATCTTTGTTTCAGGTGAAGTGTGTAGAATATAAACCTCATCTCATTAGAGGAAGGTTTACTGACATTTCATACAGCCACAGTGCTATGTGAACAGAATCCTTATCTGGCTCTAAGTCATCCCCATGTTCAGACTAAAGCCTGACGTCAGCTACAGTGGAGCACACTTTTAATCTCAGTGCTTGGGAGACAGAGGTGGGCAGATCTGCTCAATGTCCATGTCATGCCTGCTGCAGACCAGGGGATGGTCTAGCTTGCTGCATGTTCTCCTGGAGTTAAAGGATGTCTGCTAATGATGACCGTGATGCCTATGGTCATTGATACTTGTTGGTAGTGACCTGTAGCTAAAAGACATGGGCCAGGCAACAGCAATATGATGTGTTCCTGCAAGAGAGACTCTTGTCCACTCAGCCTGCCTTCTGCCTGTCTGTCTGTCTTATTTGCCTGTCTGTCTATCTGTTGAGGTAGGCTCTTATATAACCCAGGTTAGCCTCAAACTGACTATGTAGCTGAGTACGATCTCCAATTCGTGATCCTTCCACGTCTACCTCCCAAGTGTTGGAGTTATAGGTATGGACCACCAAGCGGGGCTTTCCGAGACCAAACTCAGGAGTCAGAGATAAAAATGCTAGTGACTAGCATTTGATCTGGGACAAGTCAGTCAAGCTATGTAAACTTCATTCTCTTCCCCTGTAAATGGAACAGGTGACAGGTAGCATAAAAAACTTTCGTAAAAATATGAAGGCACACTATACTAAAAATCCCTATGAAACACCAGGTGCCGGTGCCAATAGATGGTAATTTTACTTTTCATTCCTTTTGTTTCAGCCCAAGCAGAAAAGAAACCTGAGCTTCCAAGAAGTAACTGGACTCACAGGACACAGTGTGTGAGGGACACACCCCTCAGAAGGGAAGCATGACATTTCTCACCCTTAGCAGCTGAGGTCGTCACAGAAGTCCTTTCTGAACCAGACCCACCTTCCCGTGCCAGGCTGGCTTTGTACAGTGTCCCATTGGATTTCTAAAGTGCCTAACTTCATTAGAGTAGAAAAAACATTTGCTTCTTGCTAGGCTCATGAAAACTTTCCAATAACAAGGTTGGCTGACTTCTAATATCTTTGAACATTTAGTATTTGACTGTAGGTTCCAAACTATTATCTGTCAGTAGGATTCTAATCTCTCCTTAATCAGACTGCTCAGAAGGAAAAAAAACATGGTAACATGGTGTATTTTTTTAAGTGGTTTTAAAATTCTACCAAGAGTTAATTTGGGAGGAGATAAATTAATACAAACTAAAAGAATTCATCAACCAACAGCAAAAATTAGTGATGCCTCTAAAAGGTCAGTTTGTCCCAAACTGGTGAGGTTGCGGTCAAGTAACTGTCAATTTGCAGATCCTGGAAACAGAATTGAAAACTCAAATGACAAGAGCCTTGAGGCAGTTTCTGACAAAACCCCGACAGCCTGCCCGGGTCCCCTCCACAGAACACTGTCACTGTGCAGAGCTGAGACTGCTCCAGAGTCTGAGCTGGAAGCTCAGTGGATAGAAGTCCTGGCAGAGCTAGTGGCCATGCTCACACCCTCCGTTCAGCACAGTGGGGCAGCACTGATGGACCCGTCTGCCCTTTCTCTCTTGTCCTTGCCTTACAGATCCAGTTCTTTAGTCCATTACTATGGTGGGTTGATTGAGAACGGCCCTCATAGACTCATATATTTGAATTCATTCGTCAAGAGGTAGTGTTAGAAGTGTGGCCTTGTTGGACGAAGTGCGTTACAGGAAGGGAAGGGGTGAGGTTTCAATAGCCCAAGCCCGTCCCATTATCTCTTCTCTTCTTGCTGCCTGCAGATTCAGTTGTAGAACTCCCAGCTCCTTCTCCAGCACTATGTCGGTCTGCATGCCACCATGCTTTCTGCCATGCAGATAATGGCTTAAACTTCTAAAACTGTAAGCAAGACTCTTTCCTTTGTAAGAGTTGCTGTGGTCATGGTATCCCACAGCAATAGAACACCAAGACAGTTATTTTGACAATTTTATACATGTGCACAATGTGTCATGATCATATTTGTTCCCATTGTCCTTTCTTACTCCTCTTCCTCTCCTCCTTCTTCCCAGCTCTATTTTCACATGTGTGCATATGTGGGCCCATGCATGTGCATGTCTGTGTTTGTGTGTGCACGCACATGCACATGTGTCCACGTGTATATGTAAGTAGTCTTACTTCTGTGTGTTCATGATTCAGGGGCCATGTCATCAGAAGGCAGCATTTCGCAGCACTATTCCTCATCCCCTGGCTCACACAATCTTTCCACCCCCTCTAATGCCACACTCTCTGGGCCTTGAGGGGACAATGCAGATGCCTTCTGTCACTAGTTATTCATTCTCAAAACTGTCACCAGTTCAGGGTCTCTGTGATAACTGTTGGCCACTGTAAAGACAAACTTCTCAGGAGATCAGCATGAGTCTAAACGTAGGCACGCAAATATCTAGAAAGCAATTTGGCTTTATGTTCATTTAGCATAACATCAGCAGTAAGCCCCCTGCACCTAGGGTTCGGGACCTCCCTGTCATAAGCTTTGACCAGATTGTAGCATGAGATATGCATTGGTTCTCATGCATCAGTCCTCCAACGAAATCAGAAAGTAAGTGGTTACCATAAAACATCCAGGCCAAAAACAACTTTCCAAGCAAATGGTCAGTAGAAGCAAGCTGGAGTAGCCATTCTAATAACAAATAAAATCAATTTTCAACTAAAAGTCATCAAAAAAGATAAGGAAGGACACTTCATATTCATCAAAGGAAAAATCCACCAAGATGAACTCTCAATCCTAAATATCTATGCCCCAAATACAAGGGCACCTACATACGTAAAAGAAACCTTACTAAAGCTCAAAACACACATTGCACCTCACACAATAATAGTAGGAGATTTCAACACCCCACTCTCATCAATGGACAGATCATGGAAACAGAAATTAAACAGTGATGTCGACAGACTAAGAGAAGTCATGAGCCAAATGGACTTAACGGATATTTATAGAACATTCTATCCTAAAGCAAAAGGATATACATTCTTCTCAGCTCCTCATGGTACTTTCTCCAAAATTGACCATATAATTGGTCAAAAAAACGGGCCTCAACAGGTACAGAAAGATAGAAATAATCCCATGCATCCTATCAGACCACCACGGCCTAAAGCTGATCTTCAATAACAATAAGGGAAGAATGCACACATATACGTGGAAGTTGAACAATGCTCTACTCAACGGTAACCTGGTCAAGGAAAAAATAAAGAAAGAAATTGAAGACTTCTTAGAATTTAATGAAAATGAAGGTACAACATACCCAAACTTATGGGACACAATGAAAGCTGTGCTAAGAGGAAAACTCATAGCACTGAGTGCCTGCAGAAAGAAACAGGAAAGAGCATATGCCAGCAGCTTGACAGCACACCTAAAAGCTCTAGAACAAAAAGAAGCAAATACACCCAGGAGGAGTAGAAGGCAGGAAATAATCAAACTCAGAGCTGAAATCTACCAAGTAGAAACAAAAAGGACCATAGAAAGAATCAACAGAACCAAAAGTTGATTCTTTGAGAAAATCAACAAGATAGATAAACACTAAGCCAGACTAACGAGAGGACACAGAGAGTGTGTCCAAATTAACAAAATCAGAAATGAAAAGGGAGACATAACTACAGAATCAGAGGAAATTAAAAAAATCATCAGATCTTACTATAAAAGCCTATATTCAACAAAACTTGAAAATCTGCAGGAAATGGACAATTTCCTAGGCAGATACCAGGTACCGAAGTTAAATCAGGAACAGATAAACCAGTTAAACAACCCCATAACTCCTAAGGAAATAGAAGCAGTCATTAAAGGTCTCCCAACCAAAAAGAGCCCAGGTCCAGACGGGTTTAGTGTAGAATTCTATCAGATCTTCATAGAAGACCTCATACCAATACCATCCAAACTATTCCACAAAATTGAAACAGATGGATCACTACCGAATTCCTTCTATAAAGCCACAATTACTCTTATACCTAAACCACACGAAGACCAAACAAAAAAAGAGAATTTCAGATCAATTTCCCTTATGAATATCGACGCAAAAATACTCAATAAAATTCTGGCAAACCGAATCCAAGAGCACATCAAAACAATCATCCACCATGATCAAGTAGGCTTCATCCCAGGCATGCAGGGATGGTTTAATATACGGAAAACCATCAACGTGATCCATTATATAAACAAACTGAAAGAACAAAACCACATGATCATTTCATTAGATGCTGAGAAAGCATTTGACAAAATTCAACACCCCTTCATGATAAAAGTCCTGGAAAGAATAGGAATTCAAGGCCCTTACCTAAACATAGTAAAAGCCATATACAGCAAACCAGTTGCTAACATTAAACTAAATGGAGAGAAACTTGAAGCAATCCCACTAAAATCAGGGACTAGACAAGGCTGCCCACTCTCTCCCTACTTATTCAATATAGTTCTTGAAGTTCTAGCCAGAGCAATCAGACAGCAAAAGGAGGTCAAGGGGATACAGATCGGAAAAGAAGAAGTCAAAATATCACTATTTGCAGATGATATGATAGTATATTTAAGTGATCCCAAAAGTTCCACCAGAGAACCACTAAAGCTGATAAACAACTTCAGCAAAGTGGCTGGGTATAAAATTAACTCAAATAAATCAGTAGCCTTCCTCTACACAAAAGAGAAATAAGCCGAGAAAGAAATTAGGGAAATGGCATCCTTCATAATAGACCCAAATAATAAAAAGTACCTCGGTGTGACTTTAACCAAGCAAGTAAAAGATCTGTACAATAAGAACTTCAAGACTCTGAAGAAAGAAATTGAAGAAGACCTCAGAAGATGGAAAGATCTCCCATGCTCATGGATTGGCAGAATTAATATAGTAAAAATGGCCATTTTACCAAAAGCGATCTACAGAGTCAATGCAATCCCCATCAAAATACCAACCCAATTCTTCAAAGAGTTAGACAGAACAATTTGCAAATTCATCTGGAATAACAAAAAACCCAGGATAGCTAAAACTATCCTCAACAATAAAAGGACTTCAGGGGGAATCACTATGCCTGAACTCAAGCAGTAGTGATAAAAACTGCGTGGTATTGGTACAGAGACAGACAGATAGACCAAAGGAACAGAATTGAAGACCCAGAAACGAACCCACACACCTGTGGGCACTTGATTTTTGACAAAGGAGCCAAAACCATCCAATGGAAAAAAGATAGCATTTTCAGCAAATGGTGCTGGTTCAACTGGAGGTCAACATGTAGAAGAATGCAGATTGATCCATGCTTATCACCCTGTACAAAGCTTAAGTCCCAGTGGATCAAGGATCTCCACATCAAACCAGATACACTCAAACTAATAGAAGAAAAACTAGGGAAGCATCTGGAACACATGGGCACTGGAAAAAATTTCCTGAACAAAACACCAATGGCTTATGCTCTAAGATCAAGAATCGACAAATGGGATCTCATAAAACTGCAAAGCTTCTGTAAGGCAAAGGACACGGTGGTTAGGACAAAACGGCAACCAACAGATTGGGAAAAGATCTTTACCAATCCTACAACAGATAGAGGCCTTATATCCAAAATATACAAAGAACTCAAGAAGTTAGACCGCAGGGAGACAAATAACCCTATTAAAAAATGGGGTTCATAGCTAAACAAAGAATTCACAGCTGAGGAATGCCGAATGGCTGAGAAACACCTAAAGAAATGTTCAACATCCTTAGTCATCAGGGAAATGCAAATCAAAACAACCCTGAGATTTCACCTCACACCAGTGAGAATGGCTAAGATAAAAAACTCAGATGACAGCAGATGCTGGCAAGGATGCGGAGAAAGAGGAACACTCCTCCATTGTTGGTGGGATTGCAGACTGGTACAACCATTCTGGAAATCAGTCTGGAGGTTCCTCAGAAAATTGGACATTGAACTGCCTGAGGACCCAGCTATACCTCTCTTGGGCATATACCCAAAAGATGCCCCAACATATAAAAAAGACACGTGCTCCACTATGCTCATAGCAGCCTTATTTATAATAGCCAGAAGCTGGAAAGAACCCAGATGCCCTTCAACAGAGGAATGGATACAGAAATCGTGGTACATCTACACAATGGAATATTACTCAGCTATCAAAAACAATGCCTTTATGAAAATCATAGGCAAATGGTTGGAACTGGCAAATATCATCCTGAGTGAGGTAACCCAATCCCAGAAAAACACACATGGTATGCACTCATTGATAAGTGGCTATTAGCCCAAATGCTTGAATTACCCTTAATGCATAGAACACATGAAACTCAAGACGGATGATCAAAATGTGAATGCTTCACTCCTTCTTTAAAAGGGGAACAAGAATACCCTTGGCAGGGAAGAGAGAGGCAAAGATTAAAACAGAGACTGAAGGAACACCCGTTCAGAGCCTGCCCCACATGTGGCCCATACATATATAGCCACCCAATTAGACAAGATGGATGAAGCAATGAAGTGCAGGCCGACAGGAACCGGATGTAGATCTCTCCTGAGAGACACAGCCAGAATACAGCAAACACAGAGGCGAATGCCAGCAGCAAACCACTGAACTGAGAATAGGCCCCCCGTTGAAGGAATCAGAGAAAGAACTGGAAGAGCTTGAAGGGGCTCGAGACCCCATATGAACAACAATGCCAAGCAACCAGAGCTTCCAGGGACTAAGCCACTACCTAAAGACTATACATGGACTGACCCTGGACTCTGACCTGATAGGTAGCAATGAATATCCTAGTAAGAGCACCAGTGGAAGGGGAAGTCCTGGGTCCTGCTAAGACTGAACCCCCAGTGAACTAGATTGTTAGGGGGAGGGTGGCAATGGGGGGAGGGTGGGAGGGGAAAACCCATAAGGAAGGGGAGGGGGAGGGGGATGTTTGCCCGGAAACCGGGAAAGGGAATAACATTCGAAATGTAAATAAGAGATACTCAAGTTAATAAGAAAAAAAAGGAAAAAAAAAAAAAAAACCATCCAGGCCACTGCTGCACCAGAGGATGCATCTTACCCAGCGAGTCAGTACCTCAGAGACATAGCCGGTAAGACAGTTGACGCCTTTTCCCCTCCAGCAGCCTGGGTGGCACCCTGGCACTTTAAATGCTACCCAGCTTCAGCTTGATTGTCTATGTGGTGTCTTCATCAATGAAGCTGTACTATCTGTTTCTGATCAGTTACCAAAATCGGCTCCTCCCTTAGCACTGGTGTGGCAGACGCCGGCCTCTTGGAGGCTTCTCGTGAGTGCTGATGTGCCTCACTGTGGAGAGAGCAGGAGCCTACTCTGGATCTTTGCGCGTATGTATCTTCACAGTGGGATCATGTCTTAAATACTCGGACTGGCTACAGTTAAGGTTGTTCAAACTGAGGTGACAGGGAAATGCCTACCAGAGCTCAGATGGGAATCTTCTTTCTAAAGGTTTGGACTAGTGTGCCGGTTCTAACCAGATATAATTTGTTCATTTCAAAAAAATACATCATACAGCATTATGCTGTAAAAGCGAAAGCTGAGGGACAGTGAACTGCATTCCTGAAGAAGGATCTTGGCACCCAGCCAGGCTGCTACTTTAATTTATGTCGAAGTGTTATGTGGACACAAGTGCCCCTGGAGCCTGGAAAGAAGGTAGGCAATGAGAACCATCAGGGTTACTCCATCTCCCTGGAGATAGGCTCTGAGCATGGTCACTAGAACATTCCTGAGACAGCTGGGTTGGCACGTCTGTGTACGTCAGCACCAAGGAGGAAGAGCGGCCGGAGCTCTCCAGAGTGTCCCCAATATTTGGCATGCAACAGGTCCTCAAATAAATAGTAATCGGACTAGTGTTTCTGTTTCATAAAACATCACTCCAGGTTAATTTGAAATTAACACTAAACTGTGCATACTACAAAGTGAAATACTACTAACTCTAAAGTGATCATAAGTTCTCCACATCATTCAAACCCCCTTCCAAGAACCCTGACTGATCTCTCAGTAAAACACACCCCATTGCTCCTTTCGCAAGGAATGGGCCACACGTTCTCTGTTCCTCCACTCGTGCCGCTCTGACACTTCTTGAATTAACTATGTATGTGAGGATGACACTGAACTCTCTCGCTCATCCCACGTCCACCTCCTGAATGCTGGGAGCATGCGTGAGTACCACCGCACCCCACTGACGAGGTGGCGATTGAATGCAGAGAGCTCTGTGCAAGCTGGGTAGGCACAACGCCAATTCAGCCACACTCCAGACCTCTTGCAGTTTCTAAGAAACAGTCTGCTATGTGCAGCCCCCGTTTTCACACCCGTGTGAAACACTGGTGTGCATCTTCTACTGAGCACACGGAGTATGGCACTGGTTTTAGTTTGCCAGATGCGGCAATCAAACCACAGCGTGCTGCATCATCAATTCCACCCTAAAGTCCTAGAAACACAGTCACTCGGCCTCTCTAACAGGGAAGACCGAAGACAAAGACACACTGAGAGTCACATAAATTCAGATATGGGTAAGAAATAGCTCTTTTGCAGATGAATAATTCAAATTATAATTTACATATTCATCTCTGTGGGCTCTGTGGTTTTGATTAAGCCCTGGGAGCCAAGAGCCAGGCAAGTGAGGTAATGAGCATGCAGTGCTCCAGGGGTGCAAGGCAGCAGCCGAGGCCTGCCTGGGCCAGGCTCCTGCTCACCTTTACACCTGAGAGTCAGCCTTCTCCAAGCAAAGCCTGAGGACTCTGATACCTGGATTAAACTCTGTCTGTGGTAAATATGCAAACAAGAGATATTTCCCAGTACAACTGCATCAAAAATTGGGTAAAGATACAATGTGTCTTTGGCTCCATGAATATCTAAAACATCCCATCCTATTAGGAATAAACTTATCTGGGATCCTCCCTTCTAAGCCATCACCGCCATGTCTACCTCGCTCCTGAGGCCAGGCCACCAGAGTCACAACCCTGCTCCTATAGTGTAGGGAACAATATTCTCTCCTCACTCTACAGCTCCTAGCAGCACGGCTTTCTTCTGCTCACACTTGTATTCTAATCCCTCTCCTAAGTCTGTCACACTCACTGGAGGGGACAGTCCTGGGGTCCCTCCCTTAGTGCCTAGAGGCCTCTCTGTTCCAGGCTGTGCTGCAGTCACTGAGAGACAAAATGTGGCCCCAGATAAGACTGTCCCGTTTCTGATATGGGACAGTCGAGGAGTGCTGCTCTACCAAACACCTCGATAGCTGCGGGAGGTTACACCATCCCCTCACCATCAGGACGAGGTAGTGGTCGGGGACAGAAAAGGAAAGCAGTGTGGATAAAGACTGCCACTCCCTCTCCCCCTCACCAGAGCTGTGTCCTTGATTCTGTCAAGGGCCCTCCTCCCACCTACCACAGCCCAACAATAGCGAGCCCAAGACAGTTCTCCAGTGGATGGGCTGTTGGTCACCGCCTGCCATCCATGAAGCCTTCAAGCAGAGAGATGCTGCAGGGCCCATCTGCCCCAGAGAGCTCAAACTAATAGCCTGCATGGGAGAACCATCCTCAGCACCTCCTCAAAAATAATGAGAAGGGAAGTATAATAAAACAAGTGGCAGGGAACTAATTTGTTTGATTTAATCGTCATTTACTTGCAGTTGCAATTATCTGCAGATAAATAATAGGTGAACTCAGCACTCTGAGCTCAGCACGAGGGACAGAGTTAAGCGAGTGTGGTGTTTGCTGTTGGTTCTGTCTTCTCTCCTCTCTCACCCTCCAGGATATCACTGGTCATCCTGGGTCTTAGGCTTCCAGCAGAGGTTGAGACATAAAGAAGAAAGATGGGGTCTTTGTGGCCTTGGTTTCCTGTATGTGGAGTTGGCTTGGCTGGCTAGGTTCCTGATATTGGTAGGATACCTGCTGGGGTGCCACTGCATTCCTGTTTCTCTCCCTCCCCAGGCGTGGGCCCTCTTTTCTCCTGCAGACTGGGGTGACAAGGGCTCTACTCTTACAAGTTCCTGGCACCAGGTCAGTCCTCTCCACACTTCAGCATCCTCCCCACCCCCGTAACTCCCCCTTGCATTAAGCCCAGCTGGGAGTGCTTTGAGCAAGTGATATGTCTTCCTGTCTGAAAGAATTTGTTCTCAGAAAAGTTCCTGTCCAGCAGGAGGAAAGACAGCAAACAAGCACATCATTATAAATTGTGATAAGATCCAGGAATGAATCAACATGGTCAGTGAGAAAGATTGACAGTCTAACTTAGGTCAGACTGAGAAGGCATTTAACTCAGGTCCCAGGAGTCAGGGGCAGGAGAGGTTCTAACAGTAGAGGAAGTGTATACAGGGTGGAGACAAACATGAGTGTGGGGAGAACAAGGACAGGTTTTCATTATTAGGAACACAAAGTCCGCAATTTTCTCCTATAAGTTGTGGAGAGAAACTGTGGATCTGCATGCAGGAGAGTGAAATCAGAACCTTCTCTGTCACCAGATGCACAACTCAACTCCAGACAGATAAAGGCTGTAAGAGAAGAGCCTGACACTACATAATGATACAGGGAAAATTCCAGAACCTTTTTTTTAGGCAACGACTTCTTGGGACCAAACCCCAAAAGCAGCAGCAACAAAATGCAGGTGAGTCACAAACAGATGGGCAGGGTTCCACAAACTGAAATGCTTCTGACAGCCAACGGCGAAGAGACGTGCTGCTCACAGTGGCCTGGGAAGTCAGAATAAGTACAGACTAAGCCCTACAATGGAGTAGTGAGAAGACCAAGATTTTTAGTGTACATGGAACATTTTTAAAAAGTAGGCAGAAGAATTTGAAAGTCTCCCCCACATAGAGAAAAATCCTTCTTTTAGCTTGTACCCAATTACAGTTCACTCCAATCCCCTTCCCCCTGCCCACTTCTCCTCAGTATGTTTCCAACTTCAGTTGTCCACTCAAATGTCACTGGCTCCATTCTCTGAAAGCCCTCCCTGTTCCGAAATCATCAGAGATCTCAACCTTCAAGACTGGTTGGAACCAGTGCTGCCATCCTCAGAGTGTTACTCAAAAATTTGTAGAATTGTTTTTAAAGAACAACGACAAAAATTGGTGGCTTAGGTTAAGGACTCCAAAGAACTGACTTCCTCCCTTTAGAGAGAGCTCCTTGCTTGGGCCCTCGTCCCATCACCCCATTCTACATCAAGATCCTAACTTAACCACTTACAAAGCCCCTCCATGTGGAAGATAAGGTGGGCAGAGGCTCACAGGATGTGGTCATTGCCAAGGCCTACTAATCCATCTAGTATGTCATCCAAGGGCTGGACACCATCCTGTTAATCCTGAACCCAAATGCCTTGATCACAAACCTCAGCCCTCTTCTCTGAAATTTATATACGCAGTTTCGTGTGCTTTCCAGTCAGGTCATCTAACTATCCCGTTAAGAGGGAAACATCATCACTTAGAAATCCCTAGATGGGAAACAACAAGTCTAGGCTCTCAGCCTGGGTTTCTCTATTGCAAACGAGGAAACCGAGACTCAGAAAGTCAGACTGCCATGTCTCCGGAGAAGGCTAGGACTCACAGCACTCGCTTTCCACTTTAATGCATAGGGGTGTCAACTTATGTTGTTTAATTCCACCAGGAAGGCAGGTCAAGACCCTGGCCAGGCGCCTGTGTCAATCAAAAGTGCCAGGTAGCGGATATTCCTCACTGCTTTATCTCCTTCAGAGAGTGCGGCTACAGACGGCTTTGATCAGGAGCCATGAGAAAGCCACGCTTTGTTCTCACTGAGTAATTTTCCTTCCACTTCGTTTGATTCCCAACTGTTTATTTCCCACGGAAAGGATAATCCACAAACCTCTGGACCTTGCAGGGCCAAGTGCCAGCCACACTTCCCTGTATTGTGTTGGCCTGCAATTCCTGTTGTTGACATAAGTCTCAACTCAGATGAAGCCACGTTGTATCCTCTCTGGAAATTTCCTATGATGCTTGGCTGCCTGGAACTAGCTCCATCAGACTGTAGGGGGAAACTCTAGCTGAGGTCATGGTCACAGTTTCTACAGTGTCTCTTCTCATGGTACATGATTATACCCACAGCCAATCTTTGAAGATTGATTCTTCCAGATGGCCCCCATGCTATTCTAAGAAAATAAATGGATAAAATTTAAATCATACATCTTGGACAATTTCATTTTCTACCAATACACCATTCTTTGTCTTTGAAAGATATACAAAATAAACTACTTGTAGGGACAAGTGCTACATTACACACACACACACACACACACACACACACACACACAGGCATGTACATGAGCACTCACACCCACACAGACCACCTACCACAGAACTAGTCAAGTGAGTAAGGCCAGGCCAAGCGTCGCATGACACATCAATGTGATAGGCTAATGACCTCAGCTGAACCAGTCAGAATCTCTCATGAGATTTACAGGAATTAAGTCTGGGAAAGGGTCAGTGGCCGCTGAGATGGAAAGATTGACACAGAGCCAAGGGCCTGGAACGATGAATAAGTCATATGAGCTTCCCTGCTCACACCACGTGGTAAGCAGAGCACCTCAGACAAAGAGGAGCAAAGTGGAGAGATACAGAGAGAACCTCATCATACTGTTGGCCCTGAAGCCACACTCCCAGTCCTTAGTAGTGGATTCTTTTTCTTACATCAGTTTTGGTTGGGTTTCTGGTGCCACATTGGAAGAGTTTGCCACTGACATCATCCGCCTTCATGTTTCCACTTACCATCCCATGATGCTTCAGGTACACTTTACTTCTTTGCATCTGATTTCAAACCCTAAATTATTTTAAGGTTTTTAAGATCCTCCAAAATCTGTAATGGCTAGAATTGCATCTTTTTTAAAGCATTAATGACCCAAAGGCACATTTTCTCTAATGACTGCACTGAGCCTTCCTGGAAAACACAGCCTCTTACTCAGGGCTGTGCGTTCTGTTGAACACGCATGTTGAATATTAAGCACCATTACAATACTGACATACAGAAAACCTTGTCTGTCCTTACAGGCACCTGCTGGAGCTGTTAGGAATCTGGAACAAATCCAGATTCAAAAATGGCTGAAATTCTTTGAAGAGACTAGAGTAGAATCCCATCGGCAGCAGAGAAGCCACTTCTGAGAAGTCCAACACCAAGACCAGGAGCCATCAACACTGAATTCTAAACTCACCCCTTGGCTGTCAAAACAGAAGACACACCTGCATCAGCCTGAAGATGACTCCGAGGGTTCAGTGCTTGACATGTATGCCCGACAAGCCAAATCTCGCCCTTAGAAAGCACATAGAGATGGAAGGGACCCCAGTCCTCAAAGTTGTCCTTAATTTCTACATACACATATGATGGTGATAATATATAAAAAATAAATTCCCATTGCATGGCAGGCAGTGCCTTACACGTCCCTGTGTTGAGAGTGAAGTTAGTTACACAACTGAGCCTCAGTACTTGGGGACCAAACCCACAGCCTTGAGCACACCAGGGAACTCAGGAGCTTTCCCCTGCCCCCCACCTCTAGGCTAGCTTGGAACCAGTGTGCAGCCAAGACTTGCAGTTGCAGTCCTCTTGTCTCAGCCTTTCCCATAGTTGACTCTCTTCTTATGGCCACTACTATTATTAAATGTTAGTGTGGTCCCAAAGGCTGTTCACATTGAAATGTCAGAAGAGTATCGGGAAATGCTAGTAGATGAGAACAAACGTGTTTCTCTGCCACCAGTGATATCCCTGCAGAGCGTGTACAGCGACCCAGGAAGCCTGCAGACAGGCACTGAGGGTACATCCTCAATGCCCTTCTCTGTGTCTTTACCCACGTCCAGTTGTTATTTCCCTGTTTCCTGCCAAATGCTCAGTGGATAAAACAATTTCTGAATAGTTGAAGTGAAAAATTCAGGTTCATCATTACATCCTGTAAAGGGTTAATTTTGGAGTTTCAAACCAAGGTATGATATAAAAAAAGAAAAATGCACTTGGGGAGGACAAGAATAGGTCATACTCCATAAGAAGAATTACAGGTGTGTCAGCTGGGAGTTGGAGGGAGGACAGAAAGGAATGGGGTGGATAGGACCACAATGCATTATGCCTGTATAGGATGTCACGATGAAAACCCCGTTATGTATAATTAACATATGCTAAC
This sequence comes from Rattus norvegicus, assembly GCF_021556685.1. Lineage (NCBI taxonomy): Eukaryota > Metazoa > Chordata > Mammalia > Rodentia > Muridae > Rattus > Rattus norvegicus. The sequence continues at coordinate 16,971,563 of NC_141541.1, read as the reverse complement.
TAGAAACATCAAAGTTACAAGCAAGAGAAGACCGTCTGAGAGATATTCTTACTGTTGGATATAAAGGCAGTATAGTGAGATTGTGTGTTTTCTCCCTAGGTACACAGTAAAACATGATCGATCGCTCTCTAAGTCACTCTCAGATTCTTAAGACAATTCCCAGGATAAAAACATTCCTAACATGAAAAGGAATAAAATTTCAAGGTCAGACTGCTGCTCACCCTTTCTTCTGGAAGCTTCTCCAGTTAGGGACAACACTTCCGGCCTTTTGGTAGAAATGGGGCATCTGTGATAGACCCTGGAGAACAAGGCTCCCTGCTCACAGCACTGAAGAAAATTGTAGTGTAATGTTGAAGCAGCCTCATCTGAACAGAGTTGTCCTTTCCTCTGCTCTGGGCACCTCAGGGCCGGGAGGACAGCCCTGCGAGCCAGAGTCAGATTCTCAAGTGTACTTCTCCTTAAAACCCCTCTCACTGGACTGTTTCTTGGGCCCAGTTTTTCAAGACAGAAACTCAGAAAGCCTGCCTGTCAGGTTCCTTCACGAAGAGAGGCCTTTTGGAGGGCCAGAAACAACAGAGGAGGAGGAATTGCTGGCATGACTATTCTTTGCAGTGGGGAATTTCAATGTCTTGGCAGTCACAAAGTACACCAAGTTCCAGTTAACTAGTATGTATGTATGTATGTATGTATATGTATGTATATATGTATGCACGTATATATGCATGTGTGTATATGTGTGTATATATGTATACGTGTATGCATGTATATATATGTATGTAGGCATATATGTATGTATATATGTATATATATGCATATGTGTGTTTATGTATATATATGTATGCATGTATGTATATATGTATGTATATGTATGAATGTATGTATATATGTATGTGTGTATGTATATATGTATGTGTGTATGTATATGTATATATATGTATATAGGTAGGTATATATTCATTTATTCATCCATTCATTGAGAAAGGCTGTTCTATAGCCCACTCTGGCCTTGAACTTGCTATGTACTGAGGATGACTTTGGATTTCTAATCCTCCTGCTTCTACCTCTCAAAGGCTGAGACTGGGATCAAACCCAGGGCCTTGTGCATGCTAGGCAGACACTCTACCTATTGGGTTCCATCTGGAGTCTTGAAGGGACTCCCATGGATGATTAAGAACAGGCTGGTGTCGGTGTTGTCAGGAAAGCAGTGTTGATGCTGTCGTGGTTCTGACACCCACCTGACCTCCAATTCCATACATACCCATCACAGCTATATTAAGACATCACAAAAAGGATCTGCTTTGGATGTTGATGGCAAGTTTAGGAGAGAATGTGGTGTCTGGGAAGTGCTCCGCCGGTGGCATCTATAGTCTTCATCATCTTGGAGGCACCTATTGCGCATAAAAACACTTCAGGCCTTCCAGGAGTGTTCAGTAGGCTCACAGTACAGCAGTTCAGCACAGTCATGCACCAGTGCTATGGAATTGTCTTAGGTATACAACTTGAAAAGTCTACCCCACACTCTCAAGCTCGAGAGATTTTTTTTTCCAGATGCCTCTTAACTAGAAAAAAATTACTTTTTTCATTAAAAATAACACAGCAATAAAAGTTTAACCAGCCCGTGTCAGAAAGACAGCCATCTACAAATCACAAGCAGCACTCATTTGTTGGGTGTCCTGGGCTGTGTGGCTTAGACCAGTGGCTCTCAGCCTTCCTAACACTGCAAACCCTTTAATACAGTCCCTCGTGTTGTGCTGACTCTCAACCGTAAAATTATTTTCATTGCCACTTCCTAACTGTGATTTTGCTACTGTTATGAATCATAATGTAAATATCTGTGTCTTCTGGTGGCCTTAGGTGACCCTGGGAGAGGGCTTGTGACCCATCAATTGAGAAACACTGGCGTAGAGGCTCATAGCTGGCAGACTCTCTCTGCACTGCAAGGCTTTCCTAGGCTTGAGAGCCGGCTGTGTTTCTGTTGATTCTTTGCCTCCACCTGTTTAAACTTCAAGATGTTCTGTGAACCCCCTTGTTTCCAGTGACTCATCTTGAAATCACTGATTTCATCTGCCTGCTTCTTCACAAAGCCAGAAAGGAAGATCAATCCGACATTGTTTGGCCCTCCAAACACAGCTGCCCTACAACCTGAGGACTCCAGAACTCGCTGCTAATTTACCAACTACCATGTTCCTGTTTCGTCTCTCACAGGAGCAGAAATCTGCCTGGAGAACATGGCTCCCACCTGCTCTATCCACCTGCAAGTTCCCAAAATGTTTGGAAAGGATTTGCCTAAGTTAGTCACACATAATTCTGGAACATCTACTTTTGTATCAGACGATGAGTGCCTTCTGGGCATTCAGCTGGCAGACGGATGAGCTCCTTTCTCCTTGGAAGCTTCTCCTTTAAGCTCTAGTAGGAGTAAGGAGTAAACATACAGAGAAACAGGATTAGTCCAGATTGAGAACCCGTAGAAGGACACGGAGTGACAGGTGTGAACCATGATGTCTGTGGCGGGTGTCAGAGGGCAGCCCTTCTAAGGAATCCTCTGAGCTGAGGCCAGATTGCCATGGAGACAAGATCTGAAGGGGAAAGGTTCTGGTAGAAAGAACAGCCTTAATGAGAGAAGCCAGTGCCACAAAAGTCACAAGGGAAGGGGGACTGGAGGAGGCTAGAGAGCTCATCAAGACCTAGACCCATGGTTGAGATCTTGAATCTTATTCGGAGTGCACTGAGAAGACATTGAAGGAGTCCGAGGCTAAGTTTTGGACCATTGGTATAGGCCGGCAGCTATGCTGCAGAAAGACTAATTAAGAATGACTGTATAATTTCCTCGGGGTGTGGCCACTGTTTGTCCCCATACCTGCACATGCATAAGCAGCACTAAGAGATATTATCAGTTATATCTTTTAAAAGGAAAGAGAAAGAATGATTGGAGGAAAATGGATTTCAGAGCCTACCAGGATCTGGAAGGAAAGGATTAGTGTACATGATCAAGACACATTGTAAACATGTGTAAAGCTTTCAAGGAGCAAATAAAAGTATTGTTTTAAAAAAAAAACTGGGGTTGGGGATTTAGCTCAGTGGTAGAGAGCTTGCCTAGCAAGTGCAAGGCCCTGGGTTCGGTCCTCAGGTCCAGAAAAAAAAAAAACTTAAAAAAAAAAAAACTAAAAAATGATCATTCTTGGGCTGAAAAGTCCAGAGAAGATAGGAGAAGGTCAATGTTTTTCCGGGGAGAACTGCACAAGGCAAAAGCAAATGACTAGAATTTCCCCTAAATACTTAGTCATGACTGGTAACCATTTTCTGGACCTTGGCAGTGTAACAGAGGCAGAGATTTGGGGAGAGACTGGGAGCTGAGGTCTTGCTGGAAATAATCTAGTTGAGTTGCATTTTAGTCATCTACACAGAAACGTCAACCAGGCGGCAGGGTATGCAGCCAGGAGCTGGTAGAGGAGGGGTCATTCCTGGAGATGTATGGAATACAATGCTCCTGAGAGAGGGGTGCTGGCTGAGCGTCCACACCTAACTGTCCAATCTTCTGTGTGGTGTGTGTGGCTGTCATCGCTTTCCCTGCCACCCAGACCTTCCTTTTTTTTGTCCATATCTTCATGAAATGCCCACCCAAGCCAAACTGAAGGATAGTCACAAACCTTCCTCTGTCAGATAATAACTTGGCGTCTATGACAATACAATGACTTCGAGAGGATTCGTAGGGAGGTGGCTTCTGTCAGACACTTAATCCCCAGGCCGTCCCTCAGCCCCCACCCTTTCCTAGACTTCATTTTCTTTGTATGGGTACTTGGCCTCTGCACCCCTGTAGAGTCTTGATTTCACTTCATAATCAGTCAGTGCTTTGACACTTAAAGATTTTCTTATCCCTGGGTACATTTGATTTTTCACAACACAGTTGAAATAACAAAGGTTTTCAGGTTCCTACAAATGATTCTCATGGGGGGATTTCATGTAGGACCTTCTGGTCCCAGCCTATGGAAAGACTCTTTTCCTGTGGTCATGCTGTCCATGGTTTTTCACCATTTCCATCTCAAATCCCTTTGTGGGGAGACTAGAGAGAATGCAGTAAGGGGGTTAAAATTGGGGCTCCTATGCAAAGGAAAATAAGTGGGTCCGGTCATGGCAGAACAACTCCATGTGCATACTTGAGAGAGGCGAACAGATGACTAAACTCTAAGAAACAGACAGTGGAATGTGGTTTCTGGGGGTGAGGGGAGAGGCAAACAGAGAGACATTTAGTAGGCAGAGAGTTTCAGTTCTGTAAGATAAAAGTCATTCTCGAGAGAGATGGCAGAACGATGTGAATTTACCTCATCCAGCCATGCGCTTATGCTCCTAAGCTGTGAACCTAAGAACCGCTCAGAAGGTGAGCTGCATGCTGTGCTAGACCACAGCAAACTTAGAAATAGGGAAAGCTAAAAGAATAAAAAGATGTGTGCAAAGAGATGAGAAGCACTGTAGCTTGGAAAACTGTTTCTGCAAAAGGATTGATGTAGACACCGTATCCTAAGCCCAATAAACACAAGCACATATAATTCTGTCAACTACACAGAGCTTTGCTGGCTATTCTTCCTCCGTATTCTCCCCAGAGAATATTAAACCCAAACCACCATCTTGATTTTGCCCATCTCAAGCAGAAAGCTCCCGTTAAATTAAGTACTGATATTTTAGGTCACTAGGACAGAGCTCCTTCCCTCTCTTAAGTCCCTCCTTGCCATGACCCAGAAGGTCATCTCTTGTGTTCACAGCCATGCTACCCAGTAATCAAAGTCCTCAACAGCTTCACCAGGACTCTGTGCGTCCTACAGTGTCCCCAGCCATTCAAGTGTGTCAGTCCTTGTGGCTCTGGTGCTCCTGACTCCTTTATCCTTACTGAATTCCTTTCCTCCTTTCAAATCTTTAATGGTTGTTTTTCCGGCTCCATCCGCCTCCAATCTCTTTGGGTCTACTATGTCCAGTTCCCATTCATATCTCTTCTTTTACCCTAGGTTTCCTGATCTGCTTCTTTCCTCAGCGAACTCTGTCCTAATTCACAGCTTTCAGCCTTACTTTTCAATACTTTGTTAGCAAACATAGTTGTTGAGTGTGCCTTGTAGCTGAATAGACGAGGGTCATAGGCTTCTGTCTAGCGTTCCAGACAGACCCTCAGAGTCCTCACACCCTTTATTCCTGAGTTGAAACCTGTTCTTGCAGTTGCTGCTGTACTTATCAAATCCAGACTCACCCAAAGTAGAAGGATGTCCACACATCCCACCTTGCCACCCTTGCCCCAGAGTCTTCCTGCTCTTAGCCAGTCCCACCTCTCTGTTCTCTGTGGACATCCACACACATTCCTATATCGGCTGCACTGTCACAGTATACTCTTGTCACTTCCCCCTGGACCGAGTCTACTCTTTCCTGATTTTCTATCCCCTAAACATGCACCTTGTTTCAATACTGTGTTCCCATTCTCCCCCGCCCCAGGAGACGGGAACTGGATACCACAGGCCTGTCGGAGAGACTGGAGGTCAAGAGGGAACCATATACCAATGCTTGCAGAGTCCAAAGGAGAAAACAAATTCGGCAAGGATAAAATAGTCAGGATGGTCTTTCCAAAATGCCAACCAGGCACAATCAGTTTGCTAAGTGAAATTCCTTTAAAGGCTGTTTTTTTTTTTCAAAGAAAGTTCACATTTCAACAATAAAAGAACTTCTGGGGGACTCACCATCCCTGACCACAAGCTATATTACAGAGCAATAGTGATAAAAACTGTATGGTATTGGTACAGAGACAGGAATAATTGGTACAGATTGATCTGATTAGTACAGATCAATGGAATAAAATTGAAGACCCAGAAATGAACCCACACACCTATGGTCACTTGATCTTTGACAAAGGAGCTAAAACCATCCAGTGGAAAAACCAGAATTTTCAGCAAATGGTGCTGGTTCAACTGGCAGTCTGCATGTAAAAGAATGCAAATCAATCCATTCTTATCACCCTATACAAAGCTCAAGTCCAAGTGGATCAAGGATCTCCACATCAAACCAGATACACTCAAACTAATAGAAGAAAAAGTGAGGAAGCAACTCGAACACATGGGCACTGGGGAAAATTTCCTGAACAAAACACCAATGGCTTATGCTCTAAGATCAAGAATCGACACATGGGATCTCATAAAACTGCAAAGCTTCTGTAAGGCAAAGGACACTGTGGTTAGGACAAAACGGCAACCAACAGATTGGGAAAAGATCTTTACCAATCCTACATCTGATAGAGTGCTAACATCCAATATATACAAAGAAGTCAAGAAGTTAGACTCCAAAGAGCCAAATAACCCTATTAAAAATGGGGTTCAGAGCTAAACAAAGAATTCACAGCTGAGGAATGCCGAATGGCTGAGAAACACCTAAAGAAATGTTCAACATCCTTAGTCATCAGGGAAATGCAAATCAAAACAACCCTGAGATTTCACCTCACACCAGTGAGAATGGCTAAGATCAAAAACTCAGGTGACAGCAAATGCTGGCAAGGATGTGGAGAAAGAGGAACACTCCTCCATTGTTGGTGGGATTGCAGACTGGTACAACCATTCTGGAAATCAGTCTGGAGGTTCCTCAGAAAATTGGACATTGAACTACCTGAGGACCCAGCTATACCGCTCTTGGGCTTATACCCAAAAGATGCCCCAACATATAACAAAGGCACGTGCTCCACTATGTTCATAGCAGCCTTATTTATATAAGCCAGAAGCTGGAAAGAACCCAGATGCCCTTCAACAGAGGAATGGATACAAAAAATGTGGTACATTTACATAATGGAGTACTACTTAGCTATTAAAAACAATGACTTCATGAAATTCATAGTCTCCTGAGAGACTCTACCAGAGCATGACAAATACAGAGGTGGACTCTCACAGCCAAACATTGAACTGAGACCAGAGCTCCCAGGGATCAAGCCACTACCCAAAAACTACACATGGACAGACCCATGGCTCCAGCTGCATATGTAGCAGAGGACGGCCTTGTTGGGCACCAATAGAAGGAGAAGCCCTTGGTCCTTCCAAGGCTCCACCCGCCCAGTGTAGGGGAATGTCAGGGTGGGGAGGCAGGAAGGGGTGGGTGGATAGGTGTGGAAACACCCTCATAGAAGAAAGGGGGATGGGATAGTGGGTTTATGGACAGGAAACCGAGAAAGGAGATAACATTTGAAATATAAATAAATTTAAAAATCCAATCCAAAAATTGGGGGGGGGGGAGTTAACATTCCTTCTCAAATGGTAAGACACTTGCCTCACTAGCCAAGCTCACCTCCCTGCAACTTATGTTAGTAACAGCAACATGCTACAAGCTCGGTAATACACAGAGACATCCTTACCATCACACTTTTCTTTTGGGCGAGTGTTCCTTTTGTCTGTGACTCACTAGGCACCTCTCTGAGTCTGAAGTGATCCTTCCCCTTCTCACAGCCTGCTGTAACTCCACGGAGGCACTCAGAGTGCTCCTTCACACCGCTAACCTTAGGCCTCATACAAATCAACAGCCACAAATTTTTTTAGTACTTCCACTGAGTTTTCCGTTACATGTACACACCCTAAGGATTAAAAAACAAAAAACAAACAAAAAAAAAACCCAAAAAACAAAAAACAAAAAAAACCCTATTTACCCTGTTCCCTTAGTACTAATACAGCACCACTATAAAAATTGTTTAAAATTTAAAGTAATGAGTTTAACTTCAGCCTATTCCTGCATATAGATCATTACACGTTGGTCTTTAAAGAATGAATTGTTTTATTTTTATTTAGTGAGTACGTGTGTGTGCGTGCGTGTAGCAGAGGTAGGGAGTGTATGTGTACATAAGTTCAATGCTTCTGGCCTCTGGCATCTGTTACAGGTGGTTGGCCTAATGTGGGTGATGAGAAGAACTTGAGTCCTCTGCCAAAACACTTGAAACTTTGGGGCCATCACCCCAGCCTCTGCATGTACCTCTTGCCCCGTCCCCCAAGCCTCTGGCCCCCTTGGCCAATTGCCTTCCTTTCCTCAAATGGCCCCTGCTTCTGCTTTCCCACGTCATACACTCCATTGCTATCCACCCACCTACCTATCACCAATCATTGTCTCTACATAAGGAAACACTTTAAGGTGTGCACGCACGAATGTGCTGTCCCTTGCTGACTGTTAAGAGCCAAGCATATGTGGAGAGTGTGTTGACCACCTGTTAGAAACGAAAATAACAGGAATATCTACTGTTCCCTCTACTCTGGGTGCCCTGCCGCTTTGCCTTTGTGAGTTTATTCTTAGCTATGATATCCCTACAACATTAACAGAGGTGTCAATACTACAAATGCCCCAGATTTTATATCTGCAGGTGTAAAGTCAAGATTGGATGCTAGATCTCCCTGTGTCCATTTCACTTGGCTCTCGACCACATGCAGTGAGCTGTCTAAAAGGCCAAGATTTCAGTGACTTCATCAGTCATTCTGCTCCCCCAAAAAATTTAACTTAGAAAATTCAGTCACTGTGTCTGTCTATGGAAACTAAGCCATCATTTAAAACCCAGTGATTTACCTTTCTTTTCTCCACAACAAAAACTGATGTGTCCATGTGGTCAAGACAGTAAGCTGTATCCCCCGAGATGCTCTAATGGGTGTGCTGCTATATGAAGGCATAATACCGCAGAGCACGGTCCAGATGACATTTTGAAAATAGCTTTTTAAGGTACTTTTTTTAAAAAAAAGCTTGTTTGTTTGTTTAGCAGCAGAATGTAATAAAAGTCTGACACGTGTAAAGCTCCGGGACAAGTTCCGACGTGTCCTGCGAGTTCAACAGCTGACGGTATCATCGGCAATTATGGTTCCACGTGAGCGTCAAGTTTTAGGATTCCTGGGGTTATCTATACAGGTCAGCACTAGCCCTCTGCTGCTCCACGAGAAAAAAAATTCTGTACTTCCCCAATCCCCTTAGCAGCTAAACGCGGCACAGAACGTGTCTGTTTCTGACCACTATATACAGACTAGCCAGCAGGCCTGCAAATCCATGCCTTAGCAATCACTGTCAAGCCCGTTGCTTAGGAACGCAGAGGTTTCCAGAATGGTCTTGTCCTTTTCTCCTCCGCGCATGTGCCGCTCCCTACCAGGAAGTGTCTGTCGGGTTCTAACAGGAGCCAACAACAAGCAGGACATATCCCCAGAGGTGATCCAGTCTAGAAGGGACAACAGGCAGGAGAGATGGTGATTATGATGAGGCCTGAGTGTTAGATTGCTGCTGGATAACATCTGTATAATATGTTAATGACTTTCTCTTGTATTTTAACGTCTTCTACTAAGGAACTGTTTCCTCTGGGAGGTTTTTATCATAACTCAAAAGCAAAGCTTTGCATTTGCGAGGGAAGATTTTTGAAGCCCAGGGCAAATTACAGCCATGAATGTGTTTGCTCACCTTGGAACTGAAAACAGCTTTATCAGAAGCTCTAGGTACAAGGAAGCCCAGGTGTTTATGATCTATGGGGGCTTGATATTTATCTAAGAATTAAGAGGAAAGTGAAAAGAACTTCTGATTTGAAGAGATAAAAGATGAAGGAGACAGACTGATCACGGGCCTCTGAGTATGTTCTCAGCACAGGGGCCAGGCGTGTGGGTGGTGGCAGGCAGATTTCACCACAATCAATAACACAGTAAAAATCTCAGCCATGTTGAGGTAAAATCCACAAGCAGCTGTCCTATTCTCTCTTCCCCAGGCTGTCCAGTTAGCCTGGGGACAGCAGAACAAGGCCATCTGGCAAAAGTATTTGCAAAGATGGGCGTGGTATTATGCACCCAACTTTCTCTTGGCACTTATATCATGCGGAGGGAATCTGGACAGTCCTGGATATTTCAGAAAATGCAGACCATTAACGCTGCTTGACGAATTTATTCCATCTAAATATTTGTCAGACCTCAGAGGGAGGAGTCGCTGGGAATCTGAGGCAACAGAGACAGCATGGGGTGGAGCCTGCTAAACCGGAGGTGATAGACGTACTTTCGGAGAGATGTCACCATGCATTATATCGTGGAAGGGCACCCTTGTTCCAAAAGCCACATAAATGCTCAAGTCTATGTGAACAGAGACCACTCAGGGAGCAGCGAAGATGTAGCCAAAGTGCCCAAGCACGCAGAGGACAATATGCAAGTCATTCACCTTAGCATGCCCAGGGCACTTCCGCTTACTCAGGCCTTTCCTGAAGGCACATCCTGTCACTCGCTGAGATAAGAGGGTATTTGTAATGACTAGTCATTTATCTAAAGGACAGTTATACTGAGGGTAGGTGTGTACTGTTTTCTAGAACTGGCAGAAATTCTAAAGTGAAGCAAAATTAATCTTTAAAAGAAAGTCTGAACAGAGCATGCGCGCGCGGCCTCGGTGCCCAGCGGCTAACCAAAGGTCCTCAACTCAAGGCCCAGAAATCAACTGTGCAGTGGTGGGAGCACATCGAACATAGAGTGTTCCCAGCTGCGGGCGTGAAAGACTTCCTACGGAAATAATATTCGAGGTGAATTGAAGTTGGAGTATATTTCAGAAAGTTGAAAAAAAAAAAAGCCTCCTGAGTCAAGGGATATGGGTACAGAACGTTCTGGAAACCGACGCCATTTTAGAAAAGTACAGAGGGTGGTGGGGAAGATGGTTTACTCAGGGAAGTGCGGTGCGAGTACCTGCGCTCCCATCCTATGTCCACATAAAAAGACTGATAGACAGGCGGGTGCATACCTGCGATCCCAGAGGAGGATCCCCAGGGCCCACGGACTTGTCAGTCTAGCAAAATCAGCTCAGGTTCAGCAAGACAACCTGTCTTCAAAAATATGACTGAGGGTGATTGAGGAAGATACCCACAGTGACCTCTGGCCTCCATACCTGCGTGCACATGAGCACCCACCGGTGTCTGCATGTGTACATATGTGAATACATGCAGACACACACCAAAAGAAAAAAGTAGTTTCAAGAGTGGCCATTTTGAGCAGGTAGACAGCAATCTACTGCCTTAGCTCTGAGTGGTTGGGAGGCAGAAGGAGGGGGAAGGGGCAGGGGACAGCCCCGCCCCGTTCTCTAAGGCCTCTGCACTCTGCAGCAGGGACGCAGGACTCGGTATACTTCCTACAGTGGTGCAATTTGCTCATTAAGGCACCCCACTGGCATCCTAGTTGGGAGGCACCTCCTTAATTTCACAGGAAGACTTCATGTAAATTAACAGAGAGCTTTTGAATGTGGCCAGCTTGGCAATGCCTCGGGAGTTAAAGGCTTTGGACTTGAAGAACAGAAGGGAGCTACTGAAGGTCGCTGAGCAGGGGCTGGCATAGCAAGAGCAGTCATTCCCACAGCAGCTGTACGAAGGCCAGAGTGGAGTCAAGAGACTCCAGAAATTACCATCTCTGTCCAGGCATGGAGCCTCGATGGTATCCATGGCAACAGAAAGAAGACGATACGAAAATTATTTTGAAAGCAGAAACAACAGGACTTGATTACTGATTGGATATGGGTGTGTGGAGGAGGCAGGAGCGATGAATGACTCAGGGGTTTTGTGCTTTGGAGGCTTGTGGGAATAAATCTGAAATAGGAACGCTAATCAGAGATGCTGCTGTGAGACAGGAAAAGGAGAGCGTGGTTTGAGGCGCTGGATTTCACATAATGACGGAATACTTAAGTAGAAATGTTCTCTGTACACCAGAAAGGATATGGTTTTCCCCCCCTCTGCTTCTCTAGCTTTTAATGCATATGAGAAGCCCTTTTGGAAGGAGGGGATCTAGGGAATAAATTCGTTGCTTCTCTTACTTCTAATAAGCTACGGCAGAAGGCCTTCATCGGCACCTTTGGCTTTGTCTTCATGCGAACACAAAGAATTATTCAGCACCTATTTGTGCCTGATGGTTGAACAGACATGATTCACAGTAACAGCTTTTGAACCTGAGAGGGCTCCAGGCCGAGAGAGCTGACATTTACAAGACCAGCCCTCAGAGAAAACAGGAGGGCAGTACTCACTGAACCACGGCTGTGCGAGGTTAAAGGTCATGCTCACGTGCTACACGGAGAAACCATGGAGAGGGAGGGATATGGTCCAAATCAGAACAGTGGGGACCAGGGTACTGGGAGTTTGAGATAAAAAAAAAATTACCTAGAATTCTTTTTCTTTTTCTTTTTGGATAGAACTAGTGTGCGTCATCCTTTCCTTGGGAAAGAAAAGTAGACTTCCAATCTATAGTTATTAATTTAATTAACCTATGATCCAACCAATTCTGTAACATCCAAAGTACCGTGCGGCTGACCTTCGGGAATGCTGGGCCTCATATCTAAATCCCCGAGAAAGTCCACAGTGTTTTATGATGAAATTTAGTTGCTTATTAAACATATCAGAGAGTTAGAACCCCCAAAAGAGGACTTGTGGGGACAGCATCTCCCACAAGCTTCCTTTCCCATCTAGGACACAGTCCCACTATATGAAAGATTCAGGCAGATCTCCTCGCCGTCCCGTGGGAGCAGCGCAAGCCTCCACACATGTATTTCTATTTAGTCGCTGAGTTCCTGGGTTGCACGAAGGACTTGCTGAGCCCTATCAACTGGATGGAGCAGCGCTGTGCACTGGGACACTGGTCAGGCTCTGGGCGTGCCGTTCTCTTTCACCCCTCTGCCTATGAGCTGTTAGGGAGAGTTGGTGAAGCCATGTGTGGATGCTGAGGAGATTAAAAGGCTCCAAGGCACCACCCCCAGAGCCTGCTGGGAAGAGTGGGGGTCCCGTTCTCCTGTGCTGGCGCCAGTAGGGTTTCCGATCTGACCTAAGAACTAGTGGGATTAACTTTCTCTGTAAGGGGTAGGCACCGAATCTTCACGGTCAACCTTTACATAACCTGTTTCCCTTCACTACCTCAGAGGGACTTTCCTAAAGCAAGGATCCTTGTCTTTGCAGCCTCCTCGCTGTACACAAACTTGGTTTCTTTTCTCCCCGGCAGCTTCCTCCAGAGCCTCGGCCTCACCAGCATCCTCTGACTCACAGTTTCGTTTCTCGTAAGTGGATGCTGAGAGCCGTCGCTCTCTCTATTGGAGTGATGGACTAAAAACATTCAAGAGAGAAAAACAACTGACACAGTCACACTTGAACCATGTGGGATGCTCCCCGTCTCCCAGCTTTTCCTGTCTTTCTCCTTGGCTGTCTACTCGTCAACCTGCTTGTCACAGTGGTTGTCAACCTGTCAGGTAACTGTCCTTCGCCATACATGGCCTTTATTAGAGGGCAAGAAGAGCACGTCTGAGCTCCCCTCAGTACCTCCCCCCTCACTGATGTGCCCTTTGCAGGAACACGCTACCCCCATGCCTCACCCACCACCCCCACCCCAGCCCCCACCCTGTGCTATAGGTTTTCTGAGTAGCCAGATCTCACTGCTGCCCCTCCCTCCCTCTCAGGCCAGTCAGTCCCTTCCCCAGCTTTGGACAGTCTGCTAGCCTCATGATTGCAAAGAACACGGGATTCCTCCAGGGTCGTCCTCCATGAAAATAAAGATGCCAAACTCCATGCGGGGCTGAGAGCAGAAACTGGAGGTGGTGAGACCCAGTGTGTGGCAGTTCAGACAGAAGAGCCTAAGTAGGCATAGATACCACAGAGCTTTCTGAGCTCTCTGTTGAGGACAGTTTCCTGAAAGACTCACTAATCCTAACCCTGACCCTGCTCCTTACCCTAACCCTGATGCTAACCCTAACCCTAACCGTTGTTAGGACACTGACCTCTGTTGTGCTGTCTTCCCAAAGGTGTCTACACAGAAAACACTCTCAGAAGATAAACTATTGACCCTGTACCTGTAAAGGGTAGAAGTGACCACTGCTCATCACAATGGATTAAGGTTCACAACGCCCAAGTCCCTTGCATGTTAAACATCTACTCCATGGGCAGATGTTGCTCACCCTTCTTCACAGTCTCTACGGCTATTCCAGCTCGCTCTCTCTCTCTCTCTCTCTCTCTCTCTCTCTCTCTCTCTCCTTCCCTTCCTCCCTCTCTGTCTCTCTCCCTCCCTCTCTGTCTCTCTCCCTCTCTCTCTGTCTCTCTCCTCATATTATTATTCCTATGCTCTGCCTATTTCTAGTACTCTGAGTAATAATGCCTTTAGTTTTAGCCTGAATAGTTTTGTGTGTTCTATGAAAAGCATCTAAGAAACTAGCCAGCTAATATATTCACTTACAAGTGGGGGGGGGGGAGCTCAATCCCTCACAGTTCTTGACATTTTTTTCAGCTGTCAGTAAGAACATTAGGCAGATGAAAACTTAGAGGCTAAACTTTCCGCTCCATCAACATCTTGAAATGGTTAACTCCCCTCTCCACTCTCTCCACTCCCGCCCACCTCTCTCTAGTCTAATGTACCTTCCTGGCCTCCATAATGATGGGCTGTAATAGCCCATTTATTCAGTAGAGTGGTTTCTAAAACCCATTTCCAGATTACAGCCGGTGTGCCAGGACTGCGTTTATTTTCATTACTAGAGAAAGGGTGGCTCGGCCTGGTAACGCTGACTTTTCAATAGCTCCATCAGAAAGCGCTCTGACCACCTTCTCACCACTCACCAAATGCTGCAGAGTCCTCCTGAAACATTCCCCTTCCTTCACACCATGAACAAAAGCGTCACCATACAGTGAACCCCACTGTTCAAGCTCCTCAGTCGGTCAGACAGCAGCGGCTGGAAGGTTTGTAGAAAGTTCTTCTCTCTGTTCTGGCTTGTCTCTACCAGAAAGCCATCTCAGACTCAAGACAGTGTACTCTCCTACCCTCTAAAACCTCTGGCCTGGAGAGGACTCAAAGATCGAAGAGTTCAAATCAATCAAGCCAGCAACATTTTAATATGACTGATTCACAGTGATAGTCTAAATAAACAGATATCTGTCATTTCAGGTTAATTTAATAAATACATGAATAAATGATAATTATGTGTTGGATGACAAAAAAGCTGGGAGTCTTGATGAATCTTTAAGAGACGGCAAAGAAGCCCTTTTGGCACACAGATCCACATCGCATACATAATACACCGTACACATACATGCCACATACACATATACACCACACACACACACCATACATACCCACAAACGCACACACAGTCTCACAGAAGTTTAAGTTGTAAGTTCTCCAAATGGTAGCTTTGATGACAAACGCATCTTAGAGCTCAACACTCACCCTGCTTCTGTGGTTAACCCTTCCGAGGCTCATTCTGAGCGCTAATCCCTGAGCCTACACAATACTGACAGCTTCTATTTTAAGCCTAGTCTTCAGAGGGAGTGGGAAGAGGGAGCACTTGAGGACGCTGATGCAGCTTGGTTACTGGGTGGGGAACAGAAGAGAAAAACTTGCTGACCCTTCCGCCAGTGTATGGAGAAGCCAGTTATCACAGCAGTGAAAGTCTATGGTGGTAGGATAGTCTCAATTCGTGTTTTTACTATTGACCCTGCGGTATACACGCGGTTTCTGTCATGGTATGGGTGTGCGATGCGCCCCCTGGCTTGTATGTTTGAATCCTTGGTGTCCAGCAGGTGGCGCTGTCTTGGAAGGTTGTGGAACCTTAAGGAGGTGGAGTCCGCTGGAGGAGTCGTTCACTGGGGCTGCTCCTGAGGCTTCCTAGCCAGACCCTGTTTTTTGTTCCGCCCCTGCTTCCTGACTGTAGGTGTAATGCGATGAGCCAGCTCACACTGCCTTCCACCATGCCTTCCCGGAAGTGATGCACTGTGTAAATAATTCACCCCTTAACGTAGGTTCCCGTTAGGTACTTTCAAGGAGAAACATAACCAGCACAGTTTCCAGGAATCTCACCCTGCCATTCTTGCTTATTATTTTGAGCAAAACCGCCTGCTTCCTTGTGTTGGTAGCCCTTTAGGGCCATAGCTAAAGACATTCAAGTGATAGACTGTGCCACATACTGGCTCTGGCACCCTTACCGCAGCCCCAGGGTAAGACAGGATCTTATCTGGGTGAGAAAAAAATTCTCCATGAACACAGAAGAGAGAGAGAAGCAGCCCAGAGTTGATGGCAGTGTCATGGTGGTAAAATGTTCAAATGCTCAGTTAAAAGCAGGAGGAATTTTACAGCTGTGTATGTATGCTGCCTTCACTGAGACAGTAACACCACTGAAGGGCTGGATCTCCACTGTGGACTCCGATAGCCTCCATTCCACTGGTCTGAGCAGTGAACGTTAGCAGCAGGCGTTCAAGAGTGTTACAACAGAGGGGGTTTCCTCTCTAGCAGTAGTCACAAGCCTGCGGAAGGGTCCTAACGGTTGTGTGGGGTATATAAGTCTTCAGAGAAGGCACAGTCTGACTCGAAGCATCTCCTTGGCTAGCTCCATCTGCCTGAAGCTCTTCATGCCTTTGGTTAAAGAAAGGGCTGCACTGAAAATGCAATTAGAGGAAAAGATGGCGGAGGTTTCAGCTCTGGGCTTCTATTCCACCCCGTGAGGCCACTGCTTCAGATCAGCTAGAAAGGAATCTTGACAAAATGCATGTACCTTACACATGCAAAACTGGGTGGAGTGATTGGACATGTTAACATTAATTAGGAACTTCAGGGGGTTTGTTTGTTTTTTAGTCATAGCAGTGCCAGATGAACTGGGACAGTCAGTACCCATGACTGTTGTCATGTTGTGTTGCTGGGGGAGGTGGATGGACACTTTAATCGGGTAGGGTGGAACACGGTGCAGCCATCTCTGCCAAGGAGCATCGTGGGATTTGCATGAGTGTGAAGAGAGAAATGAAGTGTGGTGGTTTGAATGAGAATGTAAGGTCTTGTATTTGAATGCTTTGTTCCCAGTTGTCGGACCATTTAGGAAGGACTAGGAGGCATGGCCTAAACTCACTCTCTTTCTGCCAAGTGCTTATGGACCAAATGTAAGCTCTCAGCTACTGCACTGGGGCTATGCCCGCCCGCCCGCCCGCCCGCCCGCCTGCCCGCCCACCTGCCTTCCTGCCTGCCCGCCTGCCTTCCTGCCTGCCCGCCTGCCCGCCCGCCCGCCCGCCCGCCCGCCTGCCTGCCTGCCTGCCCGCCCGCCCGCCCGCCTGCCTGCCTGCCTGCCTGCCCGCCCGCCCACCTGCCTGCCTGCCCGCCCGCCTGCCACCATGCTTCCCACCATGATGATCATGGCAGTAACCTCTGAAACTGTGAGAAAGCCTTCTCTTCAATGCTTTCTTACATAAGCTGCCTTGATCCTGGTGTCTCTCCATAGCAACCATAGCTAAGACAAGGGGGAATCTGCTAGCTGTAAATGACATGATGTCGGGGGCCACTGCTGCGCCTGGTGTTCCTACTTAGCTAACGTTTTTTGCTAGGCAAAGCAAAAAGCCAATAAAGAAACTATCCTCCTTTCTAGAGCATACCACAGGGATGGAATAAGCCTTCGAGTCCACATTTGCTGAGTCCCCACTCAGTACTAAGCCCTGAGCCAAGTGCTGTCCCTCTACGGGCCAGGAAGCAGCTGTGGAGTGTGTTGCCATAGCAACACGAAGCGAGCCTGCCCCACTTATGTTGAGCATTCCAAAGGTTCCTCAAACAGAAATAGACTTTTTTCACACTTCCTGAGAAGATCTGTTGTTGTTGACTATTTGTTTACGTCTCACCATAAAGTTTAGTGATCACACGATACGAAGTGCTGTGGAGAAATGAGGAGGCCTCCCACACCAGCACGATGTTTTCTCTGAAAGATTACCATCGACCTGACATCTAGGCAGAATATCACTCCAGCCATTAATTCCAGCAGCCAAAATGAGCTTTTGTAACATCTCTAGGCAGTTCATTTCCCAGCTCCCCCCGACCCCCAGCTCTGCAGTCCTCAACATATCATGAAGGAGCTAAGTAGTTAAAAGAAGGAAGATCATGACAGGAACCAAGATCTAGCCATTCCTGTAAATGGGCTGGGAAGCTTCTTCAAACGTCCAGAATTAAGGTGCACTCTGACCTTTCCAATCCCACCGGGCATTGCTGGCTGGAGAGCGCCACCTACCGCTCACCCTCTGCTACTCTCTGAACAGGATGCCCCAAGCATCCTGACCTCCCCACGCCAATGCTAATATTTATAATTACCAATTGGATAAGTGCATCTTGGGCTGTGAGATCAAAGAAGAGGAGAAAAGCGGCCTCCGAACGTGAGAGGGAAGTAAGACAGAAGGCTTGAAACTTCTCGTCACTCCAGACACCTGCTCCTAAGGATGCCTGGGGACTGAATTCAAGGGCAGAGGCAGCTGGCAGCACAGTTTCTTTCTTTCTTTTTTTTTTTTTTCTTTTTTTTGGAGCTGGGGACTGAACCCAAGGCCTTTCGCTCGCTAGGGAAGCGCTCTACCACTGAGCGAAATCCCCAACCCCAGCACCAGAATTTCTTTACCCCTGACCATATAGAGAAGTAATAAAGGAGAATCAGGAGGCAAAAAGACAAAGTTTGGATGACAGAGCCAAGGAAAGAAACTGGGCAGAGTAGCTAAGAAAGATAAACTGAGCTCTACTTTTCCTTACCCCTCCCTTTTTCTTTTTCTTTTCCTCCCTTCTTCTAATTAACCAGCTTAGCCACTCAGATGGAGATCCACATTTGAATCTGCCTGATCCAAATGTCTTCCTTCAACTACTGTGAACACTATGAAAGTCTTATGTGAGACCATTTGGAGACCACTCTACAAAGTCCGTGAGACAATCTGGAAGCAGGCGGTCATCATATCTTTTCTTACACAAAGCAAACCAAGACAGCAGAATACTGAGACGTTCTAAACAACCAGTTCTTGCAGGGTGAAAGTCCTGGCTTGAAGTGCTGGTTTTCTGTGGTATAAAGTTGGTGCCAACTTTAAGCCATCAGCTGAACACGGAATTGGGAAATTCTACACATCCATCAGTACCTCTCGGTCAAATGAGCTGACCCCATCATGCCACAGCTCCACCTGTGTGACCGTCCTGGGACTCCCATACACATGCAGGACTTGAGCCTGAAGTGGACTGTGGGACTAGCGGGGTGAGTTTAAGAAGGTGGGCTCTGGGTTAGGGTTTTATGTCAGTTTGTGTTTTACCAGTTTCAGTCCTGAGTTGGATTATCTCTTAACTTCCCCTGTAGTAAGAGACACTTCTCTCTGCCTAAGAGCTTCCAGCTGTACCTTCTTCTTGCTGTTGGGCTTGAAAGAAATGTTAGCTCTTCCCAGGTCCTCAGAAGCTTCCAGTTGCAGCTGGAGTCTGCTCTATTGCCTCTCAGCTGTGCACTACACCCTGGCTACGTAATCTGTCTTCCTGGGGCAGACTGTGCTGCTTCTCCAGAAGCTCTTGGGAGTCTACAGCCTTTTAAATTGCATGGGTTAAATCTTCATGAAATAGTGTTCTTTCATTAAAATCTGTCTCTCTATCCACTCCCAATGTCTGGTCTGCTTCCCCTTCTCAGTGAGTTTCGAGCATCCTTGGGCCCTCCTTGTTACTTGGCTTCCTTGGGTTTGTGCTTTGTAGTATGACTACCCTGTACTTTATGGCTAACGTCCAGTTATTTGGGAGCACACAGCATGCGTATGTGCTTCTGGGTGTGAGTTACCCAACTCAGGATGATATTTTCTAGTTTCATCCATTTGCCTGCAAATTTCATGATATCCTTGGTTTTTAACAGCTGAGTAGTACTCCATTGTGTAAATGTACCTCATATTTCTATCCATTCTTCAGTTGAAGGATGTCTAGGTTGTTTCCAATTTCTGGCTAGTATAAATAAAGCTTCTATGAACATAGTTGAGCAAATGTCCTTGTGGTGTAATGGATCATCTTTGGGGTATATAACCAAGAGTCTTGAGGTAGAACTATTCACAATTTTCTGAGAAACCACCAAATTGATTTCCAAAGTGGTTGCACAAGTTGGCACTCCCATCAGTAATGGAGAAGTCTTCTTGCTCCACATCCTTGCCAGCATGTGCTATCCCTTGAGTTTTTGATCTTAGCCATTGTGACCAGTGTAAAGTAGAATCAGAGTCATTTTGATTTTTAACTCCTAGCAGTAGAAGATATGAAACTCGAACCAGCTGCCTCCTGTAACAAGGCAAGAACTCCAATGGAAGGATGGAGACACCAACGTATCCACAAAAACTTTGACTCACAATCAGTCCTGCCTACAGGATGCACAGGGATAAAGATGGAGCGGAGATTGAGGGACTGGCCAACCAATGACTGCCCAGGTTATTGGGCTGGAAAAATGGTTCAGTTGGTAAAATGCTTGTTTTGCGAGCACAAGGACCTGAGTCCCATCCCAGAACCTACATTTTATAAAACAGTCAGACATGGTGGTGCACTGGTAATCCCAGTGCTGAGCAGGGAGAAATGGGTGGATCTCTGGGGCTCAACAGCCAACCTACTTGGTGAATTCTAGACCAATGAGATACCCTGTCCCCAAAGAAATGCCTAAGGAACAATAACCAAGGTTGATATATTGCCGGGGCCTAACCTTAGGCTTGGTCCCCTCTGAAGCATCCAAGGGGGAAGAGTTTTGTTGGGGATAAGGGTTGGTCTTGCCAGAGAGTAGGGCTGCTTTCTATAATAACTATGCTTATCTTGACTTTAAGTTACTGAGGTCAGAAGCTGCAGGCCTCTAGATCTGTTGACACTTGTTACTAACAATAGGTGATTAGATAAAGGATTTATTGCTATTGCTCCCTTCTCTGTCCAAGCAGCCAGAGTCTCTTTGGTTAACTCTTTGTGAACCAGAGAGGAAGGAAAGGAAAAGAATCAAAATGCTTTACACAAGCAAATATGCATATATACATTCATACGCACACAATCTGGCTGGGCCCAACCATCTGTCTCAATCAGTTCCACAAGCATTTATGTTCTTACATACATACACATTTCCCTACACATACACGTACAAATAGACATATACATATGGATGGATGGATGGATGGATGGATGGATGGATGGACAGACAGACAGACAGATGGACGGATGGATGGATGGATGGATGGGGCAGAGCTCTCCAAGCCAAACCAACCAACCAACCAACCAACCAACCAACCAACCAACCAACTTTATTTCTTTTCTCTAGCTTTTTTATACCTTCTTAGGCAAAAAGTTCTTTAGAAAATCACTTCGTAGATAAAATGTTACATAAAATGGGAATTACAGAAGGATATTAAGTTCAAAACAGTGTTTCATTCTAATATGCTCATTATAAGTTCAAAGCAACAGTTGTTCTTAAATGGCCTTGCCTTATCATAGTGCACACCTATGGCTATATCCTTGTACCTAAATGTTTTTCCTTGAACACAGATTTGTCCCAAGTCTATCTCTCTTTTTAGTGTGATTGTGAAAACTCATTGTTTTTCTTTTTATGCAGCCTTTACTTAGTGTTCTTGACTCTAACTTCATTACATCTTTCTAGCAAAGCAACCAAGACCATCTCTCAAAACTTTCTTCCTAAAATTATTTGAACCAAATAAGGAATTCTATAGAATCATCAATTCATCTAAACATCATTAATTCATGTAAGTTCAACTTTATTTTGATCTGTAAGAAATTTGATCAATAGGGTGAACTAATGTCCATGGATTATTACATTAATTTAATAATGTCAGGAAAGGCATATCAGCTGCAAAAGGCAATCCTGAGATGATGCCTCTTTGGGCCTTGCCATTTTGCTCACCCATTGTAGACCATACAGAAATGGTGGACAGCCTCCGGGAAGGCCACCTGCTATCCTTAACCCATCCTACATGGTTCCTGACAGCAGGAACATGCACAAGAATTCATGCGAGCAAACACACATGTATGCACACAGATATGTGTGTGTGTGTGTGTGTGTGTGTGTGTGTGTGTGTGTGTGTGTGATCTATTAACTACCCTGTGACTCATAGTGTTGATCCTACTAAAGGCCATATACCCAATGTCTCTTGCAAGGTGCAGGGAGAATATGTATCTTTAGGCTTGAGCAAGTCAGTGGTTGTGATGGGAATTCTGTCTCGTGGAGAATACTGTCTGTTCATTTTAGAAATGAGCTGCCCTGCAGACAATACCTCTGTCACCTCGCCCACTGCACAGACAGATATGGTAGCTCTGCAGCCAGGTCTGGTCATACAGGGGTCAGTTCCTCCTTCCACAGAAAGTAGACATCGTGATGCACTCAGGACAGGGCTTCATCTGCTACGAAGAGGGAATGAGTACTTTGCTGGCTGCGTGTCCTTCAGTACTCTCAGCATACTGCTTCTCTTCTGTTCCTTTGTTCTTTCTCTATGCAGTCCTGGCTGGCCTGGAACTCACAGAGACTCCCCTGC
This sequence comes from Rattus norvegicus, assembly GCF_021556685.1. NCBI lineage: Eukaryota > Metazoa > Chordata > Mammalia > Rodentia > Muridae > Rattus > Rattus norvegicus. Next base: position 16,949,317 of record NC_141541.1, on the reverse strand, counting down.
CACTGTCTCCCAGGTGTGGGCATGGAGGGTGTTTGCCACCATACCTGGCATTTCTGTTCTTGGAGCAAAGAAATCTATGTCTCCCAACTCAGAAAAGTGTGGCTTCTCTAATTTTGGCAGTGCTAAGTCCTATTCAAAGAGAAAGAAAAGCAATGAAGCAATTAGATATATGACAGAATTAATCTTTCTCTCGCTTCCACCTCTACTCTCTGAAATTGCATGTGATTATCTCTTCAGTTCTGTCTGGCTCCCAATAAATTACTTTTAAGATGTTATTACCTCATGCTTAGAATAGCATATCAGCTGTCAAAAATATTGTCTAGATTTCAGTTTTGTTCATCAGTTCTTTTTTATTTTTTTAGTTACATCTTTGTTTTAGTGTGACCGTGTACATCTGTATGTGCAACCATACCTGTGTGTGTGTGCGCGCACGTGTGTGTGTGTGTGTGTGTGTGTGTGTGTGTGTGTGTGTGTGTGTGTCAGAGGACAGGTAGTGATAATTAGTCATCTCTTTCTACCATGTTGGACCCAGGGATCACACTCAGGTCATGAGGCTTGGCAGCGAGAGTTTTTACATTATAAGCTACTTCTCCAGCCCCTGATCATTGGTTGTCTGAATCTTCTGATGTAGGGCTTCAGGGTGCAATGCTAGCATCATTTGGGATGCACTGCACATCTGAGAATCCCATAGGAAACAGTTCTGTGTGACCCCTGATCTCGCAGCACCGTCACTCCATCAAGGCAGAGAAGCAACAAGCATGTCTACAAGCAACAAACACAGTCACCTTGGGCTGCTGACATCCCGGCGCAGGAAATAACGAGGATTGTGTGGCAGAAAAGAGAGGCTTCCTGGCTGAAGCCTGCTCAGTACTCTGAAGAGCAGGAAGCAGCGCAGAGGAGAACCACAGGTCTCAGGAGCTTAGCAGCAGCCAGCAGTGCCCTCCGTAAGCACCCGCCCATCCCCACGACTTCTTCATCTGCGAAGCCTGTAGCACACCGGCGCCTCATCTCCTTCTTCACAGCTTCTTGCATTTTTTTACTCATTCCATTTTACTCCTTTCTTGTTGCCGTGGCCTCACCATACATACAACACCCATGCATTATTCAGGGAGCAATTATGAACATTTCCCTCTCTGGGCATATTTTCTTTGCCATATTATAATTCTTTCGCCTCTCGTGGTCAGTAGCAACTACTGATCAGTTGGCCTGCCTATCAATGCCCCCAATATGGAACAATCCATGTCTGGTTCTCTAACGACCACACACTTTAGTGATATGTCCAGCAGATTTCTAACCAGGGGTGCATGAGTAAGAGCTAATATCTAATCCAGTCTCACAGCAGAAAGAATGGTCCTGTCCTGCAGGCATTTTCCCTTGATGCTGTTGGTGCTGCCAATTCTCCAGGAGTTCCAGGAATAAGTATCTATCATTCCTCCTTCTTGCTTCTCCTTGTGACGGTGCCCTGGATTTACTCCATACTCCATATTCTCTCAGCCTCACAGCATAAGGACACAGGACAGGCAGAAGTGAGGGATCCTGACAAGGGAAACACAAGGAACATTTTTCTTCACTTCCAGAGATACCTCACTACCCAAAAAGTTGGGCTAGCCACACTACAGAAATTCTTAAACCCTATTTTATTCATATATGAAACAAGGGGTTAATAGATATCAATAGCTCAAAAGCAAACAAAACCTAATCTGAAAGATTTACTTATGTATGTGAATACACTGTTGCTCTCTTCAGACACACCAGAAGGAGGCATCAGATCCCATTACGGATGGTTGTGAGCCACCATGTGGTTGCTGGGAATTGAACTCAGGACAGGCAGTCAGTGCTCTTAACCGCTGAGCCATCCCTCCAGCCCACAAACAGAACATTTAAAACATAAACTCCATAGAGAAGAAAGGCATTCCGCTCACACCTGCATCCCATGCAACTGCAGCTGTGCCTCCTACATGGTGAAGACGGTTCCTCCTCTACAAAGAAGGGAACATTTACTGGAAGGGATTTATGTGAAGACACAGTTACAGACGTGTGTAAAGGTCTTACGGAGCTGCCTAGAGTAAGAGTCGTTGAGGTAGTGTCTTATATTCACAAGGCCTAGCAGAGAGCTGGAGAAGAGAATGGATCAGAAGGCTCTGCCTGACCTGATCCTGGCCCAGTCACTGGCGTTAGAAAGACATAGATGCCTACCTCCATGACCTGGCTCCCAGCATTCTTCATTTGCCAAGAGTTCACTCAGACACTTCTCTGGCTGTGGAAACTCTGCTCCCCATTTATATCTCTGAACCCTTTTGCTCCGATGACCTTGAAGGACTCTGTATCCATCCTTGTGATTCAGAACCACTCAGTCTGCATCCACAAACATTCCAACGTGAATACTCTCTCCCATCCCACCCAGGGAGGAAGAGAGGTGGCCCCAGTGTGCAAATGGAATTCGAGTGAGTGAAAACCAGAGCATCCATGACCTATGCAAAAAGGATGCGAGTCAAGTTTGTGCTGGTTCTTGTGCTAGTTACTAAAAAAACACAGTATTCCACATTTTAACACCAGGTATCTGCTTACCACTCGTACAAGCTCATGGTCACTGTTGCTAATTATCTAACACAACTCATAATACACAAACTACGAGTGGCAAAACTTCTTGCAAAGGGTAACCACGCACAAATAGAAGACAAAACAAAAACAAAAGCAAACAAACAAAACTCTGAACTTGTTAAATTTTGTCCGTTTCTTTAAACACCATTTCCTGCTTGCCTTTGCTGGGAGCTGCTGTCCTCCTTGCTGCTTAAGTTCCAGCTCCTTGTGAATGATTTCCCCTCAGGAATGGACTGACATTGCCTTGAGGTATTTTAAGTGAAAAAATAAAAAATAGAAACACTTGGTTCTTAAAATACAATACCCCCAGTGATATTTATACCTCTATAAGAAACTCTTGAAGGAAGACCCAGAGGAATGACTTTCCTCTGGGTTAGATTTCAGATATAAAAAATAAAAAATTATCTCTATTCCTGAAATTATATCTGTTGTGGGGTTGTTTTGTCCCTCTTCCACAAATGCTAAAACCCAGACAGAGCAGACCAAGAGCAACAGGAGGTGTCATGTGTGAAACAATACTGTTCTCTCCTCTCAGGTGACCTCTAAGGTTAGAGGCAGTCCTCTCTTCACAGTTGCTCTAGGATGGATTTTAGAACAATCAAGGCTAGCTGTGAAAAATCCTCTCTGGTTTAGGATACCCAGTGTTCTGGTGAAAAGTCACAGCTCCTTTTCCTCGGATAAAGTGTGAAAGGATTGTGCCCTCTGTAAAAACCCAAGCTGACCAGTGGTTCTGGGAGAATATTATTCTAATTCTGAAACTAGCAGCACAGAAAAGGCAGATGTGCCCATCTGAGTCGCAGCCTGGCACAAAGACTGCACCGATGCTGTTTAGTCTCCGCTTCTCTGGATTGTTTCCAGAGAGCTAAGGGAGCTCACATTTGTAAGCAGGAGGCCAACAATGTAACACTGCATCTTCCCTGTTTATTTTGACATCACTAGACATTCACGGAAGACAGCCTGTGAAGGAAAACCAGTGCAACCAGGAAAGGGGTACAGAACGTGCAGAAGCTTGTCTGAGATTTCAGGGAGTCAAGAATGAGGGAAGTTGTGGTATTTGGTGAGTGAGGCTTCAATACTAGAGACAACTGCAGTCAAAGGAGCAGGAACTATGGAAAGGAACAGTGACAGAGGCTGTGTACTCCTCTGGCAGCACATCCAGGAGCCAATGAGGCAGTGGCATCTGGAGGTGCCAGCACGATGTTTTCTGATACATTCATTCATTATTGGCACTGAAGGTCACAGACTCTCACAAAGTCAGAGACATTGATATAACGACAGTTAATATCAATACTGGAAACTGCAGAACTCCCCACCCCCAAAAAGCCAGGCGTGAACACATCTTCTGCACAATATTGTAGGTCCTGAGGGTTCTCTGTCTTCCTTCTCCTGGGCTTCGCCAGCTGTTTTGCTTCAGCTCTGTGCTCGCATAAACCTGCCTCATTTAGCCATGGTTAAAAAATATTGGGCACAGTCAAGGTGAACAGCAAGCAGAAGGCTTGGAAACCCTCTAGGAAGAAAGCTAAAGGCATTGGTCACCACAGCAGTAAATGAAGGATGGTGCGAGTCTTTGGCTTCTTCAGCTCCGCATCACCTCTGCTGTTACTTAGTAACCAGTGCTCAGTGTTTGTCTTGAGCCTCCCATGAAGGAATGCCAAAGGAACAGAAACCAAACTATCCATCTTTTTCATCTTGAATCCACCGAGAAAATATGACACAACTTCTCTCACCTCCCCTCAAAGGGATCTCAAGATGCAGCACTGAGCTCCTCACTAGGTAAAATCTGTTCAGCAAGAACAAAATAAAAAGACTGGCAGAGCTGGGGCAGCAAAAGACCACATGGTCCGCGTCCCGCCAGCAGGGATGATTTTTCTCCCAACTGTTAATAGAAGAGGGATATAGGTTTCTGTCTCATTTAAAGCACAAAAAAAAGTATCTAAATAAAATATTGGGAAGTTGAAAAGTTGAATTACTAGTAAAATACAATTCTGAGGTTGACAAACTTTAAACAACTTGCTTTTCTGGAAGGAAGTTCCTTCTCTGACAGAACAAGACAAATATTCCTCATAAGTATTCAAAGGGCAAATGATCATTTCTTAATCAGCCATGTCAGAGAAAAGAAACAAAAGATTCAGAAATCTGGAAAGATCGACCTTGGCAGGAGGCTACTTAGTAGCTTCCTTGCTCTTGGGACTTTGTTCTTGTCCTTACATTACACAATGCCGGAATGTCTGCCCTGCACCATGTAAGGGCTACAACGAACTGAACCCAAGAAAGAGCTGCTTCCCACTCCCCCTGAGCAATGTGGAAGTCACCGTTCATCAGATATCCACCGCGTGAGGACAGCCGGGCTTGCAAATGTTATCTTTTACTATGTATTTTCTCTTCCTCTGTCTTCAATTGAGGAAACTAGGACACAAGAGAGTCAGGCAACTGCCTCCAATTATACAGCTCATGGGAAGGAGAGAGCGGATTGGATCTCAATGTTACCTAAATCTGAGACCTTGACTCCTACCAAGCCTCCATCCAAGGCTATATATGCCATCCAGGAACTTTCAACTCACCTCTAAAGGCAGTGGGAGATGCTTTAGCTAAATGTAAAAGGAATTTCTGAAAAGCAGAATCTATTGACTGTGAGGTACTTTTCCAAAGTTGTCCACAAAACTGCTTTGAAATGAGAAGGTACCAGATGGGGGTTTCCTTTAGCGTAGGTCTGCCTCATGCATAGCAGCAAGTGAGAGCAGTGTATCTTGGGTTTGATCCCACACCATGACCTTAAGGAACAAGAATAGCAACAAAACTAACTTTCCCTTCTGTTTTCCTTGGCATTCAAACAAGCAGAAACTGATAAACAGACTGCAAATGGAAAGACTAGCAATGTTCTGGAGAAAATGCACACGAACTTTAAAGCGTTGAGGAGATGACAGTGATTTTCACTGGTGTCGAAGTTAGGCAAAGGTGTGTTTGTGTATGGTGACTAAGCCTGTGTGTATGGGAAGCAACCACTCCAGATGGCTGGAAATATGGTAATGTTGGAAAACACATGTAATGATTGGCACCCTCAAAGAGAAACAGATGTCTCCGCCTAACAAAGATTTTAGAATAACTTGCCTGCTGACCTCTTCAGATCTCTTTAACTGGATCTCTGCATCAGTCACACAGGGACACTGTTGACCCTTCAACTCACTGCACTGAGCCCGGGGAAGGAAAAAGAGCACAGGCCAAAAGGCAGCCAGTGCTCAAGTGCATAGATACAATAGGTAAACCAAAAATAAACATCCGACAAAATTTTATGTATTTTGCAGATTGCAAAACAGAGTAAGTGCTCTCACCAATTTTATGTCTTAATCAAATGAGATTACCACAAAACCAGAATTTTAACCCCAAAACACAACAAAATCAGTCCTGGTGGACATCAGGCTATCTGGGAACCACACTGTGCCAATTCTCCTTGGGCAGTATTCCCCAGGAGCTTTAGCGTAAATATATGTCTTATTGCTTCTAGCGTCCTCTCTGGGTTCTGAATGCTGGGAAGTAGGTTGTGATAGGAACAGAAGCATCTGGAGTTTGGGAAGGCTCATCTAAGAGGCTGTCCAGTCCACGCTTCCCCAGAGGCCTGTGGAACTGGATAGCGATGAGTGTGACCTCATACAAAATTGTACACTTTTTAAAACAAAAATTGTGAGGTTTTTTTTTTTAAAGCAATCGTTTTGTAACTCAACTGCATGGTTCAAGCATGAGTTTTACAGCTGACAAAGTTATATTGCTACGCCATGCAAAATAAGTACATGTATGATCTCGCATCCTGTGGACAACCATGGATTTCAGGTGTGCCCACAACAATCATTTATCCAGTGTATTTCAGAGAAGCCATAACATTAAACATTGTTGCTAGACTCTAGATATGAAATGACACATGAATGTTTTTATTTCATGAGGAGGTAGCAAAAGTAATAGAAGTTATTAGCTTTCCTAGTGGTTGGGTTTCCTAATCCACTAGCTCACTTCCCATAACAAATCTACAGCCTGACTCAGTGGATAAACGAAGGCCAGCCCTAGACACTGAGGAAGTTTGTCGCTCCTCACCCTAAACTGGGAAAGCAATGAGTAAGTGTCAGTGCAGAAAGACCGGTCATCTATTTTACAGAAAAGATGGGAAATGGCTTCAATTGAAGCTATTTAAAGACATCCTGACTTTTATCTATTTAAAGTCCTCACTGCCTTTTCTTAATATCTTTTCTCCCGTCTGTCCTTCAGGTGATAAAAGTTCTCCAGATGAGAATGCAGCTGTCTAATGGGGGCAGCATGAGAAGACAGCAGTGAGCCCCAGAGGGCTCAGGACATGGTGATAAACAGGGCTTGCCTGTGTGGGCTTGATCCAACTGGAACCAGCCTTTGGGACTCACTTGCTGAGTGCTAGAAAGCCAGAGAGAACTCTGGGGCATGTAGGTGAGAGAAGTGGGTGGGAAGGGGCCAAGGAAAGACATAAAAAAATTAAATTTTAGAAAGAGCGCAAGCTGGAGCCAGTCCAAGGGGAAAGTGGAAGTCAGTAGAGGGCCTAAGTGCAGTCCTCTCCTCACTCTCTCTGCACTTTTGTGGACACCTGTACCCTTCCCAGCAGCTCCGTACCCACCCAGGCACCTGAAACAACAAACCCTTCAAATCACTACTAAGTCTTGTGTATACAGTGGAGGCTCACTGTGCACAAACATAACATATTCTGACTCTCAAAACTAGGATCGACACTAATGCTTTCTAAAATATTAAACCATAAATAATTCATTGGCTTATGCTATGTTCCAATGGCTTCATAATAAAAGCCAGACCAGGATCCACCCTGAAGCAAATGTTGGAGTTCATACCTACTTTTCTCCCTACAATGATTCCATAAGTACTTCCAGGGTAGACTGCTCTGGAGGGCCATATCACCATTCCTCATATACTCCTTTTATCCCACCTTTGGTCTAGGTCAATTGTGATCCAATTTCAGTGTTTCTGACAAGTACTGAGTGAAAGAATCCTCAAAGACATCTAACTGTACTTCATAGATGAGTGAGTGCTTCTAAGAAGAGTTAAAAATATAAACCATGTATATTGTGAGCATGCCCAGGCGTGTCCATGTGTGTCCATGCATGTCCATGCCTGGGAGCCAGAGGATGACAGTGGGCATCTTCTTCAATCACTCTCCTTGGTTGGTGAGACAGGATCTCTCACTAAACCTGAAGCCCACCAATTAGGCGAGCCTGGCTATGCACCAAGCCCTAGGGACCCCTGTATTCCCAACTCCTCAGTCTCAGGTTGCAGATGTACACTGCCATGCCTAGGATCGATTGATTGATTGATTGATTGATTGATTGATTGACTTCTTTCTTTCTTTCTTTCTTTCCTTTCTCCCTCCCTCCCTTCCTTCCTTCATTCCTTCCTTTTAAACATTTACTTCTTTATTTTGATGTATGTGAGTACACTATCACTGTCTTCAGACACACCAGAAGAGGGCATCAGATCTCATTACAAATGGTTGTGAGCCACCATGTGGTTGCTGGGATTTGAACTCAGGACCTCTGGAAGAGCAGTCGTGCTCTTAACCACTGAGCCATCTCTCCAGCACCCCAGGTTTTCTTTATATGGGTGCTAGCGATCAGACTCAACATCGCATGCTGAGCCACCTGCCCGGACTCTTTTTTTTTTTTATCTTTATTAACATGAGTATTTCTTTTTTTTTTTTTTTTTTTTGGTTCTTTTTTTTGGAGCTGGGGACCGAACCCAGGGCTTTGCACTTCCTAGGTAAGCACTCTACCACTGAGCTAAATCCCCAGCCCCAACATGAATATTTCTTATTTACATTTCGATTGTTATTCCCCCTCCCGGTGAGAGGCCAACATCCCCCTAACTCCTCCCCCTCCCCTTCTATATGGGCTTCCCCTCCCCATCCTCCCCCCATTACCACCCTCCCCGCAACAATCACATTTACTGCAGTCTTGGCAGGACCAAGGGCTTCCCCTTCCACTGGTGCTCTTACTAGGCTATTCGTTGCTACCTATGAGGTCAGAGTCCAGGGTCAGTCCATGTATAGTCTTTGGGTAGTGGCTTAGTCCCTGGAAGCTCTGGTTGCTTGGCATTGTTGTTAATATGGGGTCTCGAGCCCCTTCAAGCTCTTCCAGTCCTTTCCCTGATTCCTTCAACGGGGGTCCCGTTCTCAGTTCAGTGGTTTGCTGCTGGCATTTGCCTATGTATTTGCTGTATTCTGGCTGTGTCTCTCAGGAGAGATCTACATCCGGTTCCTGTCGGCCTGCACTTCTTTGGTTCATCCATCTTATCTAGTTTGGTGGCTGTATATGTATGGGCCACATGTGGGGCAGGTTCTGAATGGGTCTTCCTTCTGCCTCTGTTCTAAACTTTGCCTCCCTATTCCCTGCCAAGGGTATTCTTGTTCCCCTTTTACAGAAGGAGTGAAGTGTTCGCATTTTGGTCATCCTTCTTGAGTTTCATGTGTTCTGTGCATCTAGGGTAATTCAAGCATTTGGGCTAATAGCCACTTATCAATGAGTGCATACCATGTGTGTTTTTCTGGGATTGGGTTACCTCATTCAGGATGATATTTTCCAGTTCCAACCATTTGCCTACGAATTTCATAAAGTCATTGTTTTTGATAGCTGAGTAATATTCCATTGTGTAGATGTACCACATTTTCTGTATCCATTCCTCTGTTGAAGGGCATCTGGGTTCTTTCCAGCTTCTGGCTATTATAAATAAGGCTGCGATGAACATAGTGGAGCACGTGTCTTTTTTATATGTTGGGGCATCTTTGTTATATGTTTTGGGTATATGCCCAAGAGAGGTATAGCTGGGTCCTCAGGCAGTTCAATGTCCAATTTTCTGAGGAACCTCCAGACTGATTTCCAGAATGGTTGTACCAGTCTGCAATCCCACCAACAATGGAGGAGTGTTCCTCTTTCTCCACATCTTTGCCAGCATTTGCTGTCACCTGAGTTTTTGATCTTAGCCATTCTCACTGGTGTGAGGTGAAATCTCAGGGTTGTTTTGATTTGCATTTCCCTTATGACTAAAGATGTTGAACATTTCTTTAAGTGTTTCTCAGCCATTCGGCATTCCTCAGCTGTGAATTCTTGGTTTAGCTCTGAACCCCATTTTTTTAATAGGGTTATTTGTCTCCCTGCGGTCTAACTTCTTGAGTTCTTTGTATATTTGGATATAAGTCCTCTATCTGTTGTAGGATTGGCAAAGATCTTTTCCCAATCTGTTGGTTGCCGTTTTGTCCTAACCACAGTGTCCTTTGCCTTACAGAAGCTTTGCAGTTTTATGAGATCCCATGTGTCGATTCTTGATCTTAGAGCATAAGCCATTGGTGTTTTGTTCAGGATTTTTTCTCCAGTGCCCATGTGTTCGAGATGCTTCCCCACTTTTTCTTCTAATAGTTTGAGTGTATTTGGTTTGATGTGGAGGTCCTTGATCCACTTGGACTTAAGCTTTGTACAGGGTGATAAGCATGGATCGATCTGTATTCTTCTACATGCTGACCTCCAGTTGAACCAGCACCATTTGCTGGAAATGCTATCTTTTTTCCATTGGATGGTTTTGGCGCCTTTGTCAAAAATCAAGTGCCCATAGGTGTGTGGGTTCATTTCTGGGTCTTCAATTCTATTCCACTGGTCTACCTTTCTGTCTCTGTACCAATACTGTGCAGTTTTTAATCACTATTGCTATGTAATACTGCTTGAGTTCAGGGATAGTGATTCGCCCAGAAGTACTTTTACTGTTGAGGATAGTTTTAGCTATCCTGGGTTTTTTGTTATTCCAGATGAATTTGCAAATTGTTCTGTCTAACTCTCTGAAGAATTGGATTGGTATTTTGATGGGGATTGCATTGAATTTGTAGATTGCTTTTGGTAAAATGGCCATTTTTACTATGTTAACCCTGCCAATCCATGAGCATGAGAGATCTTTCCATCTTCTGAGGTCTTCTTCAATTTCTTTCTTCAGAGGCTTGAAGTTCTTATCATACAGATCTTTTACTTGCTTGGTTAAAGTCACACCGAGGTATTTTATACTATTTGGGACTATTATGAAGGGTGTCGTTTCCCTAATTTCTTTCTCGGCTTGTTTCTCTTTTGTGTAGAGGAAGGCTACTGATTTATTTGAGTTAATTTTATACCCAGCCACTTTGCTGAAGGTGTTTATCAGGTTTAGTAGTTCTCTGGTAGAACTTTTGGGATCGCTTAAATATACTATCATATCATCTGCAAATAGTGATATTTTGACTTCTTTTCCAATCTGTATCCCCTTGATCTCCTTTTGTTGTCTGATTGCTCTGGCTAGAACTTCAAGAACTATATTGAATAAGTAGGGAGAGAGTGGGCAGCCTTGTCTAGTCCCTGATTTTAGTGGGATTGCTTCAAGTTTCTCTCCATTTAGTTTAATGTTAGTGACTGGTTTGCTATATATGCTTACTATGTTTAGGTATGGGCCTTGATTTCCTGTTGTTTCCAGGACTTTTATCATGAAGGAGTGTTGAATTTTGTCAAATGCTTTCTCAGCATCTAATGAAATGATCATGTGGTTTTGTTCTTTCAGTTTGTTTATATAGTGGATTACATTGATGGTTTTCCGTATATTAAACCATCCCTGCATACCTGGGATAAAGCCTACTTGATCATGATGGATGATTGTTTTGATGTGCTCTTGGATTCGGTTTGCCAGAATTTTATTGAGTATTTTTGCGTCGATATTCATAAGGGAAATTGGTCTGAAGTTCTCTTTCTTTGTTGTGTCTTTGTGTGGTTTAGGTATAAGAGTAATTGTGGCTTCATAGAAGGAATTCGGTAGGGCTCCATCTGTTTCAAGTTTGTGGAATAGTTTGGATAATATTGGTATGAGGTCTTCTATGAAGGTCTGATAGAATTCTACACTAAACCCGTCTGGACCTGGGCTCTTTTTGGTTGGGAGACCTTTAATGACTGCTTCTATTTCCTTAGGAGTTATGGGGTTGTTTAACTGGTTTATCTGTTCCTGATTTAACTTCGGTACCTGGTATCTGTCTAGGAAATTGTCCATTTCCTGCAGATGTTCAAGTTTTGTTGAATATAGGCTTTTATAGTAAGATCTGATGATTTTTTGAATTTCCTCTGAATCTGTAGTTATGTCACCCTTTTCATTTCTGATTTTGTTAATTTGGACACACTCTCTATGTCCTCTCGTTAGTCTGGCTAAGGGTTTATCTATCTTGTTGATTTTCTCAAAGAACCAACTTTTGGTTCTGTTGATTCTTTCTATGGTCCTTTTTGTTTCTACTTGGTAGATTTCAGCTCTGAGTTTGATTATTTCCTGCCTTCTACTCCTCCTGGGTGTATTTGCTTCTTTTTGTTCTAGAGCTTTTAGGTGTGCTATCAAGCTGCTGATATATGCTCTCTCCTGTTTCTTTCTGCAGGCATTCAGAGCTATGAGTTTTCCTCTTAGCACAGCTTTCATTGTGTCCCATAAGTTTGGGTATGTTGTACCTTCATTTTCATTAAATTCTAAGACGTCTTTAATTTCTTTATTTCTTCCTTGACCAGGTTACCGTTGAGTAGAGCATTGTTCAACTTCCATGCATATGTGAGCGTTCTTTCCTTATTGTTATTGAAGACCAGCTTTAGCCCGTGGTGGTCTGATAGGACGCATGGGATTATTTCTATCTTTCTGTATCTGTTGAGGCCTGTTTTATGACCAATTATATGGTCAATTTTGGAGAAAGTACCATGAGGAGCTGAGAAGAATGAATATCCTTTTGCTTTAGGATAGAATGTTCTATAAATATCTGTTAAGTCCATTTGGTTCATGATTTCTCTTAGTCTGTCTATGTCTCTGTTTAATTTCTGTTTCCATGATCTGTCCATTGATGAGTGTGGGGTGTTGAAATCTACTCTTATTGTGTGTGGTGCAATGTGTGCTTTGAGCTTTAGTAAGGTTTTTTCTATGAATGTAGGTGCCCTTGTATTTGGGGCATAGATATTTAGGATTGAGAGTTCATCTTGGTGGATTTTTCCTTTGATGAATATGAAGTGTTCTTCCTTATCTTTTTTTGATGACTTTTAGTTGAAAATCGATTTTATTTGATATTAGAATGGCTACTCCAGCTTGCTTCTTCAGACCATTTGCTTGGAAAGTTGTTTTCCAGCCTTTCACTCTGAGGTAGTGTCTGTCTTTGTCTCTGAGGTGTGTTTCCTGTAGGCAGCAGAATGCAGGGTCCTCATTGCGTATCCAGTTTGTTAATCTATGTCTTTTTATTGGGGGAATTTAGTCCATTGATGTTGAGAGACATTAAGGAATATTGATTGTTGCTTCCTGTTATATTCATATTTGGATGTGAGATTTTGTTTGTGTGCTTTTCTTCTCTTTGCTTTGTTGCCAAGACGATTAGTTTCTTGCTTTTTCTAGGGGGTAGCTTGCCTCCTTATGTTGGATTTTACCATTTATTATCCTTTGTAGCGCTGGATTTGTAGAAAGATAGTGTGCAAATTTGGTTTTGTCATGGGATATCTTGGTTTCTCCATCTATGTTAATTGAGAGTTTTACCTGCCAGGACTCTTAAGCGAATTCTTTGTCTCAGTGGATTTTTCATCTGGTTTCAAATTTTGAATATGCCCAGCTGCAAAAGTCACCTCCACGTACAACAGTGTGTTCTGCATACAGGATACATTGCTTTGGAGCTTTCTCTAAAAAGCTTGGAGGTACACGTGAAACTGTCTGAAGAGCAAAGGGAAGTAGGGGGAGGGGAAGTGTAATAACCAGTAGAAGAGAATGTGGATGGAATAGATTTGGTGTAAAATGTGTGAAATTTGAAAATACATATAAATATTAAAAGAAAGACGGAGAAGGAAGGAGAGAAAGAGGGAGGGAGAAAGGAAAAAGCAAGCAAGCTACCCATAAGAGAAGTCTGGGATCCAGGACCACTCTCAGCCCATCCTGGCAGGAAGAAATGACCCATGAAGAACTGAAATACCTCTCAGCTCATAGCTGGAGATCACATCTGTCCTCCTGACCAAGGTGAGGAATGTGCCGGTTCTGTGCTTTCTGGAGTTTTCAGGTCACACTCTAGAATAGCTGTCTGAAGAGCAGAGGTCATAATCTTGCCATCACCGCATCCTGGACCAGGGCAGAGTGCTGTGTGCGCTCCTCCTTCAAGGGGAAAGGGAAGGAGGCTGTGAGAAGCCACTTGTGCTAGCATTGGCACTCAAAGCACTGATGCTCAACTCGGGCAAATAGAAGAGAAAGTCCCATGTGCCTTGATGGAGAGCCTGGGAAGAAGGTGAACTCGAGGCCAGAAAGATGGCTCAGCAGTCAGAACCGAGTGCTGTTCTTCTAGACGGCTGCGTTTCACGTCCAGTACATCAGTAGGTGGCTCACGAGTGCCCGTAACTCCAGGGAGTCACACACCATCTTCTGGCCTCACCTTTTCTACACAAACTGTCTCTATTTCCATGACTAAATGAAAGTAGTACGGAAATGATAGTTTTACGATGGCATTTTCATACATGTATTATCATTATGTTCTGTTCGTGTCCTCCCCTCTTTACTTTCCCTGTCCCTGTCCCTCCTACTGGTCCCTCCTCTGCCTTTATGTCATATGTGTATTTAAAGTCTGGGTCCCACCTAAAAGAGAAAACATGATGTCTGTCTCCTCTTGCCTCACCTCTCCTCAGTCTACTCTCCTTTCCTCAAACACTCCTTCCTCCAAGCTCATGTCATAAGTAAGTCTAGATCCCCCAAGGACAGAAAGCATATGGTGATTGTCTTTCTGGCTGCATGGAGAATATGAAGATGTATATATATATATATATATATATATATATATATATATATATATATATATATCTTATTCATTGGATATTTTCACCAACTCATTAGCAATGACAAGATTAAATATTATCCTTATCTCCCCTCTCCTAGTCCTAGAAATTGACTTAGTACAACATTGGAATGTCTAGATCCTTATCCATAACATGCCTAAAAGTCATTTTACTAAGCCTGTAGAAGAGAGGACACTTGTCACTCACCACGAAGAGTATGTGAGACTTCTGACAGAGCTCCTGCGTTAGAGGAGCTTCAGTATTGGGACAGGCAGGGAGGGGCAGAGGAAAAAGCCCCGAATCACAGTGGTTGCTTATTTGGCAGCAACTTCTCCCTTAGGCAGCAAAACAGAAACAGGGGTAGTAATGAGTGAGTGTGTGTGTGTGTGTGTGTGTGTGTGTGTGTGTGTGTGTGTGTGTGTCTATCTCTATGTGTGCATTCTAGTGAAATACTTTGAAGGGCATTCTGAAGTAGTCCATAAAGACTTTAAGGTCCAGAAAAAAGGAAATGTCTTTGTCAGTGCTGCACTGCTGTGAAAATCCACCATGCTTTCTTTCCAAGAGCTGCCTGCTTACAGTTTCTGAGCTTTAGCCCATTACCATCATGGCAGCCAGTAGGGCATTAGAATAGTAGCTGAGAGCTCTGTCCTGATCTTCAGGCTGAGAAATAGGGCGGGGACTGGTAAGGGCTTTTGAAACCACACTTTCTCCAACAAAGCCACACCACCTAATTCTTCTCAAATAGTGCCACTGCCCACAGCCAAGTGGCCCACTATAAGAGCCTATGTGGGCCATTCTTATTCAAACCACCACACTCCACTCCTGACCCTCATAGCCTTGTAGCCATATCATAGCGCAAAATGTACTTATTCTGACTTCGGAAGGCCACATACTTTATCCCAGTCTCAACATTGTCTGAAAGGCAGAGTCCCTTCTGAGGCTCATGGTAATCTCTTACCTGTAACTCCTTGAAAATCGGAGTAAGAAGGCAGATCACAAGCTTCCAACAGACCACGGCACAGAACATACAATACCATTGCAAAGGGGATGAGAATGGGGAAATACTGAACCAAAGCAAGACTGAAAACCAGCTGGGCACACTCCAAACTCTGCACCTCCATGTCTGATGTCAAATAGCTCTTCAGATCTCCAACTCCTTTCAGCTCTGTTGACTGCAACATGCCTCTCTCTCCTTGGCTGCTTCCACTGGATGTTGGCAGCTCTTCTCACCAGGCATCTCAAAGCTCTGAAATCTCTCACATCTTGGGATCTCCAAGGCAATGCAGGCTTCATGTTCACAGCTTCATGCAAATAGGCTCTCTGAGCCTCCCTGCAGGGACACCCCTGCTGTGCTTCAGTGGCTTCCTGAACCATTGGTGAAGAGTCACCGCTTTGTTGTATTCTTGACTCGCCTGCCGTTTAGTTCTGTTGCTTGTTGGGCATCAGCTTCTGTTGCTGATGTGTTCCCTTCCCTGCTTAAGCTTGTCTTTAACGCCTTTTCACGAGGTGGAAGCTTAGCTGGGTGGGGTCTTGTCCTGCAGCCACCACCACCTTGATTCCTTTTAATACCAGACTTTTCTTTATACTTGATCATAGGCTTAGCTCCATTACACTTCCTGTGGCTTCTTGTCTCCTCAAACTTTCCAACTTGTTTTTCTCTTTGTCCACATTGCTCCTTTTCCTTGTAGATTTGTATTGGAGTGATTACTAATCTGTCTCAAATGGTGCCACTCATGATGACTAAGTGTTCAAATATATGAGCCCATGGGGCCATTCTTACTCATGCCACCACAGGAAGACAAGCAAAGGCGGAACACATTTGTCCCATTCCCCACTCCCCCAGACCAGCTGTGGCTCAGGAAATATGTCATATGCCTCTAGAAAATTGGGAGCCGCTCTCATCTCTATAGCTGTGGGATTTCTGAGGGACAGCTCTTCACACTCCTGGGAAGTCGTTTGGTTTGCAAGCCTGTCCTGGCATTGTGGGAACCCCTGATACACTGCGGTTCAATCACCCTTGGCTGCTCACGAAGTCCCAGTGCCTCACACTACAGCCAGGTGAAGTTTTCCACTCATCTTTACCCCTAGTAACACTCAAGACAGAAGGGCACAAGTCAGCTGGTGATGTCAGGAATAGAGTGGCAAAGATTTCTTGAAGACTAGAACACACACGTGGCGTTCATTTAAACTATGTACCATGCTGGACAGTGTGTTCCTGAGAAGCAGACACATTTCAGTGCATTATGGAGAAGGACAGATGCTACTTAAACATTGATTGCTTTTAAACTCTACAACAAATTCATTTGCAAAGGAAATCATCACTTGCCTATTAATTGTTGGTAGATTCATTCTGTCTCTTTGGGAGACCTGCAGAAAAGGCAACGCAGAAGTGAGGAAGTCTAATGGATTTCAAATCGAATGGAGGAGCAATATTGTCTACAGTGAACTGGAATTGGGCCCTGAAAAGCATCTTGCAGATGGGCTTAGGCCATTTCCTTGTACGGAAGGTAGGAGCATCTGCTGCACGTCACAGAGCTCTCTGCATCAAACTGTGTAGAAGAGTGGCAGTTCACTGGGACTAGGAAAACAGATGAGCAGGAAGCCACTTTCTGCCTAGTTTGAACCCTGGGACCTTCAGGGTGGAAGATGGGACGACCAGTTCACATTTCTTTTTGCTGTGTTATATATGCATGCCCCTGCAACATACTCACTCACTCGCTCACGCACGCACGCACGCACGCACGCATGCATGCACGCACGCACAGGCTCACACGTCATGCATTCACACACACAAATGTAACCAAAGATGTAAAGAAAGAATGTGTGTGTGTGATCAGGAACTGTCTTGTAAACTGCTTCACCATCTGGGTAGTTTTTTGAAGCTGAGCAAACGTTAGACTGTAGAATGTAATTTTAAAAGAACCCATGCTTTTCTCTGGCTAGGTGCCAGCATTGGCGGTCTCACCCATCCTCCACCGGCTAGCTCCAAGCAACCGGCTGGCCCTGGTTCCCGAGGCTGGCCTACAGAATGCTATCAAACACTCTGATCTCACCTAGCTCCCTATAGCACTGTGAAAGGAACACATTAGTGGGGGGAGGGGGAGGAGAATTAGCATCGAAGTACAAATAGCACAAAAGACCAGAGCTTTCTCTTTGCACGTGCCACCCACAGGTCTTTGTTTTTAAAGGAAGTAGCAATTCTATAGTTTACCTGCAAATTTAAATGTTAGCAAAGTGCAGCACAGGGCTGGGCATGTGGCTTTGTTGGTAGAGCACTGGCCGTGCATGCATGGGTTTGATCCTCAGCACCTCATGAAACCAGGTCGAAGGTACAGGTGGGTGATGGGAATCTCAAGGTCATCCATCCATCCCAGGCTACCCAGCAAGGTCAAGAACCTACCTTTTAAAAATTTAATAAAAGGTTCAAGTTGCTGAATGGCTTAGCAGATAAATGCATGACAACCTGAGTTCAGTAGTAGAAGGAACTAACACCCAAGGGTTGTTTTCGGACCTCCACAAGGTGCCATAGCGTGGACACACACACACACACACACACACACACACACACACACACACTATGATGAAAATAGATAAATCACTACAAACAGTCAAGAAAAACACCACAAAATCCAGTATTATACTTTGTACTTTTAAACCATGGATACACACACACACACACACACACACAGTACCACCGACAATACAGCAATGTTTAAAGTTTACAGCTTCTCTCCAGCTCTAAATGAAAGCTTCCCTAGGGGCTAGAGAAATGGCTCAGTGGTTAAGTGCACTGGCTGCTCTTGCAGAGGACCTCGGTTTGGTTCTGCGCATCTGTCAGGTGGTTCCCAGTGCCTGTAACTCTTCTGGCCTACACACACACATACACATGAACAAACAAAAAATCTTTAAAAAGTAAAGAAAGAAATCTTAGATAAACTGGACATGCCTTTTCTGTTTTCACGGGAATAATAACCCCAGTTTCAAAAAATCATATTTTTAATAATTTTATTATTTAAATTTTAAAAAATCTTTTTTAAAAAACGCAATGAATTGCTAGACTAGATTTCAAATAGCTTTTCTTCTTCATAACACACAGATGCTGTGGCCACTCGTCACTGCCTACAGTTCAATATTTGCATTTTTGCAGACACAAAATGGGCCTCAGATCTGCTCAAAACCAATGTGTTTCAATTGCAAGGTTTATCCCAAGAGAAAAATTAGAATACATTTCGCATGATAACAATCATTGATTTGCATTCCACAGCCTAAGCTGACTTCTACACTAATGTGGAAGAATTACAGGAAACCACCTCTGGAACACGCCCATCACTAAGTTTCCCAAGAGACAAATGCTTAACGGGGCACAACAGGAGCTGGACTCATATTCTTCGGTGCTGAGCACTCTTTGTCAAACACATTCTGTCAGAGTATTTATCTCCACACAGGACGTTGGATCTTAATTTTAGGTGTTCATTAAATTTCATAAAGCAGGTACATTTGTATGCTGAAATTTCACTGATACTCACCATCTGCTTGCAGACAGACAGACCTGCTTGCAGACAGACAGACCTGCTTGGACACAAACCCACTTGCAGACAGACAGACCTGCTTGCAGACAGACCTGCTTGCAGACAGACAGACCTGCTTGCAGACAGAATTGCTGTGCTCCTTCTTTGGCATTTTAAAAAGTTCTTTGATTTCAGTGCAGCTCGCACAGTCAAATCCTGTTCTTCTGAAGGTGGACCGGAAAGGAAACCATCACTCCTTAGAGAAACTGTCTTACTTCCTGCTGCTGTATGTGCTACCACCTGACTCACCTTCAAATCCAAAGAATTCGAGAACAGGAAACGACCTTGTGGATTACTGAGCCACCAACCTACTTACTTTAAGAAGTAATTAAAGCCCAGAGCTGCCTCTTCTGTAGATACCAATGCTTGAGAGATCGGCAGAGCCCTTTCTTCGTTAAGCCTGAGGGTTCCTGGAGGCTGATCCTCTTGGGCCCTGCTTAGCATGCCCCATGCTGTTTCCTAGCACAGACTCCTTCCAGGCTGAGGTGCAGGCTCTCTCTTTCCATCAGCTGCTCTGTAGATGCTTTCACAGCTTGGATTGTTAAAGCAGGTTGCTGGCTGGGTGTAGTAGCTCAGGCCTGTAATCCCACGATTTGGGAGGTGAAGATAGGAGGGCCAGAAAAGTTCAAATGTTATAGAGAGTTTGAGGCCAGCCTGGGCTATAGAAAACAAGAAATGCAAGCAAGCAAACAAAAAACTATGTCCCAACAAATCTAAACAAAAGAGCTGTGAGATGTCTTAGGGTTACCCTTGCAGAGAGGACTGGGGTTCAGCCCCCTTTAAGATGATTTTTCTCTAGTATTTTGGAAAACAGACTAATGTAATGGTTATCATAGATTATGTAGAGTATTCTGTATTTGGACTCTAATACATAGTTCTAAATACCACCCTGTACACCGCCTTTCTGTGTTATCTTTGGACAAACAAACTGGCAACTCCAAGCCTCTGGTCTGTGAAATAAATAAAGTATGGTACCACTCCAGTGGGTCGTAAAGATAGTTTAATGAAATCCAGTTCTGTAGCCACCACTGAGCATATGTTAGCTCCTGTTTGTCCTTCTGATTTCAAGTACCCAAGGAGAAGCTTGATTTTCATCTAAGGAAAACACACAAAACACAAACATCATGTAGGCACAAACAACCTTAAAATAGCCACTCTATAATTAACTCGGTCCTCAGAAGCAAAAACAATTTCATGATGACAGAAGGGAAAAGAAGACTTCAGTATCAGCTCAACGGGTAGCTGAACAAAGCCTGTTGACCTCCTTATGATATCCAGCTGCACTGTTGGATTTTTACAGCCCCACAGAATCCAGATGCATGGGTCACCTAGGCCATAATCTTCTCAACAATCTAATCAACCATTCCCCATGGGACAGTGAGCTGCACAATCAGAAGAGGATGTGACAGTCACCAGGCAGGAAGATTATTTTTTTCAAGTCCAAGTTTCTTGCAGTGGTTCTTTCCTAAATTTATTGTGCTTTATATATAAAATATAAAATCATGATAATCTATAGCGTGACATCTTGACCAACTTCAAGAAGGGGCTTGTTTTAAATCAGGGATCAAGGTAGGGAAGCCGAGGCAGCAGGAAGGAACTAGTCACATCGTATCAGAAGAACAGAGCAATTGGTGGTTGCCACTGTTCAGTTCCCTTTCTCCACTTGTACAGTCCAGAATCCTAGCTAGGGAATGGTGCCACCCACAGTGGGAAGGTCTTCCTTCAACACAATCAGGGTAATGCCCCATGGACACACCCCCAAAGCCCATCTATTGGGTGATACCAGACTCTGTCAAGCTGACAACTAACATTAACCATCACGCAACCTTTGTCAGATGTACAGTTTGTCAATATGCCTTGTGCTGCTGGATCGAGTTTGATGCTGTTTTGTAGAGGATTTTTGTATCTATTTCATCAAGGACGTTGGTCTATAGTTTTCTCCTGTTGTGTTCTCATCTGGCTTTGATAGCAAGATAGGTTGAGATGAGCTGATACTTGTTCTTCTGGAAATGTTTAATGGAACCCCACAGGAATGTGGTACAAGCTCTTCTCAAATGCATGGTATTTAAGTATCAGACTCAAAAGTCATGGCTTGCTGCTGTTCCATCCAAGGTGTCTGTCTCTTCATGACTCAGTGCTAATAGCATCTGTGTTCAAGTATCTGTCAATACCTTTAGGTAACTGCATTTTTGGAATCATCCCTAACAATCCCTAATGGCCATTGAATCTGTATGCTATCAGTTATAATGTGCTTCTCTCTCATTTTCTTAGCTAGTCTAGCAAAGAACTTATTCTGTTTGTCTATCAAAGAATCAGATTTTTGTCATTAATCATTTGAATTTTTGTCTCTGTTTTTGTTGTTGCTGCTGTTGTTTTAATTTCTGCTCTAGTGTTTTTTAAACCTTTCCTTCTATCAATTAAGGATTTCAATTGTTCCTTGTGTTTCTAGTTCCTTGAGATGAAAGGAACTAAGCTGCTTATTTGAGACCCTTCAATTCTTTTGATTTGAACACTGAGGCCTTTAATGTTTCTTGTCTTTGCTATGCTTCATTTCCATTTAAAAACAAATTATTGAGACATTTTTGTGGCCCATCTTATGGCTTGTCTTGGACAAGCTGAGTGTTGATGACAGGTGTATTTAGCAGCATCTGGCCCATGGCCCTGTCTGCCTTCCAGAGTGGGACTCAAGAACATCCAGGCCCACGGCTCCGTCACCACCACCACCTAAGAAATCCTGTGGACATCAAAGACATTCAGCAAAAACCAGGGCTAAACGCCAGGGCAATGTGGCACCACCAGAGCCTAGCTATTCTACCACAGCCAAAGCACAGTAAGATGCTCTTACATCCAATCTTATGAAGACGATACAGGCCTTCAAGGGGGAAATGAATAAATCCTTAAAGAAATACAGGACCATACAATCAAACAGGTGAAGGAAACATAAAGTATTCAAACCTGAAAATAGAAATAGGAGCAATAAAGAAAGCACAAGCTGGAGATTGCCTAGGGACGAGAACAGGAAATACAGATGCAAGCATCACCAACAGAATACAAGAGATGGAAGAAGGTGTAGAAGATACAATTAAAGAGATCAATAAATCAAAAATGTTCCCGACACAAACCATCCAAAATATCTAGGACATTATGAAAAGACAAAATCTAAGAATAATAGGAATAGAAGAAGATTTCCAGCTACAAGGCCCAGAAAATATTTTCAACAAAATCAGAAGAAAATTTCCCCAACCTAAAGAAAGATATGCCTATAAACACACACAAGAAGCTTTAAAAACACCAAATAGATTACAGCAGAAAAGAAAATTCTCCTGCCACAAAATAATTAAAACATAAAGAATCAGAATTACACTGACTTCTCAACAGAGACTCTAAAACCCAAAAGCACCTGGGCAGAGAGTATAGATGTCAGCACAGACTACTATTCCCAGCAAAGATTTCAATCACCATAGATGGAGAAAGCAAGATATTCCATGACAAAATCAAATTTAAACAGTATCCATCAATAAATCCAGCCATACAGGAGATACTAGAAGGATAATTCCAACCCAAGGAAGCTAACTACACCCAAGAAAACAGAGGAAATGAATAACCCCATACAGCAAACCAAAGGAAGGAACACACACACACACACACACACACACACACACACACGCACACCACCACCACCACCACCATTGAAATAACAGGAATTAACAATCATTGGTCATTAATACAACATCAATGAACTCAATTCCCCAGTAAAAAAATCACAGACTGACAGAATGGATACATAAACAGGTTCCATCATTTTGCTGTGTACTAGAAACACATCTCAGCAATAAAGATAGACACTACCTCAGAGTAAAGGGCTGGAAAAAGTTTTCCAAGTAAATGGTCCCAAGAAGCAAGCTGGAGTCATTTTAATATCAACCAAAAGTCATCAAAAGAGATGGGAAAGGACATTGCATGCTCATCAAAGAAAAATCCACTACAATGACATCTCAACCACTTTCTTGGAAAGCTGGGAGAGAACCAGAGGGTTCGAGGATACCATATGAAGGCCTATAGAGTCAACTAACTTGGGCTCATGGAGCTTCATAGATACTGAACCACCAACCAAAAAGCATGCATGGGCTGGACCTAAGCTCCCTAAACATGTATAGCAGATGTGCAGCTTGGTCTTCATGTGGGTCCCCTAACAAGTGGAGTGGTGGTTGTTCTAGTCTCTGTTCCCTCCCATTAGATCCCCCTTCTCCTAGCTGGACTGCCTGGTTGGGCGGTTGTGGGAGAGTGCTTAGTCCTGCTGGGACTAGATGTCTCAGGGTTGGATGGTATCCTTTGGGGGGTGGGGTGTTTCCATGTCTCTGAGGAGAAGGGGAGGGGGTACTGAGTGGAGAGGAGAGATCAGGGCTGTGATCTGGAAGTAACATGAATAAATAAATAGAAAAAATTGTGTTACCTTTCTGTATAGAAGTTCAAAGTAATCTAACAAAATCTGCACCAGAAATGCATTTGCATTTACTAAGCAGCACTTTCTAAATGTATTCAGCAAGTCATCATTTGTGTGTACATGTGTACATGTGATAGGCATGCATGTGCAAGTATGTGTACAGGTCTGCACACATACATGCACACATTCATACAAGCGTATGGAAACCAAAGACCAATATTTGCTGTCTGCCACAGTAACTCTCAACCTACTTTCCGAGGCATCTTCTCTCATTGAACCTGGAACTTTGCTTGCTGGTTGGAGAGTCCTTGGGATCCCCTGGAGAGTCTCTGTCCCCCAGTGGGATTATGGGGATGAAATGGCACATCCAGATTTTTATGGGAGTGCTGGGCATCCAAACTCGGGCCCATCTGCAGTTGTAGCAAGCACATTACTCACCTCTACCCATAGTACTAAGCACTGAGCCATCCTCTTAGCACAGATACAAAAATTCTGGATATCTGCTGTAGGATTGTAAAGTTAGCTAGGAGCCCTGCACTCCTCATACCCAAATGTTGGGGGGTGGGGTGAAAGTAAATTGACACATTAGTTACTTTTCCATCTCTGATAAACACCACAGCCAACAGCAACTTACAAACGGAGGTTTTTACATGGTTATGGCTTCGAAGGGAGGGTTCATAATGTGAGGGAGGCATAGCAGCAAGTGGTGGGAGTGGAGAAATGGCTGGTCAGAGAAACACCGAGAAACAGGGAACAAATTTGAAAGTGGGGTGTGTTTGATTGGGGCCTTGTTTGCCTCTGCACAAGCTGGGAAGACTCCATCTGCCATCCTTCTCCAATCTTACCCAGGCTGAAAAACTCCAAGCCGTTCTAACATGGACAGCCTACCCAAGCGCCCGCCCAGGTGCCCAGGTTCTGACCACACTTGGGCACAGTCCCGGATCCTGGCTGACGTGATTGCCCTCGCCCGAGGTCTATAAAACCTTTGCCTGTGCATTCTTGACTTCTCCAGCCTGTTCTTTGGGACTGCCTGGAGTTGTGCCAATTAAACTTGCATTTGTTTACTTTTAATCTGGTCCGATCTGGCCTATATTGTGTCAGTGGAAAACCTATTAGGGTGATGTTATAAACACTTAAGGTCTATCCCCAGTGATGTACTTCAGCCAGCAAGGCTGCACCTCCTAAAAGCTGCATAAACCCCCTTAACTGCACCACCAATGGGGGCCCAACTGTTTAGATGCATGAATGTAGGAAGGAGATTTCCCATTCAAACCACCATACTCAGTAGCAGAGATCCACTGGGTAATTCAGTGCTGGGCACATTTGTTGGTGGCCCCTCACTTCACCCCAAGGACTCTTTGCTCTCCCAGTGCAGTTGCTTTTCAGCGTCAGGCTAGGCTAAGTGCCTAAGCAGGCTTCCCCTACTTGTACTGCTGTGCAAAGGTACAAAGCTGAGGTGCCGGGACACCCACACTGCTTCTTTTCTTCCTCCCAGGGAAGGAGGGCTCTAGTCTGCTGGGCAAAATCTGAAGAGAGCTGTTACACACATATTTGTCCAATTTCCTGTGCTCTGGGTCAAGGGAGCAAGTCTGCCCTCAATACCGAGTTACATCTGGAAATATAATGCCAGAACTGTTTTAATCACTACTACACTTTAGGCAAAACAGCTTTCCAATTAAAGTAAGAGTCGCATGAATCCATTGAAGACTTAGCCTTCTTCTTCAAAGGCCATGGTAGTCCCTTTTAATCACCGAGCAGAAGCCCTAAGGTGATGAGGTTGGTAGGGCTTCTATTAAGAAGAAAGGAGTTTCCGGACCCTTTCCACTGAGCAACCGTCACTGCCAAGTCGCCCTTTCTCACCTGCATCCCTGGTTCTGAATACCCCACTTCCTTCTAAAAGTCTCTTGATAGAATGTTCCGCCTAATTATCCATCTGTTCAGAGTCCAAGTGCCCCACTGGGGGACTGTATGGGTGGCTGCACCCCAGGGATGTCTTGGAGACCTGCTCAGGGTTATTGCCTTTTCTTTTTCTTTTAAAGAACACCTGTTCTTTTAGGAAAATATTGCTGGAGATAACAGTTCTGCCTTTACTGTTTAATGCAAAAGAGAATGTCTAACCCACAGAGGAACGGGAGCCTCTTTTCCCATCATTTAGAGGTAACACTTTAATTAGGTTTGGACTTAAATTTATCTCCAGAAAGACAGCTAATATTATCGGAGAGTTTTTAATAACAATTAACCAAAACACACTTCTCTCCTTCCAGCCAGCACAAGAGCAATGGAAGGGACTATTCAAAACACTGTTTACCTAATTGGCCTCTGGAGAATGATAAATTACACCTGGCAAGTATTTATAGGTTTTTAATTTGGGTTTGTTTTTACTCTTTTAAGAAATTCACCAAGGGATATATATGCATAGAAGCCTAGGTTCATTAACTCAAGAAGTGTTTACTCTTGTGTTGTGTCATTCCCAGCGCTGGATTGTCCCTGGGGATAAAGTGAGTGTGGTCCAGTGGCCAAGGAGCACACAATCTCCGGAGGGAACAAGGTAAGTAACTGGGTTACAACATGTGATTATGACAATATGTGTAAAAGTACAGTGTGGGTGCTTTCATCTAAAAGAGACAGGCTTAGATAGCTGCCGGAACACAGAAGCCTGAAGATTAATTCTTCAGGTCATGGAAAAGATTTCTGGAGATGGCACCATTCCCTCAGTAGACGAAGGACAGCACACCTGAGCCAGTTATGCACTGGAGAGACGCAAGGGGTACAGAGAGGGAGCACTAAGTTAAACACTGTTCTGTGGGGTCATGAGGGACTGTGGGTGTAAAGCTAGGACAGGAGACCCTTTGTATGCTCAGACCATGGCCAAGAGGCGGGGCCAAAGCAAGCGAGCAGGCCTGACAGACACAGGAGGGAGGAGTCAGGCTGTTTGACAGGTGACTAGAGGGAAGGATGGAGAAGTTAGCTGTGAAGGGAAGTGACACCCACCCACCCACCCACCCAAAGATGGACTTCACTCCCCGAACTTGCCTTCGAGTGTGCCCCTGAGCAGTGAGAGTTTATGTGGCTTTGAATGGAGCAGCATGGCGTGAAGACCACTGCTGTGCTGACTCCCACATTCCCTCGACATGATGAAGTGATAGGAAGCCAGAAGGCACAAAAACTAGACTGGTCCTCCTCAAGTAGAGGTGAGACCTTGCAATTTTCCATAAAAAAATTTTTTTGACTTGGACAAATGCAAATATTTTATGATTTATTCTAAATTTTTCATTTCTCTGTAAAGCACAGCAAATCCTATCTGGAGGTTAGCTCCTATCTGCACGCATAAACATGGATGTATGGGTTTGTGTGTATGCTTCCAAATATTTGTTTTGGTGGGAAAGATTACAAACATATATAGAAGGAGAGAAAACAAAGAACTCCCACGTGGCTATTACTGGTTTTCACAATTATCAACATGTAGCCAATATTGAGCCTTCCATGCCTCGATCCCTTTCTCCCCCCTTGTTATGAGGCAAATCTAAGAAATGACATCATTCTATTTGTATATATTCTAGTATGCTTCTGAAGGACTCTTCTTCCCCCTTTCCTCTCAGAGCCAAGGCTGGCCTCAAACTCACTGTGCGGGTGCCGATGATCATGAGCTTCTGATCCCTCTGCTTCTGCCTTCACAGGGCTGGAATTACAGGTGTGCAGCACATGCCTGATTTACGGAGGACCAGGGAGGGAGAGAGCCTAGGGATCATGAATACGAGACAGAGCATCCTACCAACTGAGCTAATCTCCAGTCCAAGAACTCATGTTAACAGAATGAAACTACCATTTAAACATAAAAATAGCATTGTTGTCCTTCAAGTATTATAGCCAAATATTATAGCTCTCCTTCACTGTTTTAAATGTCCATGGTTGCTTCGTTTTTTTTAAGACCAGATCTCACTGTGTATCCCTGATTGGGCTGGAATTCACCATGTAGACAAGTCTTGAACTCACAGGGATCCAATTGCCTCTGCTTCCCAGGCTGGGGTTGCAGGTGTGCTCCACGGTTATTTCCTTCACACAGAGGACAAACAACAGCCATTGAGCTTTTGCTGCTGGGATTCCACAAGTTGATCTTGGCCATTCTTACCATCAGCGTCCCCAGGTGTTCCCCCTGGGAAGCCCCCAGATCTGACCAGGGCCTGTAGCTGAAGCCTCAGGGACCAGTGGGCTCACAGGAATTTTTTCTCTCCTTCCTTGGGAACGTTTATCTTCTGCCTTGATTTCCTGAAGGAAGCCCTGACAAGTTGACCCCATTTTTAATGACTGCCTGTGGCTAGAAACCATTTGACATTTGACCTTAGATAGTATGTTTATGCCCCTGTTGTGCCTGCATGGGTTGCTATGGCCAACACAAAACAGAAAAAGTGACGGAGTATGACACACACAGGTGGCCAGGAAGCTTCTACCTTTTTTTCTGGACAATTCAACCATTACATGAAACTCAAACTACATGAAGGGACCTCATGTAGGAATTCCAATTGACAGTCCCTGCAGAACCCAGTCCTAATGCTACCCCATTAGCTTCTGTGCCTGTGTGTAAAGACGCATACAGGTGATTCTGTCTTTTGTTATTGGGTTTGCTCCAGGTGCCTCAGAGTTGTTGTGAAGTAAATAAAAGCCATCTTCGCTTAGGCTGTATTAAAAGAGTTCAAGGCCTAAACACGGGCCTAGGAAACCACAGGCACAAAAGGTGGTGTGTCTTGTGCCGTCATATTTGCTGCAGCTTGATGCTGCATTAATAACCTCTCTTGTTCTTGCCTTGCCTGCTGTGCTTACAGGATTAAATCCCTCCACACTTCTGACTCAACCCAACCCACCGAGTGACTATAACTTAGCTGAGAACTCAGATAAGTAAGTGAACGTAGATCTTACCATCTCTCTGTGAAATGTAATGCCATTCCCATCTCTTCCGTGTTGCCTCACTCTGGCCTTCGGCCATGTCTGTCACTCATTGCAGAGTGTCTTGATTTAATTATTCTGGCGAGCAAGCCTCCAGATGACTATCTTGATGGATTTCAAATAGTGTAAGTCTTTATCAGTCTTTCATCCAGCTCACCCCTCCCTCTTTCCTGGGTCCTGCGCACCATAGCAGCTGCCCCCTGAAGCTCCCCTCTGCAGGCTTCAGATCTCAGCTCTTCTACCTCTGAGTCAGAGGCCAAGCCATCCACTTTCTTATCAAGTACTGTTGGTGTCTCCTACCTGACACCATACCTGGGAAAGTGGCCAGAGGGCCTGTCTTTGTTCTGTGTGGATTTTCATGACGAACCCCTGCTCCCTGTTGGCCTCTCGTTTCAGCCCTACTTAGGCAATTTTTGGGAGTCTTGCTGTAGGTTTTGGAATGCTCTTCTCAGCTTCAGCCCTGAGCTTCATTCCCACCCTTCAAGGTTCTTGATGCTGACGTGCTGAGTCTTGCAAGGTTTCTGTGGAGGTTAACTCATGCTAATCCCCAGTTGTAAAACTCTTTGTGCCTGCTAAGGACAGCTAACATAGATCACACACTGGCGAGTATCCAATCTGCACTGTGCTGTCAATAACAGTACCCAAGTAGGGGCGTTTGAGAGAGCCAGTTATGTCTTTTACAAATTCAGAAAGACTTCCTTTTCACTACCGGCCTGTAACTAGCTGCTGAATAGTTCATATAAAGCCCTGGGTTCAATGCCAGGCAGTGAAAAGGGGTCCATGCTGTAAAGTGAAAATGGGAGGAGAAACACATATAAAGAAGGTTAAGATCAACACTCAAAAGCCATTAGTAAGTTTCCGGTGGATGAACGAAAAGAACTCCAGCTCTGGGTGTGTCCCTGGAAGCCAGGGACAGGAATGCTCGGCGCAGAGAGCACGTGATACTTACAGGTACTTACTAAATACAAAACAACAACAACAACACCAAAACAACAACAACAACAACAACACCAAAACAACAACAACAACAACAAGTTCTGCATGCCCCCTTAGGTACTGAGTTACTTCATTGTTGCAATACTTTGAGGCCTGTCACATCTGCAGCTCAGCCCTGAAGGAACCGTAGGTGGTCACGCTGGGCAGGATGGCCAGTTTTACAGCTCGCTAATGGTAGGGAAGTTCTGTGTGATGCTCCCACGACTTAAGTTGGCAATTGTAGCTACTTTGGTATGGTGAGGTTGACACTTTATTTTTCTTCAAGGTTTTGTTTGTTCTTTAGTGTTCTGTCTGTCTGTCTGAGTATGTATATGCGCAGTATATGCACATATATGCATCCATGTGGAGGCCTGCAAAGACCTGAAGAGGGCATCAGATTTCCTGGAGCTGTAGGGCAGGGGACTGAGCTGCCCAGAGTGCATTCCCTGGGCCAAACTCTGTCTTCTGGAGGAGCTGCAAAGACACTGAGCATGTCACCAGCACTAATTTAAAATTTAATGTTGTTTTGTATGTAAATTTTAAACATTACAGTTCACTTTAGTTTTTGATATTGTCTACTATAAGCTGCAGAGCATTCATGAACTATACTTTAAAATTGTGCATGTTCTGCGACGGAAAGTCAGACAGTACTGCAGATCAACAAATGCCAAGCCTTCTCAACAGTCAGATCACACCACATTCCCATTCCCCCCCCCCCCCAGCAGGGGAAGGAACCCAGGGCCTTGTGCTTGCTAGGCAAGCACCCTACCACTGAGCTAAATCCCCAATCCCCACATTCCCATTCTTATGATTCCTAAAACGGTCTATCTCTCCTTGTAAATGCCACATGCTTAATGACAGACTCATCGGGATACTGTCTTACATTTTACAGAATATGACATTGTTGTGTGACAAAACATTTCCCGGAGAGACACACATCTACTCACCCCAGGTAGGGAGCCCAGGACAGACCAAGGTGGGCTTTTTTTACAGGAATATGGGGAGGGCATCGTGGTGCATACCAGCAATCTGTGTGTAGGAGGTAGAAGCAGGAGAATCAGGAGTTTAACACCATTCTTACCTATAGTGAGTTCAAGGCCAACAACCTGAACTCACTATAAAACAAAGTAAAACTTAATGCTTTCTGCTCTGCTCGCCCTGATTTGGTGCAAGCTGAACCAAACAGTAGAATGAGGAGAGATGGCGGACGCTAGCTGGAGAAGGGCTGTGACTCTCAGCAGACAAAAGAAACCTCTGGAAGCACTTGAGGAAGTGCATGAACTAACACTGGAATTAGGAATATGTGTCTACATATTACTCATAACAATATATAAAAGTCATGACTGCAGCACCAAGACACACCAGACACTAGACAGCCAAGGGCCTTAGCTCCAGCTTCACATCTGTCCCACCCCTTATTAAACTCTTTACCTTCCAAAAATCTTCTGAATTATACATTGACTAAGGTGTAACATGTCAGGAACATTATTCAGACCGCTAACACACTAGACCACTTGGTCCAGTACAACCATATGCTGGACATTCACTCAAAATAATGTTTTCATCTGGGAACATTGATATGCTTATCTTGGCCCAAGTTTTATAGGTTTTCACATGACAAAGGAGACAGTCATTTGAGCTGCATCGAAAGTGAACAATACAAGAAGGATTTACAACAGAAGCTCAACAGTCTGGTTTTTAAGGTTGTCCTATTAGCAATGCCTAAGGCAAGCTTCATCATACTGGGAAAAGCCAGTTACCTGAAATGGACAAAACCAAGAAACAGGCACAGGACAATGACCTTTTAGGAATTATCTAAAGCAGTGGTTCTCAACCTTCCTAATGCTATGTCCCTTTAATACAGTTCCTCATGTTATGGGGACCCAGCAACCATAAAATTATCTCATTGCTACTTCATAACTGTATTTTTGCTGTTGTGAAGTGTAATGTAAATATTTAATATGCAGGATCCCTCATCTAACTCAAGCGACATCTTAATTCAAAGCATGCAACTTCTAATGCGGTGGGCACTAAAGCACGGGAGGACTTCCATGACTGTCCAAGCTGAGTGTTGACCGGCACCAGGCTGTAGCCGCAGAGCAGCAGTGATGCACACTGGCCATGCCACACTTTCCCACAGCACACTGCCTTTGCTAGAGATGTCGGCTTCTGATTCAGGGCCACTAGGTCCTGGTCCACTGCGTTTGCCCCCAGCACAATAAGAACAGGGATATTAGTGTGCATAAAGGACAAATACGCGGTGTACTGAAAGCATCAGTGGGACCAATGAAAGGGAAATAAATGTTCAACATTCAGTGCGATGTTCCTAAAGCAACTTTAAAAATACTAACTCTGAATTCAAAAGCAATCCATCCAAAGAGAAAATCTTTTCAAATTCATTTTTATTGAGCTTATCAGTTGACTGGATTTGGGGTTGGGGGGATATTATGGAATTGCTCAAATCTGTTTCTGAAAACATACTCTCACGTATAACAAAACATTCAACTATAAATTAACTAGAGGACTGGCGATGACTCAGTCTTTAAAGGCTAGGCTCACAACCCAAACCAAACTGGCCAGGGAAGCTTGCTCCATCTGAAGCAGGTCTTGGGGCTGGGCTGGCTGTGAAGGAAACCACTGCATAGGTAGCATGGTTTGGTAGCAGAGTTCTCCCTCTGGTGGACATTGGTAGGAATTTTCAGAAAGGTTAAGATCGTTCCAGGACTCTTCATTGCCTGACCTGTAATTTTGTAGTTGTTTTAAAGTCAAGGTGTTTGGACTATTGGAGAGCTGAGATGTAGACCCATTATGGGGGCTTCCGGTTAGGGATTTCATTTGCTGTCTCTTCAAAATCCCTCTTCTGGATCTCCAAGTGATGACTGCAGAAAGTGGGGGAAGTAAGTAGATCATGCCTTGTGTATGAGAAGACAACTAACTCCCTTGATTTTCCACTGTCTGAAGATGTGATGAGAAACCACCACCTGAGGATGAGCGCTCTCCACAAGTGCCTTCATCGTGTACATGGCCTGTGAAACCGTGAGAATCATTGTTGTTAATAAGCTTCTAATCTAAGGTCAGGAGATCTCAACCTGAGCTTGCAGCCATCTCTACTAACAGCCCTTGGTTATATAGGCTGTTCGCTGGAATGTAGGAAGTAGACCAACTTTTATTCCCTTGATCCCCAGAGCAGCCCTCTCTAGCCCTATCTGTCCTGATTGTCCCTATCTGTCCTGATTGTCCAAAAACACTGGAGACCAAAGGTTATTTAGTATGCTCACTCTCGGAACTGGCTATAGCCAAGTGTCAGCAGAGGAAATGGTCGGAGGCAGGGGAGAGTAGTTAAATTCTGGTTATGTTATGAAGTTAGGTCTGGCAGAAATTTTGAAAGAATGGTCAGAGTATGAGAAAGAGTCCAAGACAGTACTGAAGATTTGAGCCCCAACAAATTGAATGGTTTCCATCTAGGGTGAGAACATCAAGAGGGGCTTCCATTTGGACTGGGAGTCAGGGTCACTGCTAAGCACTAGGACACAATTTTGGACATATTAAATTTAAGAGGCTTAGACTGGCAAGATAATTCAGTAAGTAAACCTGATGGCCTGTGTTCAAATCCTAGGGCTCACACTGGAGAGAACTGACCCCCGCAGGTTGTATTCTCACCTTCATACTGTGATACACACACACACACACACACACACACACACACACACACACACACACACACACACACACCACAGATTAAAATGGTAAAATGAAGGTAGATCTAATCTATTATACGTTTATGCAGCACTAGACTCAGAGATTAACACTTAATAAAGTAGAAAATGAGTATCGTTTTTAAAATCTAAAAGGAAACATAGGAAGGAGGCTTGAACACCTCCAGCCCTCCAATGTAAGGGATGAAGGGGGACCAAGAACTGGAACAAGGCAGGAGACACAGCCAAGTGTGGGAGGCTCGGCTTTTAGTTTGCAGAACGCACCACAGTTCCTTTGGCAATGCCATCCTTTGCAGACTGCACTCCCTGTAGTAATCGGACGCTTGCAGATCCATGCACTTTCACCTCCTTGCAGTGACTGGCACATGGCATACCAAAGTGATTGCCTGTGCTCTACCGCAGTGATTGTTATGATGGAGAAATGGGAACCAAACTACACTGCAGCATGATGACGGTCATTTCTCAGACATGAATGTCTTTTTACTTGCTTACTTGAATACTGCTTTTCTTCTTCAGTGAGCATGTATTGAGTATAATTTTATAGGGGCCGTTGGTGCCAGTGTGTTGTCTTTTAAGTCAGGATCTCATTACATAGCCCAGGTTGTCCTCAAACTTGGAGAATGATAAGGGTCAGGATGACAGGCATGCACAAGGCCATTTGTGTTGCTTTCATTAGAAAGCTCTATGAGAAAAGTGGGACATGCCGGGCATAGTGGTGCACAGCTTTAATCCGTCCACCTTCTTCCAGGAGATGGATCAAAACCAAGTGTTTAATAACAGTCACAAAAACCTGTAAAGAATTAGTAATATCACTACCAATATTGGAAAATAGCCAATATGCAAACTACATTTGTATAAGTTTTATAAAGAAAAAAATTTAAATTTGACTCGCATTCTAACTAGGAGCCACCAATGTGATTAATGTGGTTGGGTATTTCCTGAGTGTTTTAGGCTATAGGTCCCTCCTCTATTGCTTTCACACACATCCCCCCCTAGCAACTAATGACGAAAATGTCAATTTCACCCTTTGTGACTTTCGATATGACCTTGGGTTCTATTTCTAATCTGAAAGCTCCTAACCCTACCAACTGGGCAACTCTTTGTACAGTCTCTCCATCAGAAACATTCAGTGTCACCAAGGTCCTGCCTAGTTTTACTATTGGTGCTCTCTACTGCAAGTTGTAAAAACAAGAGATCATTATTGCATCATAAGTTTGGCAATAAGTAGATTTTCCTCCCAAGAGAAATTGCACGTAGTCGATTTGCCTAGTGGTTTTAAAATAATGAATACTAGTGTTCAAAATAATGAATTAGTCCCTAGCCATTTGCCAATGGTGACCTATTACTGCTCTGGTTTTGTTTCTCGGCATTGTAATTATATATATAAATTCACTGAATGTTTCATTCCATTGGTTTTACCTTCTGTTCACACTGACTTGGATCAGCTTACCCATCTCACTAAAGCAGGCTGTACTAGCTAGGATGTTCCTTTAATGTTCAGTCCCAGTCATTTCCCTCATAGCTGCTGTTGGGACTTCACCAGGAGGAGGAAAAGCCACAATCTTCAGTATGCTCATAATGCCTCACCCCAAATGTCCATAATATTCCTAAACATGGAAATACATCGCTCAGTTGAACAGCTGGGACTTTGCAGACATAGCTAAATGTGAAATGGGGGTATAATGCAGACACAGAATGACACAACAGAAAAGATTAGAGTGGGACCAAAGAGCAGAGGTTTCAAGAATCTCACTGGGCTATGGAGGAAGAAGACCAGTGAACAGGACGAAACCAAGTGACGAAACCAAGTGACGAAACCAAGTGACGAAACCAAGTGACGAAACCGAGTGGGGGTGGGGCAGGGAATGGAAGCCCCTCCTACTGTATTCAGAACCACCCGGCCTACGGTGATTTCAGACTGAGGTCAATCTGTATCTGTGGTCCCCAAGACTTACATGTGTGTGTGTTGCTACTCAAATTACAGTAATTCATTTCAGCAGAATCAACACAAAGCTTTTGGTGTATTTTTATTGTGAAATGTTGGCTTAGAAAAAAAGTACAAAATGTCAACAGTCAGATGTGTACAGGTACAGTATTTTGTTAATCTATACATGTGACCAGCTTAACACATTCATCGTAAAATGCATATTTAGACCAATATACTCTAAAAAATGACTGTAATATTCACAGGCTATTCATACATGATAAACTGGAGCCCATATGACCCTCACTGGGATGTGCTACCTGCAGCAAACAGGCTAGAGCACACTACAGCACACCACAGTACCTCTGCACAGGCCCACGTTCACAGAGATCAACTCATTAGAGCAACACACTACAGACTTGGGACTGAGACTCAATGACTTATTTATACAATTGCAAAAACAAATTAAGTTATAAAATAGTCATGGAATAATAGTCTAGGGCTGAATACTGTAAAGCCCTAAATTTTAGTTTTACCTTGCACTTTACAAAGCTTCACTATTTTAAACTGATTTTCAATTTCCACGTCCACTAATAAGGGAATGGGGAGATACCGTTTCTACTGTCTCCAGCAAGGTATTAGAACTACTATAGTTCATTTAGAATTGTGACTACTGTGGATTGAAAAATGGCCAGGAAACTGTAATATAAATCATAACAAAACTTAAAGCAATGTAATGACTACTTTATGGATGCAGCAAATCCTGCAAACAATGACCACCCACAGTAAGGCGTTACCTACCAAAGTTCAGAACAGTTAAATGAAGGTGCTTCTGAGGCCTCATGACGGCAGACTAATTCAACCGCACTGTCCCTTGAAAATGACGTGTTTCTGAACTTGAAGATTTCCTTTCGCTTGTAGTAATGTACTGTGGGAAGTTTACTAAAACTTGAATAATCTAAAATGAATTGTTATATGTACTCTTAACACTAATCTTTACTATGAAAACCATATAAACATTTCTCTAAAAATAAACCCTTCGGGACTGATAAAAACAAGTACAACTGTCTGCACATTCCTAAGAGAAAGAAGTCATATGGTGTGGCCAGCAGTGCCTGAAGGTTTAAAATTCAACTTGAAGCCAGAACTAACCGTGAGCAGGTGTTGGTTACTGGCTGAAATCCACTAGAGTTCAGAAGCTGATCTGTAATTTTTCAGAACCTATCCCACACTATCTTAATCTTTTATAGACAATTTTATTCTTTTGAGACAAATTTATAAATAGTGTCTGAATCTTATAGATTTCAATTATTCAGACTTAAGCACAGATTTGATTATAAAAAGTTATTTAATTTTCCAGATTTGTATTAAATTTACAAAGTAAGTATGGTGTACATAAATATTAACTTAGAACACATTATAAAAAAAGCAGATATATGGACCGTTATAGAAACGTTATAAATTTTAAAGAAATTTTATATAAAAATAAAGCAAAACATGTAACTCACAAAATATAAACATGAAGCCACACAACATAAAAATAAAATCTCTATGAAAATGGAGTTAGAATTAAATCTTTAGGAAAGTATTCCAACACAATTAAATGACCTCAATGACCAACAGCTCCCCTTACGCTACAGCAGCAAACCACAAAATCATCTGAAGTCTATATGCATTATCAGTTCATTCTTAATATGCAATCTTGCATGTTATTAATAACTTTGATTTCTTTTTGAAATTCAGTTATGTACATATGCACTTATATACAAACACTTATTAACATGATTTTTAAACAAACCATATGTACAAAAGATCAGCATTCCTATAAATAAAAACATTAGGTGGCAAAAAGGCACTTGTAAGTAAAAATCTACAGTTTTTACAAAACAAAAACACATTTTACCTTGGATGCTGTACAGTAAACATCAATCCTATAACAGCAATGAAATGTTGATTACTAAACTGATGTTAGTGATGTCACTTTAAAAACATTTACATATTCTCTTAAGCTCTTTTAATAAAAGCACCATGATTCTCTAAATTCATGTTGATATGAAGTAAAAATACAATTCCCAAAAAAAGTGTTTACCATTTCCTTGTTTAAAAGTTTTGCATTTCTAAATTGAAAACTATTTATTTGAAATCAGCATAGTGTTAAAAGCAAAACACAACCCCTGCTGCTGTTCTGACGACCACTCCATTATTGCATGTTGCATTTTATACAGCGCACGCACACACGTGCACTCCACAACTATTGCTAGAAAAAAGTTCCGGGTATCAAAGAATTAAGAAGTCACTCCAAACCAGCTGAAGTTTTATCTGCATGTTTACAACTTAAAAAATGCTGTGTGTAAGTTATAAAAGTGAATAGGAGACATACCAATTTAGTGGCATGTAAAAATATCTTTCCACTGTACAGAGGTCTGTCATAGGACACCTCGAGCACACACTGTCAGGCAGAAATGCTAAACAAGTGACTTTTTCAAGGAGATGTTAGCACGCTTCCACTCTTGTCAAACTTTTTACCCTTTGACAAGGCTGCAACCTGTTTGAGTAGTTCTCTGTTTTTGGCCTGTGAGAGACAAAAATTCAAGATTTAAAAGTTTTGAACTATTAATCATGCTGAAAACTACTACTCAATATTATTTAATTTATATAAAAATTATATCAGTGAAACACTAAGAGACCCATGAGTTGGTATATTTCATCTTTTTAACGTTAGATAGGCAGAAAATTCTAGATTGGTTTATCAGCTCTTGGCAAACGTCAGTATTTGTCCACAACTAGTTTTGGACAAGAAATGGTAAGTGGCTCTCTCACTAGAAGTTTCAAATTTAAAAGGAAAAACTTTTGGTTTTTTAATGCATGAAAGCTATTTAAATGCATGTTATTCTACATGCATTCTATTTGATAGTATCAAAGGATGAATCAAATATTTTGGAGAATTTTCCAGCAAGCTGAATGAGGTGTTCCATTTGCTGTTTACATACAGAAAAAGTCTGAGA
Source organism: Rattus norvegicus (assembly GCF_021556685.1). Lineage (NCBI taxonomy): Eukaryota > Metazoa > Chordata > Mammalia > Rodentia > Muridae > Rattus > Rattus norvegicus. Next base: position 16,911,300 of record NC_141541.1, on the reverse strand, counting down.
CGGTTTTGTAAAAATCATTCTATCACTCTGCCAAAGGCCCCTTTAAACATTTTCCTAACTTACCTATTTGCATATACATGGATGTGTGTATGAGCGCGTGCCTATGTGTAGGCCACCATATGAAGGTCAAAGGGCAACTTGAGGGCATCCATTCCCTCTTCCCACCACATGGGTCCGGGAAATCAAACTCTGGTTCTAAGACTTGGAGGCCAGATGCTGCTCTTTCCCATTTTCACCAGCACCAGTGGTCCCGACTTTAGTATCATCTAAGCATTTCCTAACGGAGCTGGTATCATTTCCTAACACCCCATTCCCACCCTCTGCTGCTGCCACCAAAGACTGAAAATTTCACTTTAGCAATGCTGACTTTTCAGCTGGTTAAGACAATGCCTGCTCATCAGAAAGAACACTGCCTGCAGGGGGCGCTGTTTGGTACTGCTTTTGTTCCTGGGGGACTTTACAGGTGGGACCTTCATTCAGTCTTTTCTCATTCTTCTGTTGGTGCTACTCTATGCAGCCTCTGGGAAGTTAGATAATGAAAGTTCCTCTTGTAAACTGCAAATCATCAAGGCCCTCTGAAGTCTCTGAGCCAAACGAAACAGTATGGATCCCGTGCACCACTAAACTATCCCGTGCACCACTAAACTATAACGCTACTTTAAAATCCCCAGGGAAGTCCCTGCCACTCATTGCATAAACCATCACTCTGACAATCCTAGCCCCTGCCAGAGATAAAGAGTAACAATGTAACTATGTATTATTTAACATTAGCCTCAACAGACCCACTGGCAAGAAACAAACTTTGGAGTGCAGAGCAGTGACCCGAACAGACAGGCCTTAGCCAGGTCTGCGGAGGCAGGCAGTTAGCAGCAAGCATTTACCCTGGCTAACCAAAGAATCAAAACTGCTTTCAATCAAGGAAAAGTGAATTTACATTTTCCTTTCTTAGAACAAAATGCAGGAACTAAAATAGATCTTGAAAGCAGTTTTTCTCTTGAGTACTTTTGAAGCTAATTTTCAATATGTAGTTAGTCTCCCAATGACATCAGTAACGTGTTGATAAATTATATATACAACAAAGGCTTTAAGAAAAACAGTGCATTGCTGTTATCCTGAGTACTTTATTTTGCAGATAAGCTTTTTATTGCAGGGGTTAAATGCATACATTGAAATTTCATTCTAATACTTATTTTGCACCCTACAGAAGCCAATGTAAGTATTGTAATACTTAAGTCAGAAACATTTAAAAATGTCAGCCTAAATAAAGTTAAGAAACTATATAGACCCTGCCTATCTATCTCCAGGTTCTACTTACCTATGACTTAAATGGAGGACACCTTATCCGTAACAAGTTGAAAAATAATTACACAGACATGGTACTACAGTCTGAACACAACCACATTCACACACTATTTCCTTTCTCTTTTTAGCTTATCATATTAAGAACAGAATTTTTACTTGGCATTATTGGTACTTAGGATTTATTATCATTTGGGGGGTGAATTTCAGTTTATATTTCTAGGTTTGATAGTTTAAAATATTTAAAAGAGCTGTTAGAGCAAGATAATTTTATTAATTGTTAAATTTTCTGTATCATAAAAGATTAAGACAGTAGGTAGGAAGGAAAAGGGGGCACAAACCCAAGTACTTGGAGGCTAAAGGAGGATGATGAGTCTGAGGCCACACTGGGCTACATAGTAAAGCACTACCTCCAAAACAGAACAAACAAATCAAAGAGATAAAGATTTAACTAGGTCTACTCACCTCGGCAACTGCTAGTAAAGGTAGTAGGTGGGAACTACATTTAGCTGTCAAGAGTGTCTCTAGCAGAAACTCAAAGTACACAGGGAAGCAGCTGATAGAGGACATTCAGATACCCGAGTAACCTGAGGGGTGAGGTGACGCAAGCCCGGCGACCGTACAGGTAAGCCTGAGACACACAATGTAGGGTCTATGTCTCACTGACAACTTACGTGACTTGTTTTACCTGTAAAACTCAGCTATTATAAGAAGCAAATATGAACAAACCTATGAAACACATTGACTACACCTTCCCTCTGCATGAGTGGCTGCTATGGTGATAGCATAGGAAAATTCAGTTAAGAGGAAGTGGGTTGAAGACACCAACCAGGCTAAAACAAAAAATGGTTCCCTTGCAACTCACTTTAAAAAGGAACTGTTCTTTGGAGCGGTGGAAGAAAATACCTGGTTAAGGCAAACCTAGGAAGTGCTTACCATGATCATGGCTACTCTATAACTTACATGCGGTTGACTATATTCCAGGGAATCATTCACCATAACTTAGTAAGTATACAGTTAAAACAATCGCTTGTGGGTGAAAACAGTAACTAATGCACAGGCGGCCCAGCTCATGATGGTAACTCTCTGCGGAAGGAGGTCAAGTGCCTTTCCATGAACCATCACACATAAACAAATTCCCTGGACGCACTATGCCCTGGCTCTACAGAGGCTCCTTTACCAATTTCTGTCACTAGTAAGAATGGTAAGCAGGGACTATACATCTGGATTCCAAGAAGTGCGTAAATTCTATTCATTACGACGCATACCAAACCACAAAAAAATAGAAAATATACCTTGGTGTAATGAAAAAAAAATCAGCAAAAAACAAAGCATACAAATGAAGCAAAATTCATGCATTCCTTTCAAAGCTGCACTCTCCCTTCAAGTCTGAACTCTGAATACGACATCATCTGGAGTTTAAGACTGAAAGCTTCTTCACTTAGGGGCTAAGGTTATGTAGCACTTGCCTACCATGTGTAAGAGCCAGGACTTGCTCACTAGAACAACAAAAATAAACTAATAAAACAACCCTAAGCTTGTCACTCAAAGATTAACTCCATAAATGTCACGATTTACAACTATAGAACATGAAATCAATATGCTATGGTTTCATGCCTGTTTATAGAACAGATAAAAACAAGTTGCAATGAGGGACTATCATTCCTTTCTCTGCTCATGTTCACTATCTACTCTTTGGTGACTCAGCTTCCACTGTGCAGTTGTTGCAGATATTTAAGGCCTATGAATCGACAGTGCGCTAGTACTTACTACATATATTAATACCTGATACACCTTCAACACCTTCAGAGAGCCCACAGTTAAGCACTGTCTTGATTTGCAGCACTTGCACACAGTACAATGGCCCTTCAATCATGGTCTGGAGACCTGGCTTTTGGGGGCGGTGTGCAGGAGAGGTTTTGACATATAGCTCTGGCTGTACTGAAACTCACTCTGTAGACCAGGCTGGCCTCAAATTCACAGAGATCCACCTGTCTCTGCCTCCCAAGCATCCAACAAGAACCAATTTTCTTTATCTACCTCCCTTCTGCACATCACATAACACCATTTACCTGAAGCTGCTCCACAGTTTCTTTGTGTGCTTTTTCCATACTGTTCATCTTAGCTCTCAAGTTTGACTCTTGGTACTGAAAGTCTGCCTTCAGTTCGGTTAACTGAAATTAAAAATAAGGCATTCATGCACACACATCTGTCCATACACTAACACAATAAACATTCTTCCCCACAGGCTTGCCTTGTTATGAAGGCAGAGGAAGTTGGTAGCAACTGCATATTCTGTGAGACCAGTTGTTGCTCCTACTGCAGTCACGATTTTAACGTTAAGGATCTTTGAGAAGTTGCTGTGGGATTAATTGGTTACACTTCCATAACTAGCATTCCAAAGCAAAGCTTAATGGCTTGTAAAGTGCTTCAACCACATACACTTCAGATAAGTCAACAGGTTTCCAGTTAAAATCATCTTCAATAATGAAAGGAAAAAGGCTCCATAATAGGTACATTTCCCCAACAGTTACCAACCAAGGGAGATGGTGTTTGTAATTGTTAATTTGTGCCCAATATTATGTGCATGAAGCCATTATACTACAGTTACCTATCAGGACAAAAATACAGGCAATGTGGCAGGAGGAAAAGCAATTATTGTGAAAAGTGAACAAAATTAGACAAGTACTAGAAATAAACTCAATGGTGTAAGGAAGCAGAGACCACAAGATGATGCTTTCATTAATTTGAACACAAACAAAAGGACAGCATCATAGAATTTTAAATACACAGTCTAAGATGCTATTAACTCTTAGTAATTACACCAGGTAATTACTAAGTACCTAGTAAATAAAAAGGTACAAAAGCTCAGAGAAAAAGTCAAGAGTTTTATGCTCATCCTTCCAAACAAAAGGCTTCAGTCCCTTTCCTGAGTCAGTAGTGTATTTATAAAGAGACTTCTGTTCTGAAATGCCAATTCTGACACCATCAACTTTAATAATTATTTTAGTTGCTGTACTGCCTCCAGACCATGAGCTTCTGCAAGGGAAAGATAGTGTCTGTTTATCTGCCTGTGATTCTTTCTGACTTAGTACAGTGAGTGCCTGGCTTTGGAAGTCACTCAATAGAGAAACAGAGACAGGAAAATAACTTGATCCTTTAGACTACAAAGAAACCCTGCAAATGCAGGTTTTAGATACATAATTATTTTCCTTACAACACTAATTATAAACTTGCTGGTGCCTTTTGTTTTTAAAGGAAATGTTAAGCAGGAAATTCCAACAAAGTAGCTAAACACAACAGTGATGCTGGGGATGAAGGGTCAGAGTCTCCAACAGCAGTTTTCAACCTGTGGATGGTGACCCCTATTAGGTTGTTGGAGAGTTGTTGAATGACATTTGCAGGGGCCACCTAAAGCCATTGGAAAACACAGATATTTACATTACAATTCATAACAGTAACAAAATTATAGTTATGAAGTAGCAACAAAAATAATCTTATGGTTGGTGCAGGAGGGTCACAACACTAGGAAAGAACCACTGGTCTACATTTGTTAATGTTTGGTTCAGAATTACTGCTATTTTGCACTAAATCTGATATTTTATTCAACTTTTGTTCAAAGTTAATGCAGATATATTTGGCTTTGTGTTAAAGTTTGTGTACACATTTTCATAAAAGCAAATTAATTTAAAATTGTCACTCATAAAGAACCCTAAAAAAAACCCCTACAACTATCCAATTTTTACCTTGCAAACCAATGCTAATTTTCACAAACTAAATTTACTCACACTGTGGTACATACTAAAATAAAGAGGTGGGGCGTGTCTTTAACCTCAGCACTTGGGAGAAGGCAGGCAGATCCGGAGTTCCAGGCCAGGCAGAGGCACACACTGAAACCCTCGGTCAAAATATAAAGAATGAAGTAATACAGTAAATGAAGGCCATCAGTCATCACAGTGCTAGTGTGGGAGCGTAGCACAGAAGCTGCTGAAGGCAGGCGCCAGGACTAATTCTGTCCTAGTGGACCTGTCTAAATTTTAATCTCTTTGCTGATGGCAGGCACCTTTTAAAGATTCTACCTCTTCTTTATGTTCATTTCTTTTGTCTGTTAAAAATACAATTAATGCTATTTAGGAGCCATTAAAATTGTCTTTAATGTTTTCACTATTTTCCCAGTGGATGCTTGTCTGTAACCTAAGTATGCAGTAAGTTCTCTTCCACGGTGATGAACAGCAGCATCAACACAGCATTTACATGTGTCAAGAGCTTAAGAAATACTTCTTACACACATGATCATCACAGTCAGTCCATCAAGCAGCATGGAGCACATTATCTATAAAATGAGAAACCAAGGCCTCAACTAATGAACATGTTCTTCTTAAGGCCACACAGAAATGGCCAGGGTTGGAATTCCATCCTGAATGTGGCTAACTATCTATAAAGCCAGTGAGTACACCCACTTCGTACAGACTGCTCTTAGACCCCTACTGCTAATTACTACCACAGGACACTGAAGTATTATTACTTCTCATTGCCTAATTGATACAGATTGACATAGAAACGCAGTCAATATACATCAAAGACTGTTTTCAACTACTTTTAAAACAATGATTTATATATTCCATTTATATCTCATTCTAAGATTAAGATATCAGACCTACTTTAAATTTGCATACTAACTGAAAACTAATGCTTAAAGAATTACTACTATAATCAGCTCTCAGTTAATTCTTAGAACTATGAACATTCTGAAACACCATTTTTACTTATTTTCATTAGATGGCTTAGACTTCAATTTGGGCTTCTATAAAAGTCGTGCATTGCAAGCTAAAGAAATTTAACTCAACTAAAGAAAATTTGCAAGGGTTAAGTTAAGATGCAAATCTTACCAGGCTTCAGTGAACTATATCCTCACCTTTTTATCTTTTTCCAAAATGGTCTGGTCTCTCTGCTGTAAGAGACGCTTAAGTGACATCACTTCTTCTTTCAGTTGACTGATAAGGACAAAATTGTCTGTTCCCCCACTATCTGCTGACTGATTTATAGAGCTACTAAAAAAGAAAAAAGTAAAACAGAATTACATAAAGTAGAAGGAAAATCTGCACATGTTCAAATTGCATAAATTAGACAATTCCACAAACATCCTTAAGGCTAATGCAAAAAAATATGTACCTGACAGAAATGGATGCAACTGGCAAATTACCTTACTAATGGCACACATTACATACACCTGCAGAAATATAATTGAGTATTAGCTTTTAGGGGTCAATACTTCTAGCGTAAAGCAATAGGCAGCCAATTTGTACAGTAACATCAGCAAACGTCGGCTAATGAGCTCGAAACAAGTCACACGCATAGCTTTAATCAAAACATTTGCTAAGCAGGTCAATTGGGAAATACCACAGTCAGATTTGTGTCTCTTTTCCTTGAAAAACTACAGTAATGTTTTCTATTCAGATTTTTTCTTTCCTCAGAACCCAAATTTATTCCCCAGTTACAACAATCAATAGTTCAGTGCCACTTTCTTATTGCCAAAAGTTAAGGTTTTCTTAACTGATTATGTATGCTTTACTCTCCAAGGTGACTTAAAAGGGGGGTCAGTGTGTGAGACCCATGTTTCTATTCTCATATAAAATATGTAATAATAATTGATAATTAACCAAAACTATTCAATTAAGTTCAGTTTTCATAGCACTAAAGAAATCTGTTTTTACCTATCTCCATTAGATGGCTTAGATTCCAGTTTGGGCTTTTTCTTTGGAGTTTCATTCTGAATTGCTGCAGAGGATTTATGGCTGAAAGCAAACATTAGCAGAAGTGATTAGAATAAAATAGACAGAGGCATCAACTTATAAGCTATTACTCCTCTGCAACGACACCGTTCCTTTCCAGTCTGAATAAGCACGTAGAGAGACTGACTATACACCGCGCACACACCAGCACTCACCTCTGTTTCCACAGTCCCTGCTCCTGCTCAGGACTTAGACTGCTGACTCTGAAAAACACATGAGCAACATCTGATCATATTTACTTAACACATTCTTCCCAGAGGAACCAAACTGCTCTAAATCTACTCATCAATTAATATATGAAACAAATCACATTTTAATAGGATAACCTCTAATTACTAGCCAGCCTACATTTTTTAAATACAGGTATAATGGTAGATTGTATTTTCTCTTTAAGATTTCCAATAACTCAATTTAAAACTGTACTCAGTTTTGGAGTACATGAGCACAAGAGCACAGCAGGATCATGTAAGAATCTAGGAATGACTCTGTCAACTGCCCTGGCTACACTACACAGAGGTCTGCATCTGCATGGTTATCCAAATGCAGATAAACTTGACCTAACTTGAGCTGCTAAGGATCCCTGTCAAGCTGGACTAGGAAGTAGCTTATTTCCTTTCTTCTTAGTCTCCCTAAGCAGCCTTCTCCAAGTCTACAGATGTCTCTTTGTCAGTACACAAAAGTCACACTCATCATACTGGAAAACTTCAGAAAGACAAATAGTTTCACTCAGAATGCTATGACTTCTTTCCCATTTTTCTGTAATATTAATAACTACTAAATAGCCTGAGAGTTGAAACACATATTCAACTTAAGAAATGCACATCATCTAAGCTGTAATACCATAAAGTTATTTAAAGTCCCCAAGTCTTACTTCCATATCCGTGAAATGGGTATAATTCATTTTGTTTATGGCTACAGGCACTTATACAAGTAAGACAACCTAATACAGCATGAACATGTATCACAAATATATACATTTACAAGTGTATGAAAACCAGTCACATTTTCTTAAGTAGAAGTAAAATAGAGAATTAAAATATACCCAGAAAACCAAAACAAACGAGAAAAACACTGAAGTTCCAAAGACTGAGCTGTAACCCTATTACCCTGGATCATTCTCCATCAGGCATCAAATTGCAGGTCTAAGGAGGGATTCCTCTGTACATGTATAAAACAAATGAAAACAAATCTCACTATGTGTACGAATTCCCAAGTCACATAAGTACTCACTTAAGTCCCAATAGCACAGTAATGACATATCAGAAACTCCTAGAATCGCCATCTTAGTGATCCAAGGCTGTCATCCTGGATCCAAACTGACTTTAGTGCTATGCCCTGCACGACAGAACTTAACCATCAACCTTCCTCTATTATATCACACCCATTCTTTCTGATCTACTCAACTTAAGATAGGACCCAACAAGCTGGCTTGCCTATTCATAATATGGTCTTTAGTCATCAGATACACAACTGTACCACCAGCCTTACGCAGTGACAGGTTCTGTATCTGAGGATCCAATTAACTACAGAGGAAATGTAGGTCAGCCCACAGTGGTCACTGCAGTGAACAATACTGAACTTTTGTCTCTTCTGCATAAACAGCACATAGTCAACAACGGGTTCTAAATATAATCCATTGTGTTAGGTATTCTAAGTAATTTACAGATCACTTACAGTACAGGTCATACAACACTAGACGACATCATGAAGGAGACTGGGGCACTTTCTCTTGTGAATAACAAGGGAATAATGTATCTGTATTTCTTAAGTACCCTTCCAAAAGAGAAACGAAAGCCAGCATTGTCTTTTTCCCTTTTTCATTAGAAAATTGTTATCCTTTTAAAAGATTAAATGGCTGCCACCTAAATTTACATCTTGGTTTTTTTCCCATCACGCTAGGAGAAAATCATTCTAAAGACAGCCAGGGAAGAAGAGATTCTAGGGTCTGAGGAACAGAGTATATACTGAGAACAGTATATACTTTTTTAACATTCTTCTTATAGCAAGGAACAGAATCAAGGCTTGTGCTCTTCTGCTCCTCAGTTCTCAAACCCTCCATTTTCTTCCTCCGTGAGAATGCACGCAGTCTACGACTGCCACCCTAGGAAACACTACAGCACAGCAGCAAGCACCACGGACTCAATGAAGCCTCACAGTCTAAGAGGTGTTTGCTGGTGTTAAGCTAAAACTTTTGTGTTGCAAAATGTGTAAGCCATTTGTTTCCTGCACATAAAATATTTTAAATAACTATCTGAAATTCTAAAGATGCATAGAAAAATTTAGAGAAAAAAACAAATTCTTCTGAAAAATAGGTATACATCAAATCCTTATTTGCAATTTTCAAACTAAATTTGTTTTAATGTTGTTTTTTTCTATAAACACTACAATTACATCTTAAAATCTTCTTAATCATACAGTTAAAAATTACTACTATATAGTTTCTCTCTATGTGAAATCACTTTAAAAACTAAGTAAGATGTTGTATTTGAAGTTTTACAATGCCACCTATGCTTTAAAAAAAAAAAATCCAACAACAAACAAAAGTATAAAACGAAGTACCCACAGTTAAAATAATGTCTCTTACAGTTTGGAACTGGAAGACTAAGAATGCTTCTGCAGGGGCTGGGCAGATAGCTTAAAGGTAGAGCCTGTGCTTAGCACAGAGAAGGACCTGGGTTCATACAAAATAAATGTATGTATGTATGTATGTATGTATGTATGTATGTATGTATGTATGTATATATAGTCTGTTCTCTGGAAGGATTAAATATGTATTCCTCCAGGTTGCTTTACATGTGTTTTTACTACGGTAAACAAAGAGCAAGTGAAATAAACTTCAAATACTCAGACAGAAAACAAGGGCTTCCCATGAAGCCTGCGACCTAGAGCCAAACTTGTTCTACAAAGTCACTCTCTATCCTCCAAGGTCGCGGTGTCATACACATACCCATAAGATTAAAAAAATAAATAATTTTATATAAATAAAACCTAAAGTTATCTTTTAAAATGGAAGCTTTTGTTAATTGGCATAACTGAAATGTCAATGCTGATGTACCTTGATTTTCATACATGGTTTTATAAATGAATTCTGCACTATTTTAATAAATACAGAATACACTGTGGACATCTTTCAGAGCATCATGTGCAACAGAAACTGGCCACTAGGAGGCAAGATAACAGACACAGTGAAAGCTCATTAGCAATGGCAGGACCGGTTATAACAAAGGATTTTAGTGCTTACTTGTGGTGGCCACTGCTGTGGCGATGGTGGTGATGGTGGTGGTGGTGATGGTGTTTTGAATGGTGCTGGTCTTTCTCAGTAAGAGATGAAGATGAGGAATTGGAATGTGAAGACCCCAAACTCTTCCTCTGTTCTTTTGTCTTCTGTAAAACCCTCTTGTATGATAAGGTGCAGAGCCAACACAGTAACTTCCCATCCACCTTCGAGGAAAACAGCTGGGTAAGTGCACTTGCAAACGGGCTGCAGCAAGTCTAGCAAGCCACTCAACCTGCAAGCACTTCACTCCACATGTGCAACTCTTACTTTCGTGAAATTCCAGAATAAATGCACGTATGCAGATTTTTTAAACTGAGCACAAATATATGTTTGGATTAATACTGTAAGGGGATTATAAAATTAGCTACGAGCACTGATTTATAGACCTCCAGCACTGTTCAAAGTAATTTTAATTTTGAGAGACACTGCCTTTATGTAGTCTAGAAGGTAAGTACAACAGGGGCTGGAGAGACAGCTCAGGAGTTGAGCGCATGTTTTGCTCTTACAGAGAACCCAGGTTCAGTTCTTGGCACCCACATGGTGGCTCACAATCAGCTACAACTCCAGTTCCAGGGCATACAGAAGTCCCTCTGACTTCCTCGGGTATTAGATAGGCACATGGTTCACACATGCAGGCAAAACATTTATAGACATAAATCAGTCTAAAAAAAAAAGGAGTACAAATGGCTGATTATTTCAAAGAAATCTAGCTGGAATGTTTTAGTAGTGAATTACCAAAATGACAGTTACTTCCCACAAGAGTAAACACTGACTTAAACAAGAACAGAAGCTGTAACAACAATCAATTCTCATTATATTCAGAGTTTATATATCTGTAGATTTGCCTATTATCTAAGTCTAGACTCCTATTTATGGTCATTCACATAGATGTGGAGCAGCACAAAACTCCTGTTAGCAGGCGTCACAGCCCCACCTATAGCAAAACAAGCCAGGATTCTCTTCCGTGCTTCAGCTCTCACACCGTAAACCACTGTTCTTTCCAGAATCATTCAGTACTGCCATTCTTAGTTTTAAAAAGGCTGTGATGGACCTTAGAAAAAAAAGCTAGTTATAGTTTTGTTCAGTTATTATTACTGCTCCTGGCCATGAGTTCAATTAGGTTCACATATAAGTTATCTTCAACAGACACTAAAATCACAAATGTATTGGATAATTGTAAGCATGTTAAGATTATAGGCAGGAACTTACTCCTGAATTCCTCTTAAAAACTACAGCTTGCTATTCACTGGTGCTCCTGGCAACTTTACAGACAGGAACTACTGCAAATAATGAGAACCAATTGTGTGAGGCCAGCGGAGAGAAAGTGACTTCTTTCCAAAATTAAGGTCTAGTTTCTGCCTTTCCTCATTCCATACAGGAAATGCTGGAGGGACATGTCTTACAACTAAGGTACATACAGTGCTGTGGGGGATCTGGGTAAGCCCCTCAAAGTGACAGTCATCCTCCAAAGCAACTGAAACTGACACACAGGAGGCTTGTGTGAATGCTCATCAGCAGAGGAATGGCACATACACCTAATAATTACGTCACTGTAGGCAGAGAGAAACAAACAGGAGTTTCAAACACGAGCCAAACAAAAGGCAGACACTAACTCTGAATCTTATGTGCTAATATGCCATCTGGTGTTTTTTCTCACAGCAACAATTTCAAGTAACCAGCAAGCATATACGTAAAAGGATTCACTTCAAAACGGAACTGGAATGAACAGTGCAGAACGCCTATCACAAAGGATTATAAGCATTCTCACTCAGGACAGTTCTACTGTACTGTCTAGGCTGGTCTTGAATTTCTGGGTTCCAATGATCCTCCTGCTTCACCATCCCACAGAGCTGGGACTATAGGCACACACCATATTCAGCATGACAGATCTTTCGGGTATAGTCATCCTAACTGGTCAACATGAACCCACACATGATGCAAAGTCATAATATGCTACTCCTCCATTTCTGTTTTCCAGTAGCAGGAACCAGGGTCTTAGAGGTGTACTGATTATAACAATTGCCAAGTTTGGTGCTTTAATTCTAGAAGATATCATAACGTAAGTAAACATACTTTTCTTCTTCCTTCCTCCTTCCGATCAAAAGCACACTGCTGTTTGCACTGTTCACAGGTTTGAGGTGCTCCATATTTTTTTTCTGAATTTGTACAACGCTGACACTTGGTACCAATAAATGCTGCAATTATGTTACAGTACTGACAAGGCTTAGGCTGAAAAATAAACATATTTTGTTTAACTGAGATATTTAAAACTTTGTTGCATATGACACATCCAGTGTTAGTAATCTACTTGGGGGGTTAATGAAGAAAAGTGTTAAGTTAAAAACATTTGTTTCTGCCAAGTATATATTCAAAGACAAATACTATGGGTCTATTCATTCAACTAACATTTATTGCTACGGTCATGAAGCTCACTACCCATGCTCAGAAATCTGACCACTGTGAGAAAGACAACGTGCGTGAGTCCTCAGTGGACTTATACGGCATTTTTACGGCATTTTTATACAATATAAAATTTGTTTATGGGCTTAAAGTTATTCACAGTAAAGTCTCATAACCTTTAACTTGAGGATATGAACTTAAGAGTGATTTACTAGCTAGCTTAACTGTTACATCATTTATGCAATCAAAAATAATTTTACCATGCATAGGTTGTTGCCACAGTAAACATAAATATCTTTTCAATATTAAAGAATTGTATTGCATATTCAATTTAAGTAAGAATAAGCATCCTTGATTTCTTGTATATTCAGGACAGTATAGAGTCTTAAGGTCAGCACTTTGACCAATCATAAACAGCACCGATATTACTATCAACAACGCGCACGCGCATTAGTCAATTTGTACCAAGATACTGTCATTGGTTTTGAACACTTGAATGGTGCTGCCATATAAAAAGTCCCAGAAATCAGGAGAAAGTTTGATTATTGAAAATAAATATGTTCACATTAAGGAGCTTGCCTCATTGGTACTTTTAAAAAATACCTTCACAAACTTCACACTGAAATAAGCTATAAAGCATCTAAAGCATGCAGTTGTTTTTAAACAACTTCATTTTCCCACTAACAGTACAGAAAAAGTTTTCCAAGAACTATGTTGATATGTGCAGATTAAGTACAGAGACTGGACTGTTTTGTGAGAAAAATCATGAAGAACTGAAACTAGTCAATAATAAGGACTTGAAATGAAAAACATACTTACTGTTCCAAACTGTTTGACATTTTGAGCACACTTCTTACAAATTGTGTTAGTTTTGCTGAAAAGGAATTGTATTCAGATGATTACTCATGCAGCTTTCCATGTAGGTATCATGTGCTGGCCTATAATAAATCTGTACATGACTTATTTTGGGTTAACTTTAGGATAGTTTTCTGTAAACCCAGTTTTCTTTAAGACAAATTTTCCATATACTATTTACGTACTACAGTGCCTCCAGGTCTCAGGATATATGCCCAGGTTGGTCTCTAAGTGGTAATTCTCCTGCCTCCACCTCCAAACACTGTGCTTATAGGCAACCAACTTACTGCATATTTTCTGTAAAGAAAACAAAGCAGAAGCCCTAATGTCTTCCCTCTGGTTCTAAACATTCCCTTACCAATACGAACACACATTCTCATGCATCAGGGCCCACCTCACTTCCCAGCCTGCCCTTTTCCACTGCCATGTCCACATACTCAGTAAGAAAACCACTTGTTCTCTTGAGTTGACTTTGTGTCCTCTAAAAGAGGGGTCTACTGTTAAAAGCATCTGTGCTAATCACACTGCTAAAGGCAGAGACTGCAGTCTTAGAAGGCAGTTGGAAAGACTGTAGCTCTTTCCTTAGGCTAGTTAGCAGTTTCCCCTTAAAAACAGTTTAAAAGTAATTGTTTATATTTTGATTGTTGGCAGAAGTATACATTTTCCATCTATCAATTTATCCCTTATTTTCACGTGTTCAAGTTGAAATCTGGTTCTAAAATAAAACCAGGATTTCTTTAGTTAAATGTCTTCTCTCATACTGCACATAGTAGCTTTTCATTTTAAATTTCAGAAACAAAAGCATTTTTTCGAAGCGCTTTAACACAAATATTACAACCCCCAGTTATTCCTTATACAAATGTGTAACAACGAAAAACTGCTCAGTATACAAACCTCTCCTGCTGAAATTCTGATCTGCAGTAAGTACATTTTACAATAGGATGTGCAATCCGACATTCCTGTAATAAGATAATACATAAGTCAGTTTTTATCTCAGACTCCCAACCTTGCTCTTCTGCTAGAAATTAATCGACCTAGTCAAGTGCCTGAAATGTCAAAAAAACCTAGCTGGCAACGTAAACAACTGGTGATTTATCACATTAACTGCCAGTTAGAGTATAATTCCATGGGGATATTTTTGTCCTTAGTGGATGCGGAGGGTCGAGGAGAGATATGGAAAAGATAAAAACCAAGGAAGCTGTCAGGACTGACTTCCAGGGGGTGATTTACATGTGAAACTATTAGTTATTTTTGTACAGTTGCTCACAGACAGCATCCCAGCTTTTATGGGATGGGAGGAGCTCCAAATCAGAGCACTCTGTTCCCAAACCAGTCGCTTCACTTTCCGGGACAGAAAAGCAGGATGCCATCAGCTCTGCAGCTTCAGGTTCGGGTTCCTAGCAAGAAAGTGCAAACACGGCCCTGCCTCCCAGTGGAAGGAGAAGGCAGTCCCTCCCAAATCTGGTATGAGAGAGTCTGCACCGGATCTCTGCGACACGGTGGACTGGTGGCCTCCTGGCTCAGCCCCACCCGAGACCGCCAGGCGCGGCCGAGTCAGCCCCAGTCTGAGAGCAGGCGGGACGCGGTCGAAACGGGTCTCGCCCACATAATGCCCGGACCCTGGCGGGGAGCGGTGCGCTGAACGCCCGGCGCCCACCGACCTTGCAGAGCTGTTGGCCCTGCGATAGCTCCTCGAAGGGGTAGCGCTGCGTGCACTTGGTGCAGGCGTACAGGGCCGACGCCGCCATCCTGCTTTCCGGCTCCTCCGCGCGCGCTCAGGCGGGGCCTCCGGGAACTCGGCTGCCCCGCCCGCGGGCTCTTCTGCCGCTGCGGCCCCGGCCTGGCAACTGCCGGGCCCCCTGCGTCCCCCTCCGCCTCCGACGCCGTCCCGGGACACCTACTACCGCCCGCCCCGCCGCTCCAGCTTAGGCCCGGACCGTGGCGGAGGGAGACGAAGCGGGAGCAAGGCTGTGGATTCCGCTTCCTCCTCGGTCTCGCGTCCCTCCCTATGATTGGCTACAGAGAGCCCTCACGTCACTCGGAAGCTCCGCCCAGTCCCTTGCTTCGGTTAGGCAGGGAGCGCCCACAAAGAGAGAAAGAACCAACCAATAGGAGGCTGCCGCTCTCGGAGCGCGAACTCCGCTTTGAAAAGATCCCGCCCACAAGCCGCGGCCAGTCATCCTTTGGCTGGTGCGCCTGAGCCCATTGGGCACAGGTTCACGAAGCGCCATTTTTTTTTCAGTCCTTGGCTTCCATTGGACCATGTCGTTAAGCCCCTCCTACTCCTGTTTGTCATTGGCCGAAAGGTCAGTACTTCACCTGGAAAGGCAACGCTCTCTGGAGTTTATTCCTGGGATGTTGATGGAGTGTATCAACTTTCCAATCACCTTTATTCAGCTTCCGTCATCCACACCAGTAGGCGCTGAAGGCTCCAGAAGCTCTACCCTTTGCTTCCTCCTTCAAAACATTCATCCCTTTCCAGAAGCTCCCAGAGCAGTCTGCCAACTCACGACGTTGCCGTCCCCGCAGGCTCCGCTGTGCGCTACCTTGTGACGTCACCGAGAGAAGAGGCGGGCTCTCCCCTGCCACCAGAAGTTGTCCTCTTTTCTGATTGGTCACTGGAAGGCGCCTGTCAAGACGCGTTGCCTTTCCCTTGCGCGCTGAGTGTGGCATCCTTGTGGTTTGTGAGACCGAGGCTCCTATAAGGTTCACAGCTCGCCCGCCCTTTCCATCGGGGACTTGGATTCGGCTTGCCCCAGGCGTGCGGCTGTCGAATCCGGGGGAGGGGCTCCAGGACGGCGGCCCGCGTTGCGCAGGTGGGAAGATGGCGGCGGCCTCGGTCTCGGCGGCTTCTGATTCTCAGTTTTCGGTAAGGGGTGGCGTTTGTGTGGGTTCCAGGTGGTCTTGGACGGCTCTCTGGGTTGCTTCACTTTTCAGGCGCCTAGATCTGGCGTCAGCCCTGGTCCCGCAGGATGGCGGGTTGCCCGAGGACGCGTGCCACTCCGGGAGGCTGCAACTGTGTCTTCTGGAGCAGCAGCCCGCCTCCTTTCCCGCTCTGCGCTCGCAGGTCCTCGCAGCCGGAGCTGTGGAGCGTTGTCCCGAGCCAGGCTGGTGCACGCTCAGGCCTGCTAAAACAAAGCCCCGTCAGTCACGTGAGCGTAACGGCCCAGCTCGGAAACCCTCAGTAACAGGTAGATGTGCAGGTCTGTAGAGTGACAGCCGCTGAGGCGTCCGTGGTCCCCAGAGTGCATTTTCGCCGTTGCTACAGGGCCTCTCAGTGTCTGTTGCGCGACCCTTGCAGCCGGAGCCCGGGCATCCCTACTTCCCATGGCATGACTAGGATACAGTGTGGAAATGTTGTTTTGGAGAAGCGATCGGGGAAATTAAACCGGCGAGATTAGTCACTGGTGTTTTAAGAGTGGATTGTGGAGCTCAGTCTTTTGGAAAACGCTCCACTAAGAAGAGATAGGAATTAAATGTGAGAACGCTCGAGTTCTGTTTAGAGATGCCCCTGTGCCTAGCTGACCCTTGGTCCTAAAGTTACAGGGAAGAATTGAATAGAAACCCCATTCTAAAGAAGGAGCAAAGCACCGTACTAATTAGATAATTGCTGCGCTACAGGCTTGGGTACCAGAGGAGTCTGGGAGAGATTGATTAGCAGTATTAGGAAAGATAGGATCTTGAAGAGAGGGTGAGCTGGCTGCCCTGTTGAGAGAATTTTAAAAGAAGAAAGCACTGCAGGTTTAAGATCTATGTGGCTAGACAGTAGGAACGTCCAGGACCCCAGAGACATCTAGAGGTAGCAATGATTAAGAAGAGCTAGAAATACAGGTGAAAATGAATAATGAGGGATGTCAGGAAATTATCAGGGTAATTTTAACAGCGGATGAGGTAACTTAGGAATCGTAGTTTCAACTTTCTGTGGCTACTAGAACTTGTGAGAAGGTCAGAATATTTCGTTTTCCAAACAGATCTAAGATCTAGAGAAGAGATGAAGCAAGTCATTGGGAGTTAATCCAGTGTCAGGTCAACGGAAGGTAAAAGAAAAACTACCAGAACTAAGTGCCAGCAGATGCATGAATTATACGAGATACAGTTGATTAAACCTGGGGAAGGAGAGCTCTTTCTTTGCTCTCAAAACTTAGAAATTGGAAACTCAGGCAACTTCGATTGAACTGCACTCAAGGCCATCAGGGCAGTGCCACAGGGATGCAGTTAATCCCTAGTCCTTAGGGTAGACCCAGCAGAAATTTAAAGCCTGTTTCATGGAAAAATAGATCTTGTGACTCTGTCTGGAGTTGGGAACAGAAGAGAAACTATTTTTACTCCACCATAGTAAATGTGTGTAACAATAGTGTTTGAAATAAAAGGTTTGGAGATGCGTTGATAGAAAGATGCTGTTAGTAGGGTAACAAGAAAATGCCTCCGTGTTAGGGTGTAAGCAGGCAACTGGAGGTAGGAAGGGACCTTTGCAAGCAGAATAATTGCAGCAATGAAAATAAGAGTAGGGCTGGAGAGATGGCTCAGCGGTTAAGAGCACTTGACTACTCTTCCAGAGGTCCTGAGTTCAATTCCCAGCAACCACATGGTGGCTCACAACCATCTGTAAAGAGATCCGATGCCCTCTTCTGGTGTATCTGAAGACAGCTACAGTGTACTTATATATAATAAATGAATAAATCTTTAAATAAGAAAATAAGAGTGGATTGTGGGTATTTGAAATCAAAGTCCGTATTGCTGAAAAAACTGGTAGGGAGACTATCAAAAGAAAGTGTCAGGAAACGATATAAGGGTTAGCCTGGTACTTGCTACATTATGTGGGAATTGTGTGAGTGGTAAGAATTTTGAGTTGTAGTCCATGGGGTTTTGATTAGATCTATTAACTTGACTCAGTTTTTTAAGGATCATTATCACTAGCAAGCTGATTGGAAGAGCAGACTTAAGAAATGTAAAAAGTGAGGGGTTGGGGATTTAGCTCAGTGGTAGAGCACTTGCCTAGCAAGCTCAAGGGGTCAGTCCTCAGCTCCGGAAAAAAAAAAAAAAAAAGAAATGTGAAAAGTGGTGTTTCAAGTAATTCAAACTAAAAATAGAGCTATAGCAATATTAAAGTATAAAAGATTCTAAATATGTTATGGAGAAAGAACCCTGGATGATTTGCAGAGAGTAGATGAGAGGTAAATAAAAATTACCTCTATTGGGTTTTATGTTTGTATGGGTTAGTTTGGTAAATGGCAGTGGTCTTTGTTTTGGTATGCTGGCAGAGGAGCAGATTTGGGGACTAACCAAGACTTTAGTTATAACCATGCTGCATGTTAGTTGAGACATCCAAGTAGCTAGTGAATAATGTGAATTTAGAGTTTTAGATTGAGATCTCCATTCTGTGTTTTAAATTTGAAAGACAAATAAAAATGAAGAGCCTGAGAGTAGATGAGACTTCCCAAGCGGTTAGAGATCCAGGGAGTTGATGAAGGAGAGTCTATGGGATTAAGGGGAAATCCTTGTTGGGTTCCTCCACTGAGGGTTATGTGAACGATCACAGAAATGTGATCCATGCTTCTGAGAGATTGCTGACTTCAGCAATGTAGAGGAACTGGTGAGTTTGATGAGCTGTTTGCTTCTTAGGAATGAGTAAAGAGGGGTGACTTAAAGTAGCAATTGCAAACATCCTTTGAAAGATTATTTTACTTAAAATTTTGATAGTTTTAATTGATGTGTGCATGATGATGAGGGGAGGTGCACCTGCCACAGTTTGTTTTTGGAGATCACAGGACAGTTTTGGAGTTGTCTCCTTTCACCATTAAGTGGATTCTGGGAAGTAAACTCGGTTCATTAGGCTTGTTCAGCACGTACCTTTATCTACTGCACTAGAGTTTGTTTTAAAAAAAAAACTCAAGATCAGTCTAGGGTTGAAGAGTCTTGTAGTTCAGGAAAAGGTTTTGTCTTTCCCCTTTCCTGGCCCTGGGACAGATGTAGTGGAGAAGGGAAATAGAGACACCAGGAGGGGTTTAATCTGAGGAGGTGAGACTTTGAAAAGCTAAGTGGAGACAGACAGGTTGCTTGCTGCTAGTTTTGAAAGAAGGAAGAGCTAGTTCATGGATTTTCTTTTTAGAACTAGTTGTTTATTCAGTTCAAGTGATCACATAAATTTTTTTGCTTTCGTGAGGGGGAACTAGAACAAAATCACTTAGTTTAGCTTGAATGTTAAATGATGGGATTCTAGCTGTGTCTAGCTAACCAATAAAAACACAGTGTTCGGGGCTGGGGATTTAGCTCAGTGGTAGAGCGCTT
This sequence comes from Rattus norvegicus, assembly GCF_021556685.1. Lineage (NCBI taxonomy): Eukaryota > Metazoa > Chordata > Mammalia > Rodentia > Muridae > Rattus > Rattus norvegicus. The sequence continues at coordinate 16,891,389 of NC_141541.1, read as the reverse complement.
ACCTAGGAAGCGCAAGGCCCTGGGTTCGGTCCCCAGCTCCGAAAAAAAGAACCAAAAAAAAAAAAAAAAACAAAAAAAAAACAGTGTTCTCTGTTAGTTATATGTAAGATCAAGGTACCAGACAATTCATAATAACATTGACAATATTTTAAGAAGTGAAAACTTAACTGTTTTTCAGGTTACTTTCAAAATAAATTTTTATTATTATACAGGTATTTGGAGAGTTCTGCTTACTCCAGGACATACATGGTTTATTGTTGCGAATACCCATCATTCCTTTGCAGACTTCATTAATACAAGATTGAAAATCCTAATGTGTTATGACACTGAGAAGGCCGATGAGTGTGTGAGAACTCTGAACAGCTGGCAGTCATCCTGTCTTCTACCTTGGCTCCTAGAACCTCCATGACTTCCCTCTTTCCTGAGTGTCCAAACTATAAACTCACCACTGCTAAAATTCTCGTTAACATTCAGAGGTAGACTGTGGTAAATATATGTCATGTAGAGCATAATGTCAAATCTGACAGATTCATGACAGATGCTATGAGAATATCTGATAAGCCTGAAGGTGTTTTACAATTGTTTCCCCTTTTTGGGAGCTAAATATAAATTCTTTAAGAAAAGAACATGCTGGTATCTATGGGCTGTGTTGCTGTAAGAGGACCATGTCTGGGTCCATGGTCTTCCCGCAGCTGGAGCCTTGTTTCTACAGATGTTACAACCGAGGGCCATTTAGATGTCGGTGTTAGAAGCTGCTACCCGAAGCCCATACTGCCAGCAGGGGCCATCTTGGACTGTGCAGCCACCTGAGGCCACTGCAGCAGGGGGGGCTTTGTTGATATCCATGGACTGGGCTGCCACCTAAGGCCATACAAATGTCTGATCTGTGCTGCTGCCTAAAGTCATGTTGATGATGTGTGTGGGTTGTGTGGGACTGTATGGGCCTTTGTAGCCTGTGTTGACCCCGGAGGTCATGTGCTGTCCTTGACCTGTGCAGCAGCTGAGGGCTACAATGGTGTCTGTGGCTTATGCTTTGATAGGTGGCCATGTTGATGTCTTTGTACTGTCACTGGAGACCATGCTGAGGTCCTTGGCATGTGCAGATGCTGGAAACCTTGATGATATTCATGGTCCATGCTCTTGTCAGAAGCCACATAGATTAGAAGTCCATGATCCGTGCTCATGTGGACAGTACAGGGAAGGGAGGTTCTTTTTGTAGTGATATTGACAACTACAGATTCACAGTTGAGAAAGGGGGACATAAAAGGCTTCTGGGACAACCCTTCACCCTCCCTCCCAAAAGTAACAGCCTAAACAGGAAGTAATTGAAAAGAATTCTTAAAAACTGTGGTAAAGACTACACAAAGATAAATTGTGTGTAGATCTCCACAATTGATGGCCTCTGGGGTACAGGTGGAGAAAGACTCGGTTTTCTTTGAGGGTCTGGCCACTGGGAATTTGACCATACTCCAGTGAATATATGGACAATAGTTTCTTTGGGTAGAGGGTGCAGTTCAGTAGGATGGGGGGTTGGGCATAGGAGGACTGGGAAGTGAGAGTGTCAAGAGTGCATGCTTTGAAATTCCCAAGTAATCAGTAAAAACATTGTATTTTATCGAGGATAGAGTAATTCAGCAATTTGTACCTGTTCCAGATCTGAAAGATTTAACTTGCCTAAATATTTGTATTTAGGTTGTTTGAGCATGTGTAAATTGGTAAACATTTAACCCTAAAAATTATATCTTGACATTTGGTTTAGATATTTGAAAGATAATTGCAGTATTTTGTTTTTCAGAGCGTCCTAGCTGAACCATCAAGGTCTAATGGAAATATGGTTCATCATTCTTCATCACCATATGTATTGTATCCACCTGATAAGCCTTTCCTTAACAGCGATCTGAGACGCTCCCCAAATAAGCCCACGTTTGCCTATCCGGAAAGCAACAGCAGAGGTAATCAACCGTGACAAAGTAAACGCCATTTGTTCCCTTGTTAGTGGAAACTTCCTCAATATGACGCCTGTTGTTGTCCCCTTTACTTCTGTGAATTGTGTTTTCATATAGACTGCTGAACATTCTTCACCAACTCATGGAACCTAAAATACGTTGTTACTTATACTAGTCTGTCATCTCCAGAATCAGTCAGGAACCAGTCTCAGGTAGGAGGCAGAGAGATGGCTCAGTAGTTAAGAGCACTAGCAGCTCTTCAGGAGAATCTGAGCTCAATTCCTGCCACTCAGATGGCAATTCACAACCGTTTGTAACTCTAGTCCCAGTGAATCTGACACTAGTTTTATGTACAGGCTACACACACACATTCACACACACACACACACACACACACACACACACACACACACACACACACACAAATATGCAGGCAAAACATGCATACTTACAATACCTCTGTAAAAGTAAGGATCATCTGTAGATAGCACTATTTGGACTCTGAATTACATTTTTCTACAGAAGACAGACATTGGGAGGGCGTGTGTTGGTGGGGGCCAAGTCCTAGGAGAGTGATAGGAAGTGTTACATATGATCTAAAAAGGTGTCAAAGAGTAAACAAAAGCAATACTTTTTTTTAAGCCAGGAACTTTGTTGCTATTCCCAGTGCTGTGTGGCAGAGGCAGACAGCTAGATCTCTGGGGCTCACTGCCCAGCCAACATACCTTTAATCAGTGAGCCTCAGTTGTGGAAGCCTTGACAGAACAAACATGTGTTACCTGAGGATGGTAGCCAAGTGCATATTTGACCTCTACGTGATATATACTTGTGTGTACATACAACAAAAAGACCGAGACGTCTATTGTGTGCCTGTTGCCAGGGATACACGAACAAATAAATGTCTGCCTCAGAGAGGTATCAACAGACCAGAGATATGTCTTGGGGTTTCCATTGCTGTAAAGAGACACCACAACCAAGGCAAGTCTTGTCCAAAGGACATTTAATTGGGGCTAGCTTTCTGTTCTGAGCTTCAGTCCATTATCACCATGATAGGAAACATGGCAGGCATAGTACTGGAGGAGCTGTTTATATGCTTGGCCCAGGGAGTGGCACTATTAGAAGGTGTAGCTTTGTTGGAATAGGTGCGCCACTGTGGGTATGGGCTTTAAGATCCTTATTGTAATTGCCTAGAAGCCAGTCTTCTGCTAGCTGCCTTCAGGTGAAGATGTAGAACTCTCAGCTCTGTCTGTACCATGCCTGCCTGGATGCTGCAATGCTCCTGCCTTGATATGGACTGAACCTTTGAACCTGTAAGCCAGCCCCAATTAAATGTTGTCCTTTATAAGACTTGCCTTGGTCATGGTGTCTGTTCACAGCAGTAAAACCCTAAGACAGGTATATTTGAGTTCTACACCAGATCCAAAGGTAGCAGGGAGAGAGAGAGACATTGAGCCTGGTTTAGACTTCTGGAACCCCAAAGCCCACCCCTAGTGACATTTCACCCAACGAGGCTCTATCTATCCCAACAAGTAGTACCATTCCCTGTTCACCAAATATAAGCCTACAGGGGCTTTTCTTACTCAGAGCACCTTAGGACAGCTGTGAATTTGTATGTAATTAGCCAAGATTTTTGGTTTTGTTTTCAACAGTTAAAACTCTGATGTGATTTAACACAGTGATGGTTTTTAATTTTTACTTGAGTAACTGGTAGAACCTTTGAAATGACTTTGCATGGGAAGTGCTTTGTAAACACAGAATTCTGCTGTGTGACTTGCATCAGTCCTCTGAAAGTCTCTTCAGAGCTGGGCTCTCTGGCTCGCACCTCTAACCCAGTCCTTAGAAGGAAGGCGCAGGCAGGATTACTGTGATTTTTTTTTTTTTTTTTTTTTTTTGAGGTCATCCTGGGGTACAGAGTAAGAATCTTTCAGACAAAATTTCCTTTTTTGGTTAACTTATCCTTGTGCATACCTAACTTACTGTGTGGTGTGCTTTTTATATTTGGCAGCCATATTTTCTGCTCTTAAGAATCTTCAAGATAAGATTCGACGCCTGGAACTGGAAAGAATTCGGGCAGAAGAAAGTGTGAAAACCTTGTCTAGGGAGACAATTGAGTATAAGAAAGTATTGGATGAACAGATACAAGAGAGGGAGAACTCAAAGAATGAAGAATCAAAGCACAATCAAGGTGTGTTTAATTATAAAAGAAACTAAAATCTATCCAAGTATTGTGAAGTTATTTCAAAATTGCACACTGGTATTTTATAGTTGACACTGTCTAGCCATTACAGAATTACATCATAATCAGGTGTATTGTGAGGAGCAGGTGACATCATACATAGTGCTAATAAGTATGTGGCAATGTGTGGCATATCTGACTCTCGAAAGGAAGAACCTAAGTCGTCCAGAAAGGTTTCTAGGAGGACTGAGAGGGAAGGGACTGGAGGCATGGGAGGGCTGCTGTTTTGTTTTGTGGTACTCTGGCATACTGACCATGGCATTCCACCATGAGCCTTACTACCTATGCCCCATGAATTTACTGCAAGTCCAGTTCCTGCTTAAAAGCTGTTGGGACAAGTCTGTGTGTTAGCTAATTCCTACGTTTTTGTATGTATTCATTTTAGAACTGGCATCTCAGTTGGTAGCTGCAGAAAATAAATGTAATCTTTTAGAAAAACAATTGGAATACATGCGAAATATGATAAAGCATGCAGAAATGGAGAGAACATCTGTCTTAGAAAAGCAGGTATGGCACCTCTGAGATGAAATCAAGAATGGTGACACGATCAGCAGACCTGGAGGTCTGATGGCACTGTTATTATAACACATGCTGATAATAAGGCCTTGGGCTCGGTGGAATAGATTGGCTTGATTGGCTCTATTACGATTCTTGTACATGCTTATATTTGAAAGATAATCATGTTAATGTTTGGAGCCTGCATTATACCTTGTAAGTAATTGGTTATTGAAATAGGATCTCATATAGCCTAGGCTGCCTCATTTATGTTGTCCAGGAATAACCTGGCCCCTCTGATCTTCTGAGTCCATCTGCAGAGTGCTGAGATTGTAGGTACACACCACTGCTCTATACATGGTGTGTGAAGTGCTCTGGCTCACATCCAAGGCCTCTCTGATGCTAGGTAAGCACTCTACCAGATGAGCTGTGTGCCCAGTTACTACACTTGTTACATTTTAACAAAATATTCCTTCTGTTGCATCAGTCTTTGTATTTAAGTAACTAGCTACATTTGTAGAGGACAATTTCAACATCAGTGCCCATTATATTTTTTAAATATCCTTTTCATGTGGACAATTTAATTTTACTATGGAAAGTTTGATTAGAAATTTCTCTTGTATAATTCCCTATTGTCATGGACATGTGGAAAAATGGCATACTTAGGTTCTTAGTGTTGGGCTTTTACAAATATATCCATTTAGTGTATTTGCCCATTTATTTTGACCCTGAGACCATCATTCTTTAAGTATATGGGCAGTCTTTCCAAATCAGATCCTAAGTTTGAAGGAAAGGAAATAAATGAATACAAGTTCTCATATCTATTAAGAAATTATTTAATAGGACCCAACTGACTAGAAGTCTTTGTGTATTTATATAGTCTGTGTGTCTGATAGAATCTCCTTATTATAGGGTATAGGCATGTTTTTCTTATATAAAACTGCATACTAGGTAAAATACCATATGTTGAGAACAATATTCCAAGGCTGGCCAGATGGCTTAGTGTAAAAAGGTATTTGCAGCGAGGTCTGGAAAACAGATGTGATCCCTCAGACCCACATGGCAAACAGGAACAGCTTGTATATGGTGTCCTCTGACCTTCCGAGGCATGCCATGATACACAGACAGTGAGACACAGAGATCGTTATACCCTTGAGGTGTTAGTGTTCTATTCCTAGAACGTCTTTCCATACCAACAAATCTGAAAGGATAGGCAATTACATATAGTATGATGTTGGCTGTATGCAGAGTCTACAGCTTTCTGATGATCATATTGTAATATTATATCTCGATGCTGTTTCTCAGGTTTCGCTAGAAAGAGAACGGCAGCATGATCAAAGCCATGTTCAGAGCCAGCTGGAAAAACTGGATCTTCTTGAACAGGAATATAACAGACTCACCGCAATGCAGGCCCTTGCAGAAGTCAGTGAACATGACTTTACCTACTGATGTAGAATGCTGTGGCTGTCAGTTGTTCATAAACATGGGTATTTATAATGTAAAGGTCTTTCTTATACATAGTCTTTAAAGAGAAAAAATAATTTGAAAAGGAATGTTGACATTCTGCAATTTTGGTGGCTGAGCCTAAGGTAGTTTTTTGTTTTTTGTTTTTTTTAAACTGAAAAGTGAAGTGTTTTTGATATTTAAATCTGGTATCATGTAACTTTTTTTCTGAACTAATTTTATTTCTATGTTTTACCCTGAAGATATTTAATACTACAGAATGAAGATCTAGATTTGTCTTTATTTGTCTTTACCTTTATACAACCTGTGTTCTTCGGTCACAGATTTCCTTCATAATTTGGCCACTTAACTCACAGCTACCTCACTAATTACTGTCAGTTGATCTAGTAGGACACTATTAGGGGAGTGTCATGGAAGTTATCAAGGCCTGGACCACTAGTGGCACAAACTAACATGCTTATTTTAACTAGCTTTAAAATTCTACAAAAAGATACTTTTAACCATTACTGTTTTGATATTGTTATTACTAGAAAAAAATGCAAGAGTTGGAGTCCAAACTCCATGAAGAAGAGCAGGAAAGGAAGCGTATGCAGGCTCGGGCAGCGGAGGTGAGTGGAAGGACAAGCAGGGGTTTTAGTGGTGAACAGTTATACACGAGCACAGCAGAGTCATGTGATAGCTTAGTAATGGAAACTAGGAATGTAATTTACAAAGTAAAATTTGAGCAGTCTTTTGATGTTTCAAATTACAGAGTCTGAATTAGTAGTTTAAAACCTTTGAGGTTGGAGCTGGAGGGATGTTGCAGAGGATTAGAACATTTTGTTGTCTTTACAACTGACCTGATTCAGTTCTGAGCAACCCACATGTGGCTCACAATCACCTCCGCCACCAGGCACATGCACATACATAAATGCAGGCAAAACATCCATACATGGAAGTTAAAAAAATACTTGTGAGGTAAAAACAGGTCAGACACAGTACTGTTCATGTAAAGCTAAGGTATGATCCAGTCCCAGATCATTGCAGTGTCCAGTATAAAAGTGTGTCTTGGGTTGGAGGTAAAGTTGAATGGTAGAACAATTACCTGGCATTCATTCATAAGACACTTGGTTCCGTCCTCAGTACTGCAGCAAAAAACTGCCACTTCCCTTGAGACTGTTAACATACCAGAACAGAAGTGTTAAGCTAGTGGCCTGTCCTAGTAGAAGAGCAAACTACTCTTGGAGGTAGAATTGTGTAGATTTAAAGCCTCAGTTTATGTATTCCTACCAGAACTGCGTTATCCAAGACACTGCAAGAAAAATAAAGTACTACGTAGACTCTGTACAATAAAGTTGTTTTATGATTTAGCTAGAGACATTTCTTTGATTATTTACTTGTTAAGATATCTTCCAGATAGTCTCTCTTTTCTAACCTCTCTAAAGTTATGACAGTGTGACTTTTATCACAGTAACCCTAGAAGCAGGTTCTCATCGCAGAACTTACTGGTAGAGGCTTTATAGTTGTCTGTGGCACTGTGTCTAGTGTCCAGCATTCTCATAGATGCTCTTGTAGAAATAGAAACATTGCATTTTTTTTTCTTCTGGTGCTTCTTTGAGTCATTCTTTTTTTTTTTTCCTAAAACTGATAGGATTGTAGATTTACTGTCTGTGTACTTGTTGAGTTAATGGCCATTTAACCAGTTTTGATTTTTAGAGAATTTCTTCCTACTTTCGAGAAAATTATTTTACTGTTTCTATTCCTTAGATGTAACTGTGCATATGTGTTCTTTATTAAATTATGGTGTATAGCCCTTGTGTGCCAAATAGGAATGGTCACAGATTCATTGATTAATGAATTGTTAACAGTTTGAGTTCTGATGGTGAATGCCATAGTAGTGGAGGCAGATACATTTCTGTATCTCGTTGGTTCTGATTTGTATAATCCCAAACAAATTAGTTAGCCTGGGTTTTATATTGCTAGGGAACTCAAACAAGAAATGATAATAAAGCACTTTAAAATTCAGGCATACATTCAGGAAGTCAGCTAGGAAAACTAGATATATAAGCTAGAATCAAAAAGTGTCTCGAGTGGTTTCTGTTACTGCTGACCCTTGTTGACATTGTAAGGATGATTTCCTGTGGGGTTCTTCTCATACAAACTGTCACTAAAGTATGCCCAAGAATGGCATGCTCCTGAGGGTGGAGAGCCTGGCATGCCTCAGAATGCATGAGATGGGGAAGGAATGTTCTCAGTGTTCTTTATGTTTCATTCATTACTTCTGCTGTTTCTTAAAGCTCAGTGATAACTTCTGGGGAACTTATCCTCACATAGAAATTGTAAACTCTTTAGAGGACAAATCTGCCAATTGGAATTTTTACCAAACTCCAGGCTTTCGGGTATATAGAGAGACAAAATAGCCCCTTTATGAATTCTATGGAGAGCAGGGCTATTGAAAGATAGTTTGGAGGAAGTTGCGGCTTTCCCCTATGATTTATTTTATGCATGTGGGAGTTTTGCCTGCATGTTCTGTATATATGCCACATGTGTACAATGCTTGCAGAGGCCAGAATAGGGTGCTGGACCCTTGAATATGGGATTAAATAGTTTAAAAAGCTGCCATGTGGGTGGGAACAGCCAGAAAGTGCTCTTAAGCCTAGCAGTCTATCCAGCCCAGAAAAGTGCAACTTTAAGAAAAAAAAAAAAAGATAACAGTTGCTGAAACAATTATTGCTGCTTTTGAGCTTTAAACGGGAAGGAATCTATTTTGCTCTTGAGTTGCCGTGGGTCTGCTTTTACAGTAATCGTGATTGTTAAAAGAGAACATAGCGCGCTGTCAGTTTGGAGCTGCATACATTCCATTTACTTTCTGAACTAGAATTTGCAGACCACCAAACAATGCTTCCAGGCAGTATACAACCAGCCGTGGGTCAGCAGTTCACCTATGAGAGACCGAAGACATAGTACAGCCATGCTGTCTCTGTCATTGAGATGACTCACTGTATTATACAGACTTACTTGGCATCTCAACTGTGAATTGTGTTTATTTTGCATCATTAACTCCATGCTATTTTTTTCTAGTTACAGAGTGGTATAGAAGCGAACAGACTTATATTTGAAGATAGAAATACTTCATGTGTTTCAACCAGCACTAGAAAAATAAAGAAAAAGAAGTCAAAACCACCAGAAAAGGTATGAAAACCGAACCAGTCAAAGTACTAATTTTGTAATAATTTGTGTGAAAAATACTCAGAGCTGTGTGGTATTAGAACCTTGGGAAGTGACTCTCATTCTTAGTTTCTGTGTTCAAAGGTGAGGATAAGATTTACTCATGAATTCTTACCTTGGTCGTGAGGACCTATATGAAAATTGGAAACTATAAAAGATCATAAAAATACTAGAAATACTCAGCCTCTTACTACCTTTGCTCTTAAATGCTTTTTTCCACTACATAAACCTGACAACTGTTTTGTTAGTATCCTTCCAATGCCCTTAGCCGTCAAGTAGTAATTCTAGGTTCTTCAACACTTGTATGATCCCAATATAAACAAGTGTGGTTTAAATGTAAAATGTCCTCCATAAGTCACTGGAAAGTGGGCCTTGAGGTTCTTAGCCTGACCCACTTGTCCTCTGTCTTTACTTCCTGTTGGTACAGTGTGATAAATGCACACTATCCCCAGACCTATGGTTGCCATGCTTATTCCATAATGAGCTGAATCCTATTAAACTGTGCCAGGTAAGTAGCTTGCTTAAGTAGCTTGGTTTCTGCAGAGAGAAAAAAGTGAGTGGTACGACAAGGAACCCAATAGTATGACCCAACAGTGAGCAGGAGTCATGGATTGGTTTACCAAAACAAAATAAAATAAAATGATTTTCTTTTTTCTCCATCCAGAAAGGTTTTAGGAACAACTTTGGTGCACAGCCACATTACAGATTGTGCTTAGGTGATATGCCTTTTGTTGCTGGAACGGTGAGTTGTAGCTACTGATTTTTATATTTAAATTATTTTCACTGTCTTTTGCTTTTTTATTTCCTTTTAAGTGTATGTATATGGGTGTTTTGCCTTTGCCTGTCTCTATGTGTATGTCTGTGTTTAGTGCTCATGGGGGCCAGAAGAGGGTATTGGGTCCCCCAGGACTAGAATTTCGAGGAGCAGCTTTTAGAGTAACCTGCCATGTGGGTACTGGAAATTGAACTTTGAATTCCACTGAAAGAGCAGCCAGTGCTCTTAACTGTTGAGCCATCTCTTTAGACCTTGTTTCAGTCTTCAGAACACATTTTAGGGGACATGAACTAAAAGAAAAATCCTGCATCGGCCTTGGGAGTGCTGGACTTATAGATGTGAGCCACTATATGTGGTCCTAGTAAAACCTTCTTGTAGAAGGCACCACCTTAGGTCTTTTTCTTGAGTCTTTGTATAAGCCTCTATAAGTATATATGATTGTGAAGTTATTCGTGTGTTTATTTCAGACTTTGTTTTCAATATAAGAAATGGGGAGTTGGGGTACTTTGACCCAGTCCATGGGAAGGTCAGGGTACAACTTGAAGGGAGCTCTCTTTCTACCACAGGTTCTGTAGATGGAACTCAAGTCATAAGGCTTGAACAGCAGCTGTTTGTACCCACCAACCATCATGCTGTCCCTGTAGAGGATGTTTAAATCTGTAATAATCATTTACCTACCCCATTGACGGTTCCTCTTTGTATTTGTCCATAAAGTCCTGTATAGAGTCCCTTCCACCCATTTTGTTGTTTTGGCTAATTGTCATTGAAGCCTTTAATCACACAGGACTCTTTAATGTGAACTCCTTTTGAAGTTGTTTTATATATTCTTTAGAAGTGTTATTCCAAAAGTTTAACAATTGCTTAGTTCTCGATGAGCTCTGAAGAACCCCTTTTACTTATGGTTACACAGGCTTGCCTATGTAAAAAGGAGTCACTAGAAAAGTAAGACCATAAGCCCAAGTTTTTCATTACTAGACTCAACTGATCATAAAGTTACACTATGAATCAGAAAACTAACAGTGACAGAACTTTTCATCACATACTAAAGTATACGCACTTGTAAAGTATACGCACTTGGCCCACTGGCCGAGAGAGAGAGAGAGAGAGACAGACAGACAGACAGAGGTGTGTGTGTGTGTGTGTGTGTGTGCGCGCGCGCGTGCATTGTGAGTGTTTACTGGTAAGTAGTGAGTACTCTGATTGTCATGAGCCACCTTTTCATTCCTAGGATCACCTCATTTGAGTTTGCTCTGTGTGATTCTTTTCCCACAGCAACCAGTCAAGACAAATTGACAAACTAAACAAGAAAGTTTAGTTTAAAAGTTTAAACAAACTAAACTAAACATTTTTAAGCATCAAGCACATTAGGTCTTAAGTTATTCCTCCAAGTAAGTTGTCTGCTTGACCTATGCAGCTAAACAATCCCAGCCAGGTACTGAAATTATTTCCTACTGGAAACAAGAAGTTCAAGAAAGCATCAGGTTTTATTCTATTTTTATGTTGTGACTGATAAATGTTAGTGCTTCCTACTATAAGGAAGCTGAGGCAGGAGGTCATAGTGGAAGCCAGTGACAGAGAGGACAGAGCTATAGTAGTGGAGACCATATGCCAGACAGTGGTGGTGCACACTAGAACCCCAGTACTTAGGAGGCAGGGGCAGGCAGATCTCCAGGTTTGAAGTCACCCTGGTCTACATAGTGAGTTCCAGGACAGCCATGGCTGCACACACAGAGAAACCCTGTCTAGAAAAAACAACAAAAAAACTAAAAATCTGGTTAGAGTCTTAAGATAGGGTTCTCAACCCCTTTGGGAGTCAAATGACCCTTTCACAGGGGTAATATCATCAGAACAGAATTACATTATAATCATAACTGTCACAAAATTGTAGTTATAAAGTAGCAATGAAAATAAATTTATGGATGGGGTCACCACAACATGAACTATATATAGTAAAGGGTCACAGCATCTCTATTGCTCCAGGAACTGAACAAACAGTTGAGAATAGACAAGCACATTGTGCTAAACAATAGACAGATGTAGAACTTGTCAGTGGGCTGAGAAGTGCAGTAGTTAACCAGCCAGACCATTAGAAATGGTATATATGAACTAGGCTTTTAAGGCAGGTTATGAGAGTTGCTTCACCAAAGAAATGTCATCTGCAGACACAATTTACTCAGAATAAGTCAGAGACCGGAGAAGGCGACGCAGAAAGTAGAGCTGTGCTTTTTACAATTATAGAGCCATTTTCTCCATCCTAGTTGTTTGGCTTATTAGGAGCACATCACAGGATTTGGGGTAGAAAAATAGGGTGGCGCCAGGAACAGAAGAGGCAAGAAGGCCAGTTGGCTTTTTTGTTTGGTTTTAGATGTGGTCTTGAACCCTCCTGTAGCACAGGATGAGTAGTTTGTGGTTCTCCTGCCTTTGCCTCTCAAGGGCTGGAATTACAGGTGTGCAGCACCACAACCAATTTATATGATGCTGGGGACCAAAGAAGGGTCTCTTACATGCAACTTATGGACCTGCCAGCCAAGCTGCATCCCCAGCAGGACGTGCTTTACTGAAGATGTCAGTACATCAATCAACTACGTGGCTTTTGATACAGGTGGATGGCTGGTTGCTAATTTACCACAGCATAGTACTTAAGCCTTAGGATTTAGAGGAGGTGTACTCTTACTCAGGGTAAGAACTAGAACATGGGAATCAAGGACACTGTTTGCTTGATGTACTTTTCTCTTTAGTCCACCAGTCCCAGCCATGCCGTGGTAGCCAATGTTCAGCACGTCTTGCATCTGATGAAGCATCACAGCAGAGCCCTGTGCAATGACCGGGTTGTTAACAGTGTGCCCTTGGCAAAGCAAGCTTGTTCACGAGGTAGTAAGAGTAAGAAGTCAGTGGCGCCTCCCTCCAGCAGTGTTAACGAAGAACTTTCGGATGTCTTACAGACGTTACAGGATGAATTTGGGCAAATGAGCTTGTGAGTTTACACTTTTTAAATTTAAAATTACATTTAGTTCTAAAATCACATTTTTTAGCTGCTTGGATATATTAATCCTAATTTATTCACTGATGTTGAAGATAATCCTTACACTAGCCTGCTAGCTGGGAGTACATAAGCCTGTCATTGCTAAAAACCTCCCTTTCTCATTTTGTTAGATGTCGAATGCCAAAGCTCAGGTAAAAGCTTAATAGTATTGAGGGTTAGTCAAATGTCACTAATGAGTTAGGACAGTGTTTGAAAACACTGGAGAATTTGCTTTATAAGTAATTCTGTGGGAGAAGCAGATCAAAGTGCAATTCCAGGTGTGCCACACCACAACCAACTTATATGATGCTAGGGACCAAAGAAGGGTTCATATTAGTCTGCAACCCTGGCTGGACCCAAAGTTGTCTGGAATTAAGAAGACTTGCCTGTGTCCTCATTTGGTAAACATTTGTCTTTATCTATGTGTATATGACATGTGTGCAGGTGCCCAAGGAGGCCAGAAGAGGGCATCAGAGCCCCTAGAGCTGACGTCACAGGTGGTGACGCGCCACCTGTGTGTGATGCCCTTGCAGGGGACTGAGCTCAGCAGTTAAAAGGGGCCATTGAGTCGCACAGTGACATAGAAAGGACACCACCGTTGACTGAGGAGCTCAGTAGTCTCTTGTGTTTTGTATGCAGTGACCACCAGCAGCTTACTAAACTCATACAGGAATCACCCAGTGAGGAGCTGAAAGACAACCTGGAGTGTGAACTGGAGGCATTAGTGAGAAGAATGGAAGCGAAGGCCAACCAGATAACTAAAGTTCGAAAGTACCAAGCCCAGGTGACTCCTGCCCTCCTTGTGTCACTTCTACCCTTTCATGCATAGTAACTGATGACACTGAGGTGTCAGTCTGTGTTAAGAGGTTTGGTAAAGAAGTGTTCTTATGTTTCATGAGATGTGTCTTTACTGACTATAAATTCCTTAGCTTTATGAGCAAATCTAAGTAGTTTACTTTGACTAAATTGTCTTAAAATATGCCCGAATTTTCAGTTTTCAAAGTCAAAATATGTAAAAATAGTATGTTTGCTTGTATTAAATAGTGACTAAACCTAAAAGGTTTACTCGGGTTTAGTAAGCCTACTTGGGGTTCCCATCTAGAGAAATGGGCCATGCATCTGAGATTACTGTGAGGCAGAGGTAGAACAGGAGTGGGTCCAGCTCCTCGGCTGACAGTAATTGGAGTCTGGGGAGAAGTGAACAAATTTGAAGTAGGTTTTAAAAGTAAAAATACCTCCCAAGCTTCCAAATCTGTATGATATGGAAGAACTGTTTCACTGGCACAAAACCAAGTGTATTGAGAATGCCATCTCACTTAATTTCCTTAAAACCCATTATACAGGTACAGTAACTGGGGCCATATTTCTGGGAGCTATGGCTGTATCTCAGTGAATGAAATAACCTGCCCAAGGAAATCCTGACTGTGTGGTTAATGTTGGGGCTGGACTGCCAATTAACTAGCAGCTCTACTCAAGAGCTTACAGTCTGGTCAAGCAGGGAGCACTCTTAAGTATTAGAAGCCTGCGGGAGAATATTACAGTATTTATATAACACTTATTTACCTGGTTGTCTATTTACATAAGTGATTTATAATTTCTGTAGATTTATGTGCTTTAAAAAAAAACGTAGAATCTATCACTTGAGTGTTAGAGGGAGATTATGTAAGTTAATGGTGTACTTAAGAAGTTGAGGCAGGAGAATTAATAGTTTAAGACTAAACATAGCAAGAACCTGTATCAAAACCAAAGCTAAAAGAAAATGTTTTTATTGAATTCATTATTTTCCTTGCTTTGATTATTTGCCAGCTGGAGAAACAAAGCACAGATAAGCAGAAGGAACTAAAAGGTAACAAGAAGACTCTTGATGAAGAAGGAAACAGCAGCAGTCGTTCATCTGTAATCACAAGGACCACAAGTAAGAAGGATTTTACCAAACAGAGACCTGGAGAAAAAAGCAGGAAAAATCTTCAGTTACTGAAGGACATGCAAACCTTACAGAATTCATTACAGAGTAGTAATGTGTGTTGGGATTACTGACACCAGGTCATATGATGTACCTTACTGGTCATAAACAATGTACTTACTGGACCATGAGCAGACTTTCCAGGTCTCGTGCTTGCTAAGCTGCCATTACTGGCCGGTGTTAGGGCCAGGCTTCATTACAGTGTGATGTGCTGTGCAGCACAACTAAATGGACATGGAGTTCTGCAGCAGAGAAGCCGCACTGTGTCTTTGAACTTGCTGGATTCAAACACTGCACTTTGTAAACAAATGACCAGTTTTTTACTTGTGGGTGTGTTTTTTAAGTAGGTATATATGTAAATTGGGTTTGAAAATTCAGAATATGAGGGTGTCCCCATAGTCAGTGCTTGAAGTCTTATTTTTAAATCTCCCCAGAGCATGAAGTGCCCACTACTTTCCCTTCTCCAGATGACCATTAAATGTACTGTTTTCAAGAGGACTTTGTTTTGCTTTGGTATTTCAGACATTGATCAATAGTAAATTTACTATTAAAGACCCAAACATTTTAAGTCAGTTCCCCATGAAATATGTTACAATGTCTTCATAAAACTCTAAACAGTTGTTAATGAAGTAAATGAAATTTTGGAATAAAGAATGAGAATGGGGGGTGTTGGAAAATGTACGCATTTGCAGGTTTTAGACAGTACCTGTTTGTAATCATGTTATGCTAAGCACTGTTTAATTTGACTCTTAGAGAACCCCATGCTTTTTCCATACAGTATGAGGGTAGTATGTGAACTGAATACACACATCTATCATGTCAATGTGAATTATTAATTTTGAATAGATCGACATGTTAATCTTTATGAATTTGGTACTTCAAGTCAATAAAGCAATTTTTAAACTTTGCTTAACAGCCACCTAACAAAGGCTTTATTTGTTATACAATCTCAAAAAGTGCATATTAGTCCCCTGACTGAGAGACAAGAATATTGATGTATGCTGTCATTCTTGTGCTTACATAGACCCAAGCCCAATGTTCCTGAATGGTTTAGACGGGCTGGTGAACATGTCAGCTAAACACTAAAGTAATTGAGGAGATTGTGGTTTACAGTTGAAAAGTATGAATTATTTGTGCCACTTGGGCACTGGAAGGCCCAATCTCTTGAATTAATTTTCTAGTTCTTAAGAACCCACATAGGGTAAGACTTTTTTTTTTTTTTGAGATTGATGAATCTCCTGAAATTGTATATAAACTTTTACTTGTGTATGCAATTTTCTGATGAGCAGGTTTGCAGCAACAATGAACTGAAAACAGTGAGCCCATAGATCCCAGGAAGGTGAGGAACTGCTGTAGTGACATAGTAAATATTCCAACTACTGGGTTGACTCCTTATTTGGATTTCAGGACCTTAAACTGTATAACTGTCATTTGAATGATAATGGCTCTAACTCCTAATCAGAATAGTAATAGAAAGATACTGAATCCTACCTATCTCCAGCTGGAACCCAACTGTAGGCTTTGGGTTTTGATCGGCTTCAGTTTCTTGTTCATTCACTCATAGCAGAGCTCCTCTATACTCTGTACAAGATGCCAATATGGATCCCGTGCTGCGTAAGGAAGGAGAGCTTTCATGCGGGTGGTGGGGGTGGGGAGGGAGGCAGGCGGGGTTTTAAGTCTACCAGGAATGCAGTTGAGTCCCACAGAAAGCTCGTTTCGTGTGCACATTCCACAGAGGATTTCTTGGAGGTCACAGAAGATAGCTGAAGGTTTTGGATGGATGAGATAGATAGATAGATAGATCGATCGATCGATAGATAGATAGAGAGAGATAGATAGAGAGATAGAGAGATAGATAGAGAGATAGATAGATAGAGAGATAGATAGAGAGATAGATAGAGATTCCTTTAAGTCATACCAAGATGGTAAAAGGTTTCAATGAGGAAAACAGACTAGGGAGGAAAGTGAGCTACTACAGAAATGTTAATTGAATGCTGGGAACATAATAGCACCTCAAAAATTTTTATAGCTAATACACCAATCAAATTAGTTGGTACCAATTTTTGAGGATACTGGGTACTGCTGGGGTACAGCTTTTGCCTGGCAAGTGTGAGGCTCTAAGTTCAATAGCCACATAAAAAGATGCAGGGAAGAGATCCGTGTGCATATATGTGTGATGTACCAATTTCAGCATCATCATGGCTACAGTTCAACAATGAACGAGAACAGTGGTTTATACAGTCTGATTTAGATGTTAAAGCCGGGGGGGCTCAAATTGGACAGTTGCAGATTAACATTTTGGGGGTGGAGGTGGGGAAGACACTTTAGACTACTGTGGACAAGGGTAAAGTTTGAAGTCATTTAATTAAAAGACCAAGTGGTAAGAAGCTCGTTTGTTACAGTACATTACATATGGCTCTTATACAGAGTGAGACAGACACCAGGAGTCAACTGTTCACACCAGCACCCAACTCAGGCGAGCAGAGAAGCGAGGCTTTACTTGCTGGCACCGAGACTAACTCACATGCAGAGTGGTCTTTGATAAAATGTTCATGTGAAATTTAAATATAGCACTTAAGTTTTTAAAACTTGCCAATCAGCATTAAGATAAGTGGAGTAATGGTAAGGTTTTAAAGTGTCTGTGGTATTTGTGATCAACATACAAATGGAAATTGGCTGACGGGAAAGAATATTTTTGAATTCCTGGATGACAGTTACTTTGTCCCTTTACCCCCAAAGCAAATATATAAGGCATCGTTTCCTAACTGCTGTTGAAAATACGCTAATTACAATGTCAGCAGCAATTTCCAACTACTACTATGCTGTAACAATTTTAAGACACTGCTTTTTACTATATTAAATACCACAAAAAATGGGACAGTTGAGATCAAGGCTTGGTATGTATGCTCTCAGGTGCAAGAACAGCCTTGCTTTTCTCCCCACCTAGAGCTCTTAGCAGTGCTTTTAAGACAGCTTTAAATGAAAAGCTGGCTCCCAGGGTGAGCACAGGACTGCAGTACTTTAGTATTCTTTGGGGGACTTCAGATTAGTGTCATCTTTAATTACAAATGAGATCATCTTCATTGTCACTTGCACCGCTATGTTTCTAAACTCATCTAAGAGAGATTTGAAATAAATACAGCATCTGAAGGATTCTCCCACAGATGGGTTTAAAACACAGAAGGCTTTCTACGCATAAGGTGCTGTAATGTCAAGTTCCTGGCAACATGCCTAGTTCTTTCATACAACAGTTTGGACAGGAGTCACACACTGTGCGGGAGAGCTGGCTCTCTCTGAAGAGGAGGTTGAGCGGTTGGAAATTTCTCTCTGAAGTTCCTCTACTTTTCTTTGAAGCTCTGTTCTTTTGGCAAGAAGTTCTTTGTATCTGCTGTGGATAGGTTCCTGCAAGAGCAAACAGAATCACTGCAACAGGAATCCAGGCAAACTTGAGGTCTTAACCTTCCCTGAGCTTTGTGGTATTGCCTGTTTAAGCAGCCGGACAGCCCCACCTCAGGTTCTTAGTGGAATAAACTTGTGCTTTGTTGTCACCTCTGCTTGATCTTTCAGTGACTTCAGATGTCCCTGGAAGATGCTACTTTATACATATCATTTAGTTAAAACTCTTGAAGGACTATGGACCTGCAGTTTTTAGGCTTTTATAAAGTTATTTTCTTCTATATACTGAAAGACCACACCACACAGAAAGATGTGTGCAATTGGGAAAGTCTTGTAACTAAGGACAGAGTGGGAAATTTTGAGTGTGACAAACCTAGTGGGGTCATACTGTATATTGTAGATGTGTACCTGTGGTTTCATCCGGGGGTTCCACCTTATATAATAGCCCACCCAGAGCTCTAGGTGGCGCATGCTGGCTACTGGGTAAAGGACATGATTGGAGTAGCTCCCAAAAAGAGGATTAGTGAAGTCTTCCAGCTGGCTGTTTATATAGGACCACAGTGACACTGTCTTCTTAGGAAGATTCTGCAAGAGGGAAAGAGTGGTAAAGATCCCCTCCCACATCAGCCATTTAGACCTTAGGTGAGACCTGTGTAGGGTTGTGGATTGTAAAAATTAAAAATAGAGAATGCTGGAAATAGGATCAGGATTCATCCACATGGGTAGATCCAAACCTTAGCTTCAAGGCACCCTCTCCTGTTCTCCCCATACACATGGACCACACATTTTTCCATGGACAAAAGAAGCATGCTCCACATGATTAAGTCAGTATTATTTATAACAGCCAAAATAAAGAACAACCCAAAGGACCCCCAACTGATAGGACATACACAATGGAAGATTGACCATTAAGAGGAAGTGCGTGGTATGACATAAATGTTGGGTAGTAATGAAAGGAACTAGACGCAAAGGTCACGTTGTGAGTGATCCCATTTAAATGAACTAGTCAACGTTTATATGAATGACTCCATTTAAACAAAGTGTTCACAAGTGGCCATCCATAGTGAAACCTAGTACTGCCCAAACCTGGGAGAACACGGACTAGCAGTTGTAGGATAATTTCGGTGTGATGAAAAATGCTCTAAATTAAATGGTGATGGCCTACAATTCTGTGGTTATACCATTGTATTGTCACTTTAAAGGCAAATTTTTTATTTAAATTTTATGATTTAAGACTTTTAAATCAAGGGTAGTTTCTCAAAAAACGGACTAATTAGAATACTGCTGTGGTATTTGTGACTATAGCCCACAATATACTGAAAGCCTACCAATGCATAGAAATATATTCACTATCAAGTATAACACCTGCAAAGTAGGCTCTTGGAAGAATTTATCTCCCTGTGTTACAGAAACAAGTGAACTCAGATGTCAGTGAGTCTAATGCCTGACCCTGGTAGTAAGGCTTTTCAGTGTGAGTGCTCTCCCAGAATAACCTGCTTTCTGACAGCTTTCAGAATGACAGCTGACATGCATGAGGGTCTACCAATACCACTAGGAGTGACACCTTTACAGAGAGTGGTTCTTTTGTTTTGCTGTAGTAGCAGACTTGAACGCAGCGCTGACCCTGTATGTACTTCTCCAGCATCCTCTCTACACTTTCCTTCAAATTATTTTGAGATGATATGTGGTTTAATGGGCTGGCTTCAGACTGTGATCCCTCAACCTTAGCCTCTGGAATATCTGGGAATATAAGTGTGATCCGTTATCCCTAGTTTGAGTTGAAATAATCAGTCCTTATCCACCTTGTGAGATACAATATAACAAACACATACCAAGTGAGAGTCGGAGATCATACTTTACCTCTTTTCCCCTCTGCTGTTCACTGTTACAGAGGAATGTCCCAAATAGACAGCTGTACAAGTGGTCCAGGATGGTAATGAGAAAATACTCATTGAATTCAAATGCGGTAGGGAACTGCAAATTGAGCACCACAAACTTGAGACGTTTTTCACGCACATTTATCCTGAGTAGATCTTTTATTATAGTATTTAGACATTTAAAACTACCTAAGCTATCGTGGCATTATCTGTTTTCCTTCCCAAGGTAAAGTCTCTCTCATGCAGTAAGTATTGAATGGTTTTGTGTTTGCTCTGCCTTGACACTATAATTGCCAGCCACTGATTTCTGACATGTAACAGTTCTGATGAGTCTGGCATTCTTTTAGTTTTCGACATGTCTTATTTCTAAGAATTAAAACTATCAAATGTGCCCAGCAAAGGCCATCAGCATATACACAGGAGTACCAGCGGTAAACTACAGCTGTGCAGATAACTTACTAGTCAACCTACCTGTTCTTAAAGTTCACAACTGGTAGCATTGGTGCAACTCTGAGTTCACCCTCAGTGGGTAATTCAATTTTTGGAGCCATTTTTGGAGGGCTGTCAAAGGAATTAAGGACTTCCCAGAGGTAGTAAAGGTTTAATTGAACCCAATCCTATTAATATCACAAAACCATCCAAAACTTATTTGTAAGTAAATCTATTAATTATGAGCTTTGTGTAAAACATTCCACAATGACCTAGGAAATACTGCCTTCGTATTTTAGAGAAAGTCTCTGTTCAACCTAACTAAAAGCTATAGGGACATGTAGTTTACTGCTAAGCCTTCTTTAGATATGTGATTAACATATCTATGAGCTCCTTTCAACTTTTTGGGCCCCTTTCTTGATTTAGAATTATATCACATTTTTAAACATCATGTTCCCATCCTACCCAAACAACACCCGAATCAGTTCTAACTCGCAGGTCACACCTGGTGACCTGGTTATGGGCTGGATTTTACCAATCCAGACAGCTGGGCCGTACCTTACTTGTCTTACTGGCATGTCTCCAGGGACAGAAACTGCGCCTAAAAGCTTAACCCTACTTCTGGCTAAGCCATTTTCAGACCCTACAACTCCGTATCCTATCATGAACCTTGCTAGACTGAGTCATTTACACAACTATTTCAAACAAGTCTGCTGCCTAAAGGCGGCTAAAGGGTTTCTAATAGCTCCATGATTGACAGGACCTAAGTCACCCCTGCCTTACACTTTCTGCCCTAACACTTCTTCCTTTTAACATGGCTCAAAACAGTGCTTATTTTTGGCTGAAATTTGATGTAGTTTATTTGTTCATCTTCCTTAGCAAAGAAACAGAACTCTCAGTAAGCAAAGAACTTCATTTCAAAGGAGGAATACTTTTAATTTTTATCAGTGTCCTGTGCAAGATGCCACTAGAATCCAAGTGTTTATTAATTGTTTATTAATACTGCCCTAAAAAACAAGTTTTAATACCCAACAATTACAACAGCTATTATCTCTGGGATTCTATCTAAGAATCATAAGCCAGTCAGGACCACTCTGAGCTTAGAGATGTGTGGGCAGGGTGTTAGCAGATGACGTGTTTTACCTGTCTTGTCATCTGCCAGACACAGTCAATGAACTGAAGGAAAACAGGTGATCGGTCTGCATCAGCATGGTTCTTATCGCCATGGCCAACTCTCTGAAGCAAAGACAAAGAAGTGTCACATGTAGGATATTTCACTTCTTACATTGCTCTTTTCTCAAAGTATAATTTGGGCAGTACTTTTAATTTCTTCAGAACATCTTTTGAAAGTATTATAAAGTAAACAACTCTACTGAGCAGAGACATATCTTCACATATGCAAACTTAAGATGACTACTTTAATAAATGAAACCTAGATTCTAAAACAGAGAAAGTCGTTAAGAGCCCAGATTTTTGTCTTAAAGATTTCACTTCTCTGTGGTAAGACATTTCTTATGGTCAGTCACTGGACAAAGGGCACCTAACTATATAGCACGAGTCTCAAGAACTTTCAGAAGTACTTGGATCTGCTCTTCACAGAAATGGGTTCCCACCCATGCAAGTGGAAAATCACAAAGCAGGGATCCATTCAAGAAGTTGGGGTATACAACTTCTGGGGCAGCTTTCAGTGTAAAAAGATACTGTCATAGTCCTAAGATGTTATTTTGGTTCACACTGCCCAGTGTGCAGTATTGGTATTCCTGGTGCAAATGTGTCCTGCTGTCAGCTGTCAAACTGGGCAGTGGGGTGGACCACAGCAGACTGTCTTCCATCTCGCTAGATGCTCACCACTGAAGGAAGAATGTCCAGTGTTCTTAGACAAGTATCATTGTTAGCAAAGCAGGGAAAATTAATGTTATTAAATAAACACTTTAATTACTGTGATAAAACCGAGAAGGTACACATTTCATCTGCTATTATCCTGTGCATCAGGATGAAACAAAATAACATTTTTAGCGTTAAGTATGGATCGTAAGACTTGAGGATTTGAAGTTTTCCTTAAAGTGAAGTACAATGGACAGCATTTGTTGCTAATCAGATGAAGATTAGCGTTTTAGTACACATTTGCCTTATCTACTTCTCTGATACAACCACATGCCTATGCCTCTGATAACAGTGGAACAAAACAACAGACAGATCGAGAGGCTCTGTTTAACTGTGAGCTAGTATTTTCTGTGGAACAAAGGACAAAAAAATACCACCCCCCTGGATTTCACAACCTTTAAGACATTATATAAAGTAAATATCTGCTAAATTTTGACAGAGTTCAAAACATCCTTCAATTCTCCAAAAATGCTACTAAAGATACTGTCTACCTACATAGGAAAGGAAAAATTTCCTTTACATTCTTCATTAAGGAAGAATTTGTTTTAAAGAGTTTTCTGGTAAGTACATCATTGTGTAGAGAAAACTGGGAAATGTAAGCTATTGGGAGAGATGCCTACCGTGCCTAATGTTATGTGACAGTTCACATTCAAAAGAGCCAACCAATTTCAAGTGCCAGTTCCTTGGAGTTCCTTACAAATACTGTTAGTAAACCCTTCTAAAGACTAGGATTAAAGAGCATCCATGCAGACACCAAGACCCACATCCCTCAGTGACTTCTAGGCCTCTAATGTTCTGGCTTCTCCCTTAATTCAACTCTTGCCTTGTTCATCATCCATCCAATACCATGTAGAACAGAAGCCACTAACATCCCATTAATGAAGGGCACGAGCCCATGGCACAGTATGAGAAAGCAAAGGCGAAGAGCTTTCTCTTCAGGACATTACTGTTTTCCTAAATAACTGAGATAACTGTGGGCACCACACGTGTAGACAGCCTTAAGTAACTAACATAGGCACACAGCTGGGACAGGAGAAAAAGAGCAAGGATGTGCATCCTGAAAAGCTTATGGGTGATGTAGGGACACAGCTCTGGCCAAGTACTGACGAATAACAACGAATGTTTCCCTTTGTCTCCAAAAGGAAGCAGGATGCCTCATTCCATCACCACGAAGAGATCCCAGCAGGGAGTCTAAGGGGGACCATGGCCTCAGGAAAGGGTACGAGCGTGCTTCTGGACATGTTAGTGAATCTAAGTACTAATTTGGTAGGTACACCTTAGCTGGTTGAGGTATAAACTTTGGATTCATGGCTAAACAAAAACTTTAATCCAACTAACACTCTCAAGACTTAATTTTGAAATTTACTGTAAAATCTGAGCCTAGTCCCAGTGGCACAGACAGGAAGCTAAGGCTGGAGGTTCACAAGTAGAACTGTAAAGTAAATGTAGGGTCAGCCTTGGAAATTTGGCAAGACCCCCATGTCTCAACACTTTTTAAGTGGTAGAGTGCTTGTCTAGACTATGTATCACCAGTTTTATGTAATAAATTTTGAATAGTACAGGGCTCAAAATTTTATCATGTCCAAGTTTATGGAAAGCATAAATAGGAAACTATATTTTGGTCCAAAGGAGTTAAATTGTAGTTAAACTTATTTTATTTTTATGTGTATAAGTGTATCTGCACATGAAGACTGACACCCAAAGGCCAAGAGAGTCAGATCCTCTGGAGTGACAGGCACTTGGGAGCCAGACCTGAGGGCTTGGAAATGAAATGAAATCCTTACAAGAGCAAGTGTTCTTAACCATTAAGACCCCAGATTTTTTTTACATGATTACTTTAGTTCCAAATTACCTCAGGCATTGATCTATATTAGTAATACTTGTTTGTATAACTGAATTAGTATCTGTACCACTGTCATTCTTCTCACAAGCCCACAGGGAAAGCTAGCAGTATTGTATAGCCTCATTTAGAGGGACAGCACCATGACTATTAGTGACAGTTTAATTTCTAGGCAGGGATCACAGAAGAGACAAGGTCAGACAACTAACAAATGCCCCACACTCTAACACTTTACCAAATATAGTACTCTTATGACTTCACTTGCTGAGTAAATGGCCAAATTTATACCCTGCACGAGATACATGTAAAAATTAAAAATGGAGGCTCAGGGTGGCTCAGTGAGAAAAGTATTTGCCACAAGAACATAAGACCTGAGTTTGGTCCAAATGCCTAAATAAAAGTTAGGCCCAATATGCATGCTGTAATCCCAGCATGGAGACTGAAATGGCAGATCGCTTGGTTTGGCTGGCTAGCCGCCTACCCCAAATCTGGGGCCTCCCAAGGGTCAGTGAGGGATCATGTCTCTAAGTTAGAGTTAAAGTAGAAAGTAACTGGGGAAGAAAACTGACCACCTCTGAGGTACACACAAATGCACAAGCACACATGAGCACACAATGACCAAACCCAGTAAAATGAATTCTTTACTCACTAGTTGGAATCGATGTCCAAAGCTTAGCCACTCTTTCTCCACAAGGACTTCAAATCCTCGTATGGTTCGATAGTATCCATCCAGCATGAGCATGGCCAGGGACGTGAGCTGAGCTGTGCGATCCCACCCATCACTGCAGTGCACCACCACAGACGTCTTCCCAGACTCCACCTTGTCAGCAATCCGAAGAGCCCCCGCAAGAATGAGCTGGAAACGAGTTTTACAATGAAAGTTAAAAAAAAAAGTTAAGCACTTCTTAAAATAAACTAATACAGTTCTGTTAGATATATGACCTGCACAGATTAAGACTTCTGTCAGTCACAGGGAAAGAAGCATCAATCAACAATCAATACAAAGGAGGCAGGTGCCAAGGCTCATGCCTATAATCCCAAGAGTCTGAGGTTAAGGACTGCCTGGAACCTGTCTCAAAAACAGGCCAATAAATGAGGAACAGCATATTAAATGGACGGGAGTTGAGAACAGAGAAGACTGGAATTGGATACAAGGTGGGAAGACTCAGAAGTGAAAGGCACACTATCTGGAGGATGGGGAGAATGCAGATGGACGGGAAAGAGGAAACAAGCAGTAGCCATTGCAGACCTGAGTGTGCAGTCATTGCCTCCACTACCCAGCAAGTCCTTCCTACTACGTTCCCAAGAGCCAAGGTAGACAGGGATGGAGGCTTTGAGAGAGAGTAGCAAATACACACCTTGATGTGTTCCAGCCAGTGTGTAGATTCTAAGTTAGACAACCAGTGAGTTTCCTCAATGTTGGGGTACACAATCTCCTTAAGCTTCCGTAATGATTCTCTCATAACATGGATATTATGAATGTCCAGGAAAACGAGTTCTGCATTTTGATAAGCGTCTTCACTTTCATAACCTCCGCCCTTTGCCTAGAAAAGGGCACACATCACAGAAAGTCATAAGAGTGCATAACCATCTTTATCCATTACAAAGTTCTATCCTAAAGTGTACAGCATAAGAAGACCCCTGCTATACATAAGGAGACCCTGTGGGGAGCATGAGTAGCTCAGGCCACTTGGAATAAACACATGAGCCTCCCACTGTTTCTGACACAGAGCCGTGCTAAGCCTATGTGGCCAGCACATCAGCATTGTAAAGACGTCCCGTGCCTATCAATCCTATCTACAACCTAGCAAACATTTCCTTCAGATTTACTGAAATAATCAATTAAAATTCCATATAAATAATCCAACCTGCTCTTTACATCATTTCACATTTAATTAGAAGACAAAACTTCTTATAGCCATAATGATTTCCAAGTTAGTGTCCGGTTGCTGTGACAAAATTCTCAAGGAAGGATTCATCTGAGGAGGATAACTTCACTTCCAGTTCCAGTTTTACTGGCAGGTCCCACATTTCTGAAGTGGGATGCTCACCGTGGGAAAGAGCATGGCAGAAGAAAACCATTCTCCTGTGCCAGCCAGGGTGAGGAGAAGAGGAGGGCAGAGGGGGCGCTCCAAGCAGCTTGACCCCCAGCCCAGCGCCATGTTCTATACTCCACAACTTTCCAAAATCTAAAGTTTGACTCAAATGCATTAACCTACTGTCAAGTCAGAACTTTGATTTCTCAAAATGCCCTCATGGACACACTAGCCTTCTTTCCAGTTAAGTGACAAGATTAGCAGCAATCATAGTTTGCTTACACTATAAGCAGCTAATTCATTTTAAATTTTAAAAAGTATAAGAGAACCCCACTGACATTACTCTCTTCAAATGTACAAAAAAGAAAATATATGCTTTTCAAAACAAACTGTTGTAGGGAAAGACGAACTAATTTCCTCAAGTTAATATTACATTTTATGTTAAAAATTTTGTCTTTCGGGCTGGAGAGATGGCTCAGCGGTTAAGAGCACTGACTGTTCTTCCAGAGGTCCTGAGTTCAAATCCCAGCAACCACATGGTGGCTCACAACCATCTGTAATGGGATCTGTGTGTGTAATCGTATACAAAAAATAAATAAATCTTAAAAAAAAAATTTTGTCTTTCCTAACTCATACATAATCACGCTTTGTAGAGCCTTAGCAGAACAAATGAGCACACTAGAGCAACTACACTAACATGACCCTGACTATGGTGCCTCTGAATTCTACTCCAAACTAATTTTAGAAATGGGACAGATGTCTAATCTACAGAGTAATGTATATTCAAGATTGTCACAGAACTTAATGTCAAATGTCAGTAGTACTTGTTAATGACAACTTGTGAAGAGCGCAGACGGATGTGAGGGTTTTACATGGTATGCCACCCGTAGGCTGTGTGTGGTATACCTGCTCCCTGGCTGGTATCTGGAAGATTGCTGGAGGATGTTTACAATGGGAGGCTCACTAGGGGAAGCAGGTCTCTCACAATGCCTCTCAGGAACTGGCATGTGCTCACAGCAGCACTTACATTTCAGGATATAAAAAGTCACTAACAGCAACTCTCACACTCGGGTCAGAGAAACTTGCAAAGCAATTTGGTTGCAACAAATCCCAGAAGATGCGGAAGCCCAGCACAGAGACAGGAAACGCTAGGGTCCTCATCATGGCTGTAGTTACTTTATAAACCCACTACAGAAGCAGGATGGAAGTAATAAAGAACCCACAGCCACGACGAGCTGTGAACACACTAAGAGTTCGGTCTCCACTAAGTATTGTTTTTAAGTCGATTAGATGATAAACCAAAAAGCATGACAGTCATTTAAAACTGGCTGAACGACTAAGTCAAGATCCCAAGCATAGGGCAGTGTGGGGAAGACTGTCAAAAGCCCCAGGGTTGGCTGCCATCAGTGAATGGGAAGCAACAGTGCAATGGCTATAACGACCTCAACCCAAACTAGGCAAAGTGACTCGCATCCAAGGACCAGCAGCAGCCACAGAACAAACGGAACCTAAATCTGAATGAACCCCAGGTTCATCTCAGGTGTGAACCCCAGGTTCATCTCAGGTGTGAACCCCAGGTTCATCTCAGGTGTGAACCCCAGGTTCATCTCAGGTGTGAACCCCAGGTTCATCTCAGGTGTGAACCCCAGGTTCATCTCAGGTTTGGAGATAAAATAGAAACAATCCAACTATGATGTGGTCAGGTAACATGGAAGGAAAAGGCTGGACAGGCAAGAGGAGTCCAGAGATAAGACTCCCAAGCCACTGAACATGGTTTTCTGTGACACAAAGATGGTGTGGGGACTGCAGGGCAAACAGAGTGGTGCCTCCAATGGGATCCTGGCTGCAGGAGCAGTTACAACAGTAATGCACCTGGCTGTGAAAACGTCAACAGAGCACGTGTGTGGTGCTAAAGAATGGGGGTGGGGGTGCGGTCAAACACAAGATCATCAACACTTTGCCCTACCATAGTTGCTGCCTTCTAGTCCTTTTTCCTCAGACACAGCTAAATCTAACTCCTGCTTTTACTCAATGCACAGACTTTAGAGAGGAAAATCAGCACTTGCTGGAGAATTCATTTGACTTCTTGGCTATAAGGGTCATTCACATATCACATTCTATAAAATATCAAGAAGGATAACGTAAACAAAGAAGAGTGTTGGTGTTCAGTGGTGTAAAGAAAAAACCATGACGAAGTATGGGTGACACTTGTTTGACATTTGTGGTACAAATGTAGTTCAAATGATACATAGTTTTAGGAGTCTGCTTTGGAAAACTGCAACTTTTGGCATTCAAATTAATAAATACTCTTTGAAAGAATTCTGCGTTACAAATCTTTTCGGACGAACTTGGAGTTTTATCCTCAATAAAACCTATGTTTGACTGACAAGAAAGATGATAAAATAACCATGCTTTACAGGCTGTAAGGACTCTGGATGTCATGATCCTCCCTCGTCTCCCCTAAAAGAACACCTGGGACTCACACGGCCCTCTTGAAACCTATGCAGATGCAGAATGAGGAACATTCTCATAAGCTAAGAATAATCACTCAAGCGCCACTCACAGCAGGAGGACAAAAAGGTCAACGTACACTTCAGTTGTATTTCATTGATGTAATACAACTACACAGGTTTGGAAGTAAAAGCAAAATTTAATGATGCTAGAGGTTCTGGGGTGTGTTAAAGCATTTTGTCATTTGCTTAGCTAACCCCATTAACTAATTTTTCTTTAATACAGATGAAATAGTCTTTGAAAGGCTTAAAAATGAACTTAAGCACTCATCAACTCAGCACAATGTGATGCCCATCACTACCTCCTTAGGTCTGACCACTTCTTTACAAGGCTACTATACAGACAAGTTCAGCTGCCTTGAGTAACACGAGACTAGTGACAACTAATTACTAAAGAAAACCTCACCTTATTGGCAACAGCATTGACACTTGGCCGAGCATCAAATATAAATATTTTGTGAGACTGGGCATTGGAGTCCATGATGGCCTGAAGATACTTCTCATCCTCTTTGCTGCGCTTCCCACTCACTCCAACCATGGGCTGGCTGCAGCGGGTGACTGTGGCCTGACTTTCAGGATGAATCCATGATAAAACCTGAAAGAGAGGACATGGTCACATATACCTACTGTGTCCCTGCTTCCAAGCTTCCTAGAGAGCAGTCTCTGTACGGATGCCTGGCAAAACAGGCTCAGGCCTTCAGGGTACGAGGAAGACCCTTATTTCTAGCCAAATGCTTTACAGAGATTACCTAATTCCTAATCAGACACTTCTCAAACTCATTGATCACTAAACAGAGCTAAATAAACTCTGCTTTGTTTGTTTATTACTGTATCAGCAAAACTGTAAAGTCCTCAGTATCTACATTTGCAACTAAAACTATTTCATCTGCTCTTTTAAGATAGTTATATATGATACATTTGTAAGGTTTCCTACTTTCTTGCACTCAGTGGGGGAAAAGGACTAACTGTCCTTTTCATCGTAACTAAAGAACACACAAGATACAGAATGGTAACCAGTACACAGAGCTAATGGCTGAGTTCCGAGCTAGCAATACTGTTTTACCTTCACCCTTTAACTTGGTATCCAGCACCCTCACATAGAGGCTACGGCTTATCCCCTGGATCCATGGAGAGGCCTACTCCGCCCACTTACTGGGATCCGGCCCCGGGACCTGAAGGATGCCACTCTCTTGAGTTCCTCATCAGGAATGTTTGCTGGCACGGCCAAGAGGGCAGGATATGTGTCACAGAGTTCATAGCGTTCATTGACCTTTGTTATTCTCCAGCTTTCATTTGGAATCCCCTACATACAAAGACACAAGACAACCTGTCAGTTAAAACTATAACTGACTCTAGGTTAGTAGCCGCGTAAGCTACTTTCGCCTATCACTACTACCCACATCTTACAACTGTTCAAATAGTGACGACCAGGGTTTTAGAAGACACATTTTAATGTGGGGGTCTGCAGTCACGTGGCACCAGATGTAATATCAGTCAGCCTGTTAACTCATTAGACACTAACAAAGTAGTGAGCCTCTGCTAAGCATATCCGGGGAAGGGTGGGAAGAGACAGACACAGTACCTGCTCTCACAAGAGCTGTCTCAGGCAGTGATGAGACCGATCTGCTGCTGTGCAGACACAGTCTACGTCCTCTAAAGCTTTCTCTGGTCCCTAGCACTCTGTCAGCAAATGTTCTTACTCCACTTCCATTTCTGCAGGATATAATGACTGGCAAATAGTTACCAAGTGGCACACGTAACCGTACAACCAGGTCACCGCACCCTCTAGCTCCCACTAACAACCTGCCAGCCAACCTTCTGCTTTAAAATAGTAAAAAGAAACCGATTACTACTACTACTACTACTACTACTACTACTACTACTAACTACTACTACTAACTACTACTACTAACTACTACTAACTACTACTACTAACTACTACTACTACTACTAACTACTACTACTAACTACTACTACTACTAACTACTACTACTAACTACTACTACTACTACTAACTACTACTACTACTAACTACTAACTACTACTACTACTAACTACTACTACTAACTACTACTACTACTACTAACTACTAACTACTACTACTAACTACTACTACTACTACTAACTACTAACTACTACTACTAACTACTACTACTAACTACTACTACTACTACTACTACTAACTACTACTAACTACTACTACTAACTACTACTACTAACTACTACTACTACTACTACTACTACTACTACTACTGCTGCTGCTGCTGCTGTCATTATGGAGAGGGCGGGAAGGGTAAGGCAGGTCCCATGGCCCTCCTAGAGGCCAGAGGAGAGCTATGTGCAGCTGGCTTTCTGCTTCCCTGTTGTGTGCATTGGGGGTTAGACTGCAGTCTACAGGCTTGTGTGCTGAACGTCATCTCACCAACCCAGGGTAATCTACTTCTTCTAGCTACCTTCAAGTCTCTGTGGGTTTGATGTTCTACAGTTACTCTATGTCTCCGTGTGAACTTTACAGTAATCTGACATTAACTCGTCATTCACTGTACAAACTGGTTATTTTTCATTAGTCAGACTAATACTAACTTACCTACTGAAACACAGTTTGCTTGTATCTTGTGAATTCAAATCCTACCTTCTACAACAATAACTGTTATCACGGACAAACTGCTTAACCTTCCCATGCCTCAGTTTACCCCTGCTATGCAGGTATTTAGTACCTTTACACCTTATGTTTACCACATGGTTTAGTAAATAAAATCAGTATGCAAAATGTTAGTAACATACAGAGCACACACTAAGCAAATTCTTCCCCTAGCCTCCCTCCCTCCCTCCCTCCCTCCCTCCCTCCCTCAGCAGACACAGTTTATGACGCAGCAGGCATAGCTACATCCTGACATCATCAGTGAGAAAGAAAACTAGCCAGTACCTTCCCTACTCGAGCACAAGCAATAACAATACCAAAGAAATACCAGATGATTCCTTCAAAAAGACAGAAGAAAGAGCCTCAACTAAGAAAAACACATGTACCATTAATAAATACTCATCAAGTTTAAATGCATCAAAGTTGAGCAGAAAATATCTGAGATGCTATCAACAGTAATACATGTAAAAGGGAGATATAGTTCAGTAGTAGAGTGTCTGCCCAGCACATGTGAAACCATGAACTCAATCCCTACAGGCACACATGCAAACACCAAGTTACAATGGATAGGTATTGACTAAGGTAAGTCGAATGCTGACCTTAGCACAAGGGGATGTATCTCTCTATCCTCTGTGAAGAATGGACTCAAAACTTTGCAGAGGTAAATTAGAAGCAGTACCATTACTATTTTATATCATAAACTACAGGGTGCCTAAAATGAAAAAGCTGAATGAATAGTATTATGACATAAGAACATTACAGTTTACACACACTTTCATCTTCATACTAAGCAAAACACTTTTTTACACAAACTGATACTTATAAACTAGATAAAAATTCATAGAGGGTCACTAGTATATTCTCAAAGCAACTCAAAGGAAATGAAAAGAAATCCACCAAACCAGATTAGCTTCCAGTTAAAACAAAAGGAAGAGACACTGAAAAAACTCCTTACCTTGATCGACTGTCTGTCATAAAATAGACAGACACAACAGAACACAAGAGCTGGACAGAAAAGCACATACCTGTCTTCTGTACTCTAGAAGGGGGTCATACAGTTTCCACCCATTTTCAGGGAATACTTCTTTATACTCAAAAGCAAAAAGAGGCTACAAAATAAACAGTAGTTTAAAAACATTTAAGAGAGTAATGAATCAGAAATATGTCCCAAAAGTACTTCTGTTTTGATCTACTTATTTGTAAGAATAGTTTGTATTTAAATAGTTTGTTCTATGACTGAAATTACTATTTAATTTACAACACTAAATATCTCTATATGCTTTGAAAAGTAGAGAAAATCCAAAGACCAACTTATAAAATTTACCAAATGCTAACACTAACCTTTTATACTTTATCCTTTAAATATTTTGGCACCTTTTATAGGTTTCACTCTAAGTAATAAATGACATCTCCAAGGTACTTCGCAGCAGAAGTAACGGGCCCATCACTAGCCAGCAGCACCGAGTGGCTCTAAAGTCTGTACTGTGTGCTCTGACACTGAACAAGCTTTTCATACCCTGCATGTAAGCTTTTTAACATGTAACTAGGAAAAAACTATGGTGTTTCAAAGGATAACTGCAGCCCAGAGGAGAAATTCAGTGCACTGGCTCTGACTGGGGGTGAATGACGCGCTATCATGCAGTTGAGAGAACCTCGCACAGCTAAAACACTGCTACACTAGTGACTGTCCCAGACTCCTAGTCACTGCCAGCTCTCCCCAGGGAGACTTCCAACTCTAATGAAGACTACATAAGCTTTTATCCTAGAAATATCCTGATGAAAAAATATTATATAAGCCAGCCTGTCTCAAATAAAGACACATAAACAAAATCGCTTGGTTACTGATGTGCCTACCATGTATAAAGCCCTGGGTTCAAGCTCCAGTTTGCTCCTCCTCCCAAGAAATCAACAGGTACTTATAGAGTGTCACATAGGGGACCTTAGGCACAAGACAGCCTCTAGCTAAGTGTCAAATCAGGAACATAAAAGGTAGCATCTGGACAACCTAGCTGGGTGTGTTCACACTAACAATTACAATATGGATTAGAGAGAAACATTACCAAGCCGTTAGACACAGGAAATGCATATTTCATTAGATTCTCAAATATTGATCTTCTTGTTCGCCCCTCTGGTTTATGAGCAAATCGTAAATTCCTGATATCCTAGAAAAGATATAGCGTCTAATTAAATCATTTTCTTTCTGTTTAATGAACAAATGAGGTTACTTGGAAATGTTGGGTAAAGGGAAGATCTGCATTTATACAACAACAGCTCCTGCAAACAAAGAACAATGAACTGGGAGCAGAAGAAACCTAGCACACACTACATGGCAGAGAATCTTCCTGGGCTCTCGGCTCGGCCGGCCAAAGGGGAAGAAAATGACCTAAGTACTGACAGAGGCCCACTATCAACATTTGTTCTTTTTGGGCAGATGGCTCAGTAGATAAAGTGCTTGTCTCATAAGCACAGGGCGTAGCTTACTTCCCAGAACCTAATTTTTAAAAATAAAAACCACAATCAGTCGTTATCATTTCTATCATGTACAGTGATCATCTTCTTACTTTTCTTCTTCCTAGGGCTCACTTCAAGTCTCCTCTGCTAGACAGGACTGGCCTGCCTTTACTTCCTCCTCCTCCTCCACTGCAATGACACGCCTAGAGCTGGCTGTGCCCACCCAGACTCGGCCTACACTGGATCCTGGGAGCCCTCTGCGTATGTCCTCAGCCACTTCCCATGCTCAGGCACAGTGACATTAGAAGCCAAATTTATGCTGGCCTAGCACCTAGTAAAAACATTTGACATTAAAAATGATTTTGAAATATCCATTTTTATTTAAGTATTTTAACTTAGGCAAAAGTTGAATTTACTTTGTTATAGTTTCATCGTTGTTGAGATGAGGCTGTACCCTACTCTGTTACTCAGTACTGTACAATATAAAATGATATACTTATAAGAAACAGTTTTGTTGGGGTTGGGGATTTAGCTCAGTGGTAGAGTGCTTACCTAGCAAGCGCAAGGCCCTGGGTTCGGACCCCAGCTCCAAAAAAAAAAAAAGAAAAGCAAAGAAAAAAAAAAAGAAACAGTTTTGTTTGTTTTTAATACTGACACTCCATTTTACAAGCAATTTTAGACTTCATTCCAGGGAAGAAAGACGACTGTATCCTTGAGAGCACCCCGAAATGACACTATGTGTCACACAGCACCCATCCAGCCAGCAGAGTCTGACCAATGGATTTACTCCTGACGGTAGGAGAACACTCCGGTAACGTAGAAAAACCACACACAGAGACAACACATGGTGTATTTTCAATGCAAATAGCTTACTGCAAATCTGAGCCAAATGAGTAGCATCTGTACTCTTCTGTGAAAACACACATCTGTACACTGTGCCCTCCTGTACGTTTCTATGACTAGTGAAGACCCTCAGATCACCTCTTTGGTTAACTGCTCTCTAGCAAAGATCCAACTATAATGGTACAGATCCACAAAAGCAAAACAAAACAAAACAAAAAACCTTATCTACAATGAGTTCAAAAGCCAGCCTTCCTGAAACTTTATGTACTATTTCTTGCTAAAGAAATACCAAGAAGCAAGGTATACGATATACATGGATGAGAGCTAGTATACTCAGAACCTTGACATCAAGACAATACTAGGGGTTGGGGATTTAGCTCAGTGGTAGAGCGCTTGCCTAGAAAGCGCAAGGCCCTGGGTTCGGTCCCCAGCTCCGAAAAAAAGAACCACAAAAAAAAAAAAAAAGAAAAAAAAGAAAATACTAGTGACTAAGTCAATAATTTTAACAGGAGATTCAACAAACTTTTAAGATGAACATATGCAAACACTCTGGATGATATATACTGTCTCTTTTTCTTAGGGCACTGAGAGAATGCAACAGAAGTCATGCGGTCTAGAATTGAGATGTGCACAAGCCAGGTGGTGGCAGCACACACGTGGCAGGCAGAGGCAGGCGGATCTATGAGTTTGAGACCAGCCTGGTCTACAGAGCAAGTTCCAGAACAGAGACCTTATCCTAGAAAACAACAATAACAAAAAAAGAGATGTGCAAAGATGTTGATTAGGTCCTGGTATAAAATGCCATGTGATTTAACAGTGAATAACACTCACTACCCTAAGAATACATTTTTAGTATGTAATCCACTTGGACCAGTTTCCAAGTAGAGGTTCTATTTAACAGCTCTAGAGCAAATACAACCATACCAAGATTGTAAAATTTACCTTGCACACCGTTTCCAGGCCATAAGAATTTTCACCACGGCTAGATGCACCACCGATTTTTTCTACTCTACTTATCACCCCAAGAGAAGCATCTAGAACAAACGGAGGGTCCTGCAAGATGAAAAGAAAACAAACAACTTATAAAAAACTGCAAAGTGCTTGAATAACATGAACAGGACACCTGCTTCCCCAAAATGTTAAAAATCTTAACCAGAAATTCTTTAATCAAATATTATCCAGAAGTGAACTGGGAGTGGTGGAGCAACCTTTACACCAAGCACTTGGAGAATGAGGCAGGAAGACTTCTGAGTTTGAGTCTAGTTTGGTCCCATAGCAAGTTACAGGACAGCTATGACTACATACTTAAGACTTTATGTCTCAAAAATAAATAAGTCAATTAACCAGAAGTAAGCAAACATACCAAACACACACAAATATATAGACAAAAGCCTCACCCGTTCCATGCTCTTGAAATATAATCTGTAATTTGTGACAGTCAGCGTCCCTCGTACAGCACCAGTGAACGGACATATGTAAGTCACATCTTTGGCTGAAAAGACAAAATAGCCACAGTTTACTTGACACTATGTGCTGTTAAAAACAGATTACGCATTTTATAAAAGTAATTTGACTGCTTGGCTAATTGTAACAAATCAGAGAATAAATGGTGTAAAAAAATCCTTCAGAAGCTTAATCTAAACTTCCAACTTTATCTTAATCTAAGAACTATAGTATCCCTGGCTGTCCGGGAACTCATTTTGCAGATCAAACTGGCCTTGAACTCAGAGATCAGCCTGCTTCCGTTGAGATTAAAGGCGGGCACCACCACCAACTAGCTAATGCAGGGTTTTTCAATCTTAAAATATTATAAATTCCTTCCATGCCATTATTAGGGCAAAATATTATATTCCCCCAAGGAAATGCAGGTCAAATCTTAAGAGCCACAAGATTCTACAAATTTCCAAGGGGAGTTTGGAGGAGACAAAAACCTACACAATCTGTAAGACCCTAAAACTTCCTGACTTTGGTTTCATATCAATCAATTTGAAGGGCTGACTAGTTTGTATGGGATTTGAAATGAAACCAATCTTTTAACAGTTGTCCTAAACTCCATGTCAAACCCCCCAGGAAATATGAGGTACACTTTCTTAATCAATTTCCAATGTTTGTTTCATTTAGAAATTTCTGAAATTATTTAAGCCCATCACTATATAAAGACAGATTTTGTTGTCATTATGATCTTGTAACTTAATTTAAAAAGTTTTATCAGTGTCATTGAAATGGTTCTGGATGACATCAGACCCAGTTTCTTCTTCAGGAAAAGCAAGTGGCATCCT
The DNA here is from genome assembly GCF_021556685.1 of Rattus norvegicus. Lineage (NCBI taxonomy): Eukaryota > Metazoa > Chordata > Mammalia > Rodentia > Muridae > Rattus > Rattus norvegicus. The sequence goes on along the minus strand of NC_141541.1, from coordinate 16,854,095 downwards.
TATCCTGCAGCCATTACAGGATGTCCTTCTTGTATTTCATTCCTAGGCATGGAGAGAAGGTGGATGCATATGCACATGCTTCCAAAGTTGTAAGGGCTCTGCAAACACAGAGAGGCCCACACCAACCGCCACTCCCAACACTGGTCTCTCGCTGGTCTCGGCTTTGTTCTACAGCCTCCCTCACTGCAGACAAAGAGAGCTTTTAGCTGGCTCAACCAGGGAGAAAGGAGACTCTGAGTGGCATGCAGAGCAGAGTGAAGGGCAGAAGCAGCCCAGACTGGTCACCCAGTGCTTAGTTCATGGAAAGCTTTCACCTGTGTATGTGTGACTTAGCCTCAATCAGATGCATGTGTATGTGAATATATATGAAGACATTTTCTAACAACTTTTAGATGAGAATTTAAATGTGCAGAAAAGTAAATGAACTGTTCAGCATTCCAGAACCAATAATTATTATAAGATGAACTCAGTTCTTTTGACTAAAAACTTTTTACCATGAACATTAGGCTATGTCTTAGCAAAGCTAAAGCACTAACATATCGCAGTCTGCTTAGTCTCGGACTCCTCATTAAGGCTGAGTAACTAAAGCATGGGAGTGCCAGGCCATAATACTCTGAGACAATAAACTCCCACGGCATGCATTTAATGCTTCTACTACCACGTCTGCTTTTTATCACGTTTACTTATGTGTATGTGTATGTGGGCATGCATATGCTATGGCCACAACACGTATGAGATCTCTTCATCATTACTAACTATGTCCACTTCACGTCATCCGTAGGTATCTGCACTAATATATTCAAACACCTCCATGTGCTGTATACATGAAGACAGTTATAACGAGGCAGAAGCAGAGGTGGCAACCCTGAGGTGGAATGTAGACAGAGTCTGAGCGTCCTCATTTGGGATGGGATACATGGATAGTTAGGCCTGGTTCCGAGATGGAGGCACTGGTTTACATGCAGGAAGGTGGAGGCTCAGGTTGAAACGCACATTTGTACTCATTTAACCCATATGTGGGCAAACCTACTAATGAGATAGTAGGTTTCTTAACTGAAAAAATAAGCAATAAAGAAACCGGTTGTGGGTGACACCGCAGGGCATGGTGATACTAAAGGAAAGCAGCAAATAGAAGACTCTTGTAAGGCCACACACTATAATGCAAGCAGCCAGGGCACTGATGGTAAAATACCAGAAAGAAACCAGTATAAGCTGGGCTATGGTTTTATTAGCTAAGAAGCTCCCTGTGCTATAGTGTCCTCATCCACCAAAGCAAGCTACTGTCTCTCCCACAATATTACCCTAAAGATCACTATGGCACGACTCCCATCACTTAGCATCCACAGTGATAACGCATGAAAGATGGTGCTTACTTTACTTAGCTAAGAAACCACTCCCCAAATCTATGAATATCTGCTTTGTGAACAGCATGGCAAGAACACGAAGCATAGCGCAAGCCTTGTCTGCACACAGATGCTTGTTCTGCAATGAACATCAAAGACGTCATCTGAAAGATAACCTGAACTTATTCCAGGAAGAAAGTTACAAAAATAGAAAATAAGATGCTGTACTTTAATAAAAATCGCTTGTATAATGTTTTTAGCTGGCCAACAACAGTGGCTGAATGAAGTGATTCACAATAATAAAACTCTTCTTCACAGAGCTCGGCAACAACTTAAGAAGAATAGCACTGAACCTACATTTCCTGCAGCCAGACAGGATCGCTGCCAACAGCTCTGGGTCTGGGCTGGCAGCACGCAGGCTGGAGGGAGAAGTCTTGCACTCTACAGGAGAATGAACGGACAGAAAGGAACGAAATGTAAACAGCATTACAGACCCATATCTTTGATGTTCTCTCCTGGAAGCAGGGCTGGTTCCTCCATTTCTGCTAATTTGTTTGCCTCCCTCAGGACCTAGATGGGGATATGTAACAAAGAAATATTCAAAGAAATAGCCTGTATTCAAAGGCTATTTTTTTCATTCAAATTTCATTTTAGACTGTTAACCTTTATTTGAAATTATAACCTTACTACACTAACTTTAAGTCAAATTATATAAACTGCAGTATTGCCACATACAATTTGAAATTGCAATTTTTCTATTTTCTAAATGCCTAAAAATTAAAAAAATCTTACATTCACTAAAAAACCTGCATATTTTCACAATAAATCCTAAATAGCATAAAAACAAAGTAAGTTTTAATCCTCAATTTCACAGGTGAGAAAAAAAGGTCCAAGTGGCAGTGAACTTACTTGGTTCCAGAGCTAAAAGAGTGCCCTGTGTCCCATCATAAGAGTAGGAAAGTCCAAAGCCCACCCTGCTTCCAGTGAACCACTCCAAGGATGCAGAGCACATTTACAATCAGTGACACTAGATCTTTGTGTAGACTTATTTAGAGAAGTCTTAAGTGATATCAATAACCTTATTAACAGGGAGTATCAAATTAAATCCTGACCTTGGGAAACATGTTCCACTTTTCTAAGAAGCAGATACAGAATCAAGGTCATGCTGTCAAGACGCCTCCTACATAGCAATGTGTACAAAGGTGCCAGTGTGGTCCGTGATTAACCCCACCCGCCAATCTTGTGTCCTTCCTGGGGGGGGTGGCGTGTGCGCGCGCGCACACACACACACACAGACACACGCGTGTGCACGTGCACAAATGACTCAGGGAACACTGCAGACGAGTGAGCATGGGGGATGCAGGAGATGAAAAGTGGGAAGGAACACTCTGGAAAGTTCTCCTGGACACGACATGGTCACTACAGGGGAAAACTCACTGTAGTTATATTTATTTGTATAAGAAAAAGTCACCAGAGAGTTAGGGCAGGGAACATGAAGTGAAGGATGACTTGTTGAAGTATTGGTGGGTAACAGGAACCAGGGTGGGAGGGTGTGTGTGTGTGTGTGTGTGTGTGTGTGTGTGTGTGTGTGTGTGAGTGCATGCGTAAGAGGGTATGACCAAGACCCATTTTTTTTTCTTTTTTCTTTTTTTCGGAGCTGGGGACCGAACTCAGGGCCTTGCGCTTGCTAGGCAAGCGCTCTACCACTGAGCTAAATCCCCAACCCTAAGACCCATTTTTTATATGTTGAAGAATAAATCAAAGAAGAGAAAAAGGGGAAACAGGATCCTTTGGAAAAAACAGACTACAATATTATGACTAGGGCACAGGGCAGGGTACTGGATGAGTATCTCACGATGCATAAAGAACTTTCAAACATCACCAAGGTGTGAGACCTTATGAAAGACCTTCCCAGTGGGAGTCTCTACAGTGAGAGCACAGTCACTCTAAAATGTGCATTACAGGCCCACAATGAAGTAAACAGTGAGATAAGTAATTCAACAAGGGAAGGCAGAGAAAAACATCTCACATTAATAATACCAAAAAATATACACAAATGTTCCGCCCTCAAGGATGGGCTATATGTAATAACTTCTTTCTGAAGACTGAACATAAGGAGACAGAATATTAGATAAATATTAGATAAACTGAACTCCTCAAGCGGTTAAGTAGTCAGGTGCGTGCTAGGGTGAAGAGCTGTGGTGACAGATTGTCACCTTGACAAGGCTGAGGACATAGCACTTCATCTGTGAGGTCTTCCCACTACCTGCAACCCCAGTTTGACAATGAGCAAAGTGGTACACATTCCACAGAACACTGGGTCAGCTTCTTCACACTGAGAATCAATGGGAGCAAGAGTCAGAACTGTGACAGTAATGGAATGCCTTATTGACACCACTGTCAGATGTTCTGGGTAAGTTCTGGGAGCAGAGAGAACAGAGCGACACTATGGAGATATCAATCAAAGGCAGACTTCAGCAATGGAGTAAGTACTGCTTCACTACATGTCTCAGACACACACACACACACACACACTATACTATACTATACTATACTATACTATACTATACTATACTATACTATACTATACTACAGTAGTCTAACTATACTAATAACATAAGACACTATGTATGACCTATACAGGAACTCTTCACTAACAGTTAAGCAGCTTTTCTTTAACTTTAAACTGATGTAAAATTAAGCTGACCTAAGAAGAATAGTAAATAGTAACATTTCATGTTATTGATGAACACTCTGGCTTCATTACGTGTGAGTGTGAGCCAGTCACTTACTATTTATGGCAGATAGAGTATCCTAAGACAAGGAGAGAAGCCTCTATGCCAAGGTCCTCAACCTTCCTAATGGTGTGACCCTTTAATACAGTTCTTCATAGTGCGGTGACCTCCAACCATAGAGTTAATTTTGCTGCTACTTTGTAACTGTAATTTTGCTACTGTCATGAATCACAATGTAAATGCTTTTGGGGACAGGTTTGCCAAAGGAGTCGCAACCCATAGGTTGAGGCTGCTTTATACAGCGATGGTGACAGTAGAGGTAAAATTTGTTTTTAACACTTTGAACCAATTCTGGTTTTAAGTAAAAAAATCTGACCACAAGTAGACCCAAGCAGTTAAAAATTAAGCTTATGCCCTACTTTATTTTGATTAACCCAATAATAGACAAAAATAGATATGAACCATGTATGTGTTAGTGTTAATAAGGAGAGCAGTAAGACTTACACCCACTGTTACTAGCACCAAGTAAAACCTGAATGCACGAGCTCTTCCGATGCTAACCAGGACACTGTAATAGCGAACGCACGCAAGCACGCACGCACACACACACACACACGCACACGCACGCACACGCACACACACACAGATTATGAACATAAGCCCTGAGGCTGGAGACAGGCCTTTAATCCAGTGTTACACAAAAGATAACAAGTGTATTAGAACCTTTATAGATCCCTAACCTGTCTTCATGTAGTTGTTAAAAAGATAATAGTCTCAACAATTCTCAACAGCAAGAACTTCATTACTGAAGATATTTATATTCTCCACCATGGCTGAATAAAACCAGGAAGAAAATGCTGCAGACATTTGAACCTAGACTTCCCATCTTTCAGAATCTTGAAAATGAATGTCTGCTGTCTAAAAAGAAATCCTGAGGAAAGGGTAGAATTAATAACATACAAAAAAAAAAAAATGCATTCTTCCATCACCTATAGGTAAGTGTTTAAAGAAAAGCAGAGAGTCCACAGATATACTGTGCTTCAGTGCTTCACTGATGTGGTAACTTTGTAGAGATAAGACATGAATGCTGGAACACTTTTAAAAGGTCCCGCAGTATGTAGGAGTGATCCATCACCAAGGACTTATGTGACTTACCTACAGAATCAGGTTCAACAGGATAGAACAGTGGTGTGGTGGCTAACCATGGCTGTCAACTTGACTATCTGGCATCAACTAAAACCCAAGCGGTGGGCACTCCTGTGAGGGGCTTTCTTGACTAGGTCATTGGAAGTGGGAAGCCCTACCCTTTACCTGAGCCACACCTTCTGGTGGCAGTGTGCACAAAAGGACAGGGAAGAAGGAAGCTTCTGCTCTTTGCCTGCTTGTCCTCACTCTTACTGTCAAGTTCATCTATTCTGCTGATGAGACACTCTTTCACTGTTGATAAAATCTACTTCTTCCAGATACTAACGCAGACTGAAGAAAGCCATTCCCCACAAGCTCTCTGGCATTGCAGCACCAGATCAAGACTGCTGAAGACATCCAGTCTCACAGACTGCACAGCTACCACATTCTGTGCCTTTCCATCAGGACTGCTAGGACCACAGCCCGTAAGACACACTCATCATCCCATCAATTCTGTTCCTTTACAGAACTCTGACTAATGCAACTGGCAATACAGTAAAGTACAGTACAGTATTAGCTATGAGACTATGGACATATTAGAGTAACGGTTGGCTATAGTACATTTTCAATGTATGTTAACTATTTATTCCCTGTTACTACAGAATTATTCAGGAAAAATCATATCACAAAAGAAATGTCTCAAAATACTTAAACATATTAACTTAAGGAATGAATCATTCAATTTTAAAATAGTAAGTAAACATTCAAATTTACTGGCCTTGTCTAGAACAGTGTCTTAGTTAGGGTTTTACTGCTGTTAATAGACACCATGACCAAGGCAACTCTTATAAAGACAACATTTAATTGGGGCTGGCTTATAGGTTCAGGGGTTCAGTTCATTATCAAGGTGGGAGCACGGCAACACTCAGGCAGGCATGGTGCAAGAAGAGCTCAGAGTTCTACACCTTTATCTAAAGGCTGCTAGTGGAAGACTGGCTTCCAGGCAGCTGGGTCATCCCACAGTGACACACCTACTCCAACAGAGCCACACCTTCTAATAGTGTGATTCCGTGGGCCTAGCACATACAAACCATCACAAATAACGAGTGTGGGCTTTGAGAATTTTCTGTTCTCACCTACTTCATTATTACAGGTTCAACCGATAGTGCTGGAAAGAAACTGAACAGTATAGATAAAACATACATACCCTCAGATCAGGAGAGAAGTTGTCTGCAGAGGTTGAAATAGAATCTGATGATATAGCAGAAACTGATTTGGTATGAACCGAGTTCTCTGAATGAGAAGTGGAAGCACTACAAAAGATAAAAACACAGCATGTTTGGAAAATGGGGCTTTACAGACCAGTTTTAAATGTCTGATTTATAACTCCAATAGTTATAGCAACTTGCATTGTCAGCAGATTCTGGGTTGCCTCTTCAATGACTTCTAGAAAGACAGAAAAATTGCAGACTCCGTTCTTTAAGAGATAAATATGCTTACTACTCAAGTCTGAATATACTCTTCCAGTACCCAAAAACATAATTTGGATGCACCCCTTCATTTTATCCATTTACCCATGCACTCATCTTTTCATTCAGCTAAGGGACATCTGTGGAGAGTGGCTGGTGAGACGGACGGCTCAGCAAACAGGTCCAATAGGAAAACTAAGGGCATTTGTGGCTGATGTAGCCGTGAATTTATGAGGGAAGAGATCTGTTTTACAGCAATGGGAAACACGGATCAGCATTCCTCCAACTTGAGAGACAAACCATAAAATGAAGGATGCTCCTGATGAATGCATTATAAAATGCTATCAAGAACAGTCTGAGACTGTCCAAACTGTCTATAAACCAGAGACAGCAGAGATTAACGCTCCAACTTTATTTGGGGGAGCCACTGCTGAAAAACCACCAATGGCCTCACCACCGAGATGGTAGACTGACCAACCAGTTTGGGTAGGGCAAAAACCTATGACAAAAGAAAATGTACAGGCATTGGAACAAGTAGTCCAAGAGCAACTAGAGGATCAACACAGCCCTTAGAACTCTCCTGTATTTGTCATTAAAAAGAAATCTGTCAAATGGAGAATGTTGAGGGACCTAAAAACAATTAGTAAAATCATTGCAGCTTGGAATCTCATGGCCTTCCTTGTTACCCAAGGAATGGTCTATGATAGAGACTGGTTTGAAAGATGCTTTCTCACAATTCCTCCACAGGAACAAGCAGGTAAAGATGCCTTCACAGTGGCCACTGTGCCAACCAAAAGGTACCACTGCAGAGTCTTGCCACAAGAAACGTTGAATAGTCCTACCTTATAACAATATTTGGTGTAATAGCCATTAGAAATAATTTGTAAGTAGTTTCCTCAATCCATAATTTACCATATGTATGATATCTCACTGGCTGATTCAGATTTAAATACCTTTAGAAAAATGTTTAATGAAATAAAGAGAATTTTGCCTTGCTGGGGATTACAAATTGCTCCTAAAAAGAATACAAAGAGGAGATCCTATTAATTACCTAGGGTGTAAAATAAATCTATAAAATATCTGACTACAGATGGTACAAATCAGGAGACTAATTATGGACCCTCAATGATTTTCAAAAAATTGTTGGGAGACATTAATTGGTTAAGGTCCACAAGTGAATTAACTACTCAAGAGCAAAGTAATTTATTTCAAATCTTACAAAGTGAGAAAAGCCTAAATAGTCCAGGAAAATTATCAGCTGAAAAAGAATTAGCTCTGGTAAGAAATTACAAGATGAACATGTAGATCATCTTGATCCAAAGATGTCCTGTAACAGTAATTTTGCTTTCTAGTCATTCTCCCACAGAAATTTTTATGCACACAGAAATTTCTATCTTAAAATGTATATTTTTAGCACACAAACAGAATAAAAAATTAAAAACCTATATAGAAAAGGTTTCTGAATTGATTCTGAAAGGAAAAATGAGACTTGGTCAATTACCTGGAATAGATCTGGTTGAGACTGTGGTACCTTTTACTAATGTTGATTGCCAGAAATGGGCAGAAATGAATGCTGGCAAAGAGCCTGCAGTAATTTGGGGGGTGTGTGTGTGTGCAAACAACTGCAATTTATATAAAGAACTAATTGGCTCCTCCCTCATAAAATAAAGGGATTACAATTTCTGGAGTCCCTACATTTTATAGTGATGCAAATAAATCAGGAAAAGCGAGTTATCGGTCAGAAAAAAGCAAGTAGAGTGGCTCAGGGACCTTACGAGTCAGTTTAACCATCAGAGTAATATGAGTTCTTATGGTATTATTAGATTTTGCAGATTCTCTTAATATAGTAACTGACTCACAATATGCAGAAAGAATTGTTTTGCATACAGAAACTGCTGAACTTATTAAGGATGATTCCAAATTAACATCACTATTTATTCAACTACAAGTTATAGGAATTAGAAGTCACCCACTGTATATAACACATATCAGATCACATATGGGCCAACCAGGCCCTCTAGCACAAAGCAGTAATGAAATTGAAGCTCAGGACTTCATGAGAAACACCATGTTAACAGCAAAGGTTTAAAAAGGATTTTACTATCACTTGACAACAAGCCAAGGAAAGTATAAGGAAATATCCTACTTGTTTATGTAACAAAGCTCTATGACCTGAGGGAGTAACCAAAAGCACACCCAAGGAATTTGCCAAGTGGATGTGCTTCATTTTGCAGAGTTTGGAAAATTAAAGGATGTGCACCATACCATAGACACATCTCAGGATTTCGATGGGCAACTGCTTTACGTTCTGAAAAACCTGAGTCAGTAATTACGCATTATCACAAGTTGTGGCAATTATGGCAATGCCTATACAAATGAAGACTGACAACGATCCAGCATGTCTCTAGTAAAATGAAACCATTTTTACACATTATAATATAAAGCAGGTAATACCACACAATCCGACACAACAAGCAGCTGTGGAGAGATCCACTTATGCTTTAAGATGCTAACCAACAAAGAGAATAATGAACCCCGCAGAGATAAATGCACAGGGCTTTATGAACTTAACATTTTTTGAATGTGAGTAGAAAAAAAAAAGCGACAGCTGCTGAGACACTGGATTGTGGAAAAAACTGATGAAGCAAATCAGGGATGTCCTAACTTCAGAAGGGAAGGCAGGAAATGTGTTATACTGGGGAAGGGGGTTTGTGTTTGTTTCTACAGGAACAGAAAAACTGAATTCCTTTCAAAACAATAAAAATCAGATTTGACAGGTTGAGACTTCTGAAGATCTTGGCTGCAGACAGAAAGAAAGAAATCAGAAAGACCAACAAAGCAAGTAACTTATATACTGATCCCTCTGCACGGGGACAGTTCTGAGACTGGCTGAGATATAAAACTGTCTCCAGGCAGGACGTCAACTATGCAGAGTCAATGAATCTCATTGGCTCAAGAGTCCTCATGACTTATTATTACATGCCGTCCTTGGTTATACAGTCCAAACTAACAGATAAAGAAACACAGATGCCTTACCTGCTCAAACAGGGAGCAAAGAACCATCTTTGGCTGAGCTGTACACATCGCACATTGCATACACAGGACAGACAGTAGAATATGTTCTCAAGGATGCCAAATATACATGGGCTGGATATTATTAATATAAATCTTACCTGATAGTTTTCATAATTATTATTATTGTTTATAGCTTGTTATTAGAAAAAAGTCCTTTTTTCTCCTGAGAGACACACCAGGATACAGCAAATACAGAGGCGAATGCCAGCAGCAAACCACTGAACTGAGAACGGGACCCCCGTTGAAGGAATCAGGGAAAGGACTGGAAGAGCTTGAAGGGGCTCGAGACCCCCATATGAACAACAATGCCAAGTAACCAGAACTTCCAGGGACTAAGCCACTACCCAAAGACTATACATGGACTGACCCTGGGCTCCAACTGCATATGTAGCAATGAACAGCCTAGTAAGAGCACCAGTGGAAGGGGAAGCCCTTGGTCCTGCCAAGACTGAACCCCCAGTGAATGGGATTGTTGGGGGGAGAGTGGGGAGGGGAACACCCATATAGAAGGGGAGGGGGAGGGGTTAGGGGAGTGTTGGCCTGGAAACCAGGAAGGGGAATAACGAAATGTAAATAAGAAATACTCAAGTTAATAAAGATTGAAAAAAAAAAGTCTTTTGTTAGACTAAAAGGGGGAAATGTTGGCATGTTGTTGTACACTGTATAAAGATTACCCTTGTATTATTCAAATGCTGATCTCTATGGCCCTATATCTGGTTGCAGTCTAGAAATGGCATTGTAATGATTATCCTAAGAATCTCCTGTTTCAATGTTATGCAAGCATTGCTCCCCAATTACCTCTGATTGGTTAAAAAAAAAAAAAGTTGATGAGCCAATGACTGGGCAGATGAGATAAGAGGGCTTAGACTTCTGATCCCAGCCAGGGAAAGGGCAGAGGGATAGAGAAGATTCACAAGGTGAGGGATCAGAAGCCACAATGAGAACACACATGCAACAGAAAGAGGCAGAGCAATTCTAAATGCAGGTATTGGGAACTTTGGCTGGGAGTCACTAGATTAGATTAGAGGATTAGAATAGATTAATACCTCCTGATTCAAGTGTGATCAGGAGGGTAACTTGGCCCAGGCCTGCCCTAAGCTCCTCAGGCTACCCCAGCCATGTCCAAGTGCCTTCAAGAGTGAACACTGGGCTGTTAACTTGCCCCATGTCCTCATAGCACAGGGACATCAGACTCAGATCACCCTCCAGCCTACCTTTTAGGCCTAGCCATGGCCAACTGAATGGGTCTGGGCTCCCTTGGCTTGACCATTGTCATCTCTAACAGAGAGCTCTGAGTAGGCATTATGTGACCCATCTCCTCCTTCTTGAACACCAGGGCCACTTACTCAGCCTGATGGAGTTTAGAGGACCCACCTCTCCTTCTCATTTCCCTTTGATCAGGGCGGGGGCAGCCTTACCAACCTCACCAGACCCCACTTCTCGACTGCATTTTCAGGGATGTTCCTCTCACCCATTCTTTTTCTGGTGGTGCCAACCTGTGCCATTCCCTTATTGGTAAGAGAGCTTCTAGCCAAAGTGGGAGACTCTATTTCCTTTGAACACCCCATTTGCCTGACCCCAAGTCAGCCAGAAGCCCTTTTCCTCCTTCTAGCCACCCAACCTAATGGTTCCAACACAGCATTTCCTTGGGAAGGGGAGGGGATGGTGGAGGGGGAAAGAAAGAGAGGGAAAGGAAGAGGAAGAGGGAGGAGAGAGGGGGAGGGGGAGAGGGAGAGGGAGAGGGAGAGGGAGAGGGAGAGAAACAGAGGACGAGAAGACAAGGAGAACAGGAGGTATCCATTAGACCAGAAGCACATGTCTGAGTAAAATGCACCTCCAGGACATTGGACTGCTAGAGCAGAAATAACCCAGAAAGATTCAAACAGCAAGTATTTAGGGTCCACAGCTGGGGAAGTAGCCAGTCCAGCCACTAGAAAAGTTTACTAGGGATTATCCCTCAGTAATTGCCAAAACCAAATAAACCAGTCCGAGTTACATCCGTTTTTAAGCTAGCTGTGGATAAGCATCAATCAATTAATTTATAAACTACTTCACCCCTTTAGCACTTCCATTCTTGCAGCTAAAAATCCCAAAGGGGTCTGTGACCTGATTCAAGATCTCCAGTTCACGCATTCTGCAGTGGTCCCGCTCTACCCTATCATAGCTAACCCTTACACAACACTCTCCTATCCACTATCCCCTCAGGAACCTCCCATTTCTCAGTCCTGAACCTCGAGGATGCTTTCTTTTTTATTCCCCTTGACACTCAGTTACAAAACATCCTTGCTGTCACCTGGACTCACCTTAACACTCCCCTCTCTACCTAAGGCACCTGGACTGCCCTACCCCAGGGGTTCCAGGATAGCCCATACCTATTTGGCCAGGCTCTGGCTGATGATCTCTCTCTCTCTCCTCAAATCTAAAATTATACAGTATGAAGTCTCCTCTGCAATCCATCTCTACAAATTAGCTTAACTGGCGCCTCTGCTCTTCTAAAAGACTTCCTGTCCAGTTGGGGCTAACAGAGTCTCACTAAGGTCCAACTGTCCACCCTTCAGGTCACCTTGGGACTAACCATTACCCTGAATAGAAAATGCAGTCCCATGCAGATCCCTCTATCAAAAAGGAGATGATGGCCCTAAGAATAGCCAGCTTCCTACATTCCTGATGCCCTCCTTCCCCTCCTCATCTACCCGCTCTATGACCCTCACATGAATCCTTTCTCACCCAGTACCAAGCCTTAGCAGAAGCTCCATAGCCCCTCATCTAGGCCCCAGCTCTATAACTACCAGACCTAATCCATCCCTGCTCCCTCTATGTAACAAAAAAATGAGAGCTATACACTTGGGATCTTAGGCCACCAACTGGTACCTTCCTTTACACCCGTGGTATCTGTCAAAAAAAAAAAAAATTTAGACCTTACCACTCAGACAGATTCCAACCTCCTCCTCTGGGAGATGCAATGACCCTGAATTCACTGTCCCGATTTCCCAAATGCTAACTAAGCCCTCAATATCCCTTGTCATTTCCATATTCCATGCCACCCCCAGTCCCAAAGGCCCACAGCTCTGTGTGGCAGCTGAAGATAAATGCTGTCCTATATGACAGCTGAAGACCTATCACCACTGGCCCGGTCATGGAGACCACAGGAGTCTAGAGCAACCATCTAGGTAATGGGGACATTTCTGCCATTTAATTTATACATAGGCTATTTAGATTATACTTCTACTATTGATGTTTATATACAAAGATAAAGAGAGGGTATGTCCTGAGTTGAACTACCCGCATGTTCAGATCACTTTATCTAAATATCACCAAAGGGACTTTCAGAGAAGCAATCCACAGCCCGCATGGTCTAGGCAGGCAGGTCAGACCTTGGGACTTCCTGTTTCGATTCACCTTTCTAAATCCAACAGACTAAAAATAATCTGCAATGGACGAGTCTCAGATCTGCAAGAGGAGCCGCAAAACACTGCAGAGGGCGTGTCAGGAGAGAATGGTCCTCGGGTTTGAAAATACTGCCTGTGCTTTTCAGCATCAGCAAGTTGTGTGTTGTGACAAGGAAACCAAGTTTCCAATTATTGGAATTCCATAGTGTATTTAATTATGCAATTATCTTACTATATTAACAAACTCTAAAGCACAGCCGCAGTTGCTTGAGACTTGGGCAATTTGGAAGAACAAAATTTATTCTTTCTTTTAGTTGATTACTTCTCAGGAGTCCATCCGTTCCTCTGGATTATAGAAATGATTCTATTTTTGAGCTGCTTCATTCAGAAATATAAAGCAAGCCAGACCTCACTGTTTGCCATTCCAAATTTAACCCCAGTACAAACTAAACATATTTGGGGGGGGGATGTTCACAGAATTCACATCATTTTCTCCCATGAACTGCTTCAGGCTCTTTTTCTCTTTTGAAATTCCAATAAATATAGTGTAAATAGAAATTTTAAAAAGCAAAAAAAGAAAAAGAGAGAGGGGGTATGTCCTGGATTTCGACACCAATGTTGTATTTATAAAAAGATAAAGAGAGGGGGGATATGTTCTATGGAGGTGTGAAGAAAGGGGGTGCCTCAGTGGGCCCATGCTGAGGCAGCCCTTCCCCCTGAGGGACCAGCCACATGATGGTATAGTATAGAATAGAGTCTATTCAGGGCTTGGGGAGGGGAGTCAAGAGGGTAGTAGGGCAGAGAGAGCGAGAGCGAGAGCGAGAGCGAGAGCGAGAGCGAGAGCGAGAGCGAGAGCGAGAGCGAGAGCGAGAGCGAGAGCGAGAGCGAGAGCGAGAGCGAGAGCGAGAGCGAGAGCGAGAGCGAGAGCGAGAGCGAGAGCGAGAGCGAGAGCGAGAGCGAGAGCGAGAGCGAGAGCGAGAGCGAGAGCGAGAGCGAGAGCGAGAGCGAGAGCGAGAGCGAGAGCGAGAGCGAGAGCGAGAGCGAGAGCGAGAGCGAGAGCGAGAGCGAGAGCGAGAGCGAGAGCGAGAGCGAGAGCGAGAGCGAGAGCGAGAGCGAGAGCGAGAGCGAGAGCGAGAGCGAGAGCGAGAGCGAGAGCGAGAGCGAGAGCGAGAGCGAGAGCGAGAGCGAGAGCGAGAGCGAGAGCGAGAGCGAGAGCGAGAGCGAGAGCGAGAGCGAGAGCGAGAGCGAGAGCGAGAGCGAGAGCGAGAGCGAGAGCGAGAGCAGAGAAGAGCAGAGAAGAGCAGAGAAGAGCAGAGAAGAGCAGAGAAGAGCAGAGAAGAGCAGAAGAGTAGAGGCTGACCATGAGCATGTGGAGAGGAGGAGGGAAGGGAATGGGGAAAGAGGAGACAAAGAGGGAAGAGGGTGAGAGCGAGAGAGGAGCAAGAGGAAGCAAGAGCAAGAGAGTGAGGAGGGGGCAAGCAGCCCCTTTTATAATGTCAGGTATACTTGGCTGTTGCCAGGTAACTGTGGGGCAGCACATACCTGGCTGTTGCTAGGAACTGTGGGGGTGGAGCTTACAGAATGCTAACAACTATAACTTATCCTGCTCAGATCTCTAATGATACTGAAGGCTAACTGTAGCTTTAAAAGCATCAAGCATAGCAGCTTCTTTCCCAAGACTACAGCTGTCTTCTCTTCATATGTAAAAATCAGGCCTCAGGACTCACTGGAGAGCACAACTTACCTTGCTACCAGACTCTACAGGAGATAAATTCAGAAGACAGATTTCATTGTAGCTTTTTAACTATCCTTTTTTGCAATGACTATTTCTCAGTAACCAACCACTGTGTCTCATGGTAAGTGGTTGGATGGGGGAAAAAGTTTAAAATTTATACAACTTATAAAGGTCTAAGAATGAGTTTTAAGGCATGTAAATGCAAGCTCTCTGTGTTATTGTTATATCAAGACTTCAGAAGTTCAGAATTTTAACGCTGATAAGTGGAGTTCTAACAAGCTATTAATCTAGCTCTGGTAAGCATGACTACTATTATCATATCATAAGCTCAAGATTTTACATTTCTTTTGGTTGTCTGCTAAGGACAGATTTAAAAGTGCTTTTCACCCATGCTAAAAACATATGTATTCAATCTATATACCCAATACTCTGGGGTTCCCCCCAAACCCCAACCTTCCCTAAATAATCCAGCCATCTTGGTTACATGGCCCTTTTTTGGTCAAGCCTTTATTCTCTTGGCCCAGACTGTTCCTGTCTTCAGGTTCCTGCCCTGTCTGAGTTCCTGTCCTGACTCCCTTCAATGATGACCAGTGATATGAAAGTGTAAATCAAATAAAATAAATCCTTCCCTCCCCTAGTTATGGTCTCATCACAGCAGTGAAAACACTGACTAGGACAAGAACCTTCTAAGGTTTCCGCACCAATGTTGTATTTAATAATGGCAATCACAATACTTCATGCCCTAGAGCATTAATGTCTCTCTTCATGACAGGAGGCATAAACAGAACAAGTCTTAGAAATTAATGAAGCATTACAGCAAAGCTGGTTAGAATACAGCCAGCTCTCTGGAAGACTGTTGGGGGACATCAGTTACACTTTATTCACCTAGACAGTTTTTTCTATAAGAATACCCCTCATAACACCACTACAATTATACTCTAATGTATTAAATTCTGACCATCACCCCTTAAGAAGGCCATTAACAACTCACAAGCAGCTGGGATGTAACTTAATGGTTGTGTGCTGTCCTAGTAGAAGTCAAGATGGTTCAATGACCATCACAAATGCATTTGTCTAAATTTAAAGTGTCATTTTAAAAGTGGAATAAACCTGGTACTGTTTAAATGCTAATTTCTGGTCTCAGAAAAGAATGCATCCATGTGTCCACACCTAACTCTGAAACAACACGATTTAAATCTACACTGAAGGCAGGAAGAAAACAGCAAGCCTGCTCACTCTCCACCCCAGTCATCCCCACTCTGTCAGTGGCACAGCTTCATCCACCACAAGAAGCTACCAGAAACCCACCATCTGACTCTTAGTCATTCCCACGCATCTGCTCATCTCTGTTGCTGTATCACAATGTCCTTTTCTCCTCTGTTGCCTATTCAAAACTCTATGACTCCAAGTGCAGTGCCGATATGAACCCCAGTACAAGCCGGGTATCCTAAGACAGACGGGAACTACCCTGGCCTTTTCCAAACAGTGTCAAAAGGTAAGATAAAGACCCTTCTGCTTTTCTGGAGTTTCATTTACTTGGGAACCTCTGGAATATATATATATTCCAGAGAAATGTTTAAGATACGAACTTACAAATTAAGGAAATCCCTCCTAAACAAATGAATGTTGGTACCTACTTTTGGGATCCACACCTGGGACTACCAAGCCTACCACCACTAGTATTTTTTAATGAAAATAACAGCAAAGTATTATTGCCCCTAAACACTGGTTTGCCGGACTGTTAATAAATTCTTCACTACTTTCTTGTCACATTGTCACTTGGAAGCAATCAACAGTAATAAACAGAAAATAAAATCCAAGCATGAACAGATTCCAATATTCATGCTCCTCATTCCTCCCAACCCAGTATTCCACAAGTCAGTAAAACACTTCTTGTAAAAGTGAAAATTAGACACAAGAAACATAACTAACATCACACACATGCTTAACTCAAAGGAGCCCAGAAAGTTAAGACACATGTCACCTACTTTTCACACTCCTAGTGAACAAGTCTCAAGAGGGTGCAGGATCAGCCATGCTTCTTCTACTCCCAGTCTGCAGCTGGCCACAGTTGTTACAGTGAGATCTAAACCACTTGCTTTGTTTAAACAGCTCTTTTCACTGCCAATTCAATTTCTGTTGAATATCCCATGAAACGAAGAGGTGCTTTCTGAGTGTTCTCCGGTTATTAATGTCATCTGTCCATGAATATTAAAGAATGCCTTCTGAATTGTGATTGGAAGAAAATTTTTCTAGGAATGCAAATTTTGTTCTCAGCACTCACACAATGGACTGCAGTGTTCTTCCTAAGCACTGTATGTGCTTGTGCCTGTTAGTCATTCTGTTGAAAAATTTACTTAAAAAAATAATAAAAGGCCTGCAGTGTGTTTCATAAAACAAAAACCTACTGTCAGAATATCTGTCTCCAAATCAGAAAAACAACTTCACCAGAACACGGTAATGTTCATGTTTAATCTTTTTTAAATGCCATGCCAGATCTATGGGTTTAAACTTAACCAATGTAAAGGACAAGAGTGTCAGAATTGATGTTTTATCAAGGGAACTGACAGAGATGAGAGTCCACTCAGAGAACAAGATGAATCTGAGCTCTGCTAGCCTTGGCTGGTGTTTATTGGCACTTTTGGAAAATGCCAAGGAAGAACAGGTCATCCAGGACACATGGTTAGATTGTAAGTATTTTATTTCCAGATCAGTTCAGTGCATGTGATGTTAATTCCAATAAAAATCTGAACCGATTTATACTGATAACAGCTTAGAAGACTTTCCCCCACAGAAGGTTTTGCAAAGATCCTATTTAGAAGTTTAACAAAACCAGTAAACACCAATGTACTGTAATCAAAATGAATGTCAACATGAGGTGGGGTGAGGCCAGGAGCAGGGACTCCTGAGCTTAAGGTCGAACCCAGTAGCTACATCAGTCCTAAAACAACTCCTCAAAATCCATTTTATTCAGCAATCTGCATTCAGCAAACAATTTAAATTAGTGCTTAAGTAGACTCACAAGTGTGGCCTACAAGGAAAACTTTCTTATGTGTATCAGTTAATTGAGAAAAATATTCTAAGGTGAACTTTGTCAGAATGTATCTCAGGTTAACTGGCAGGGTAGTCAGCTTAGTCAGTAAGCTTTGACCTGGGCAGCTCTCTAATCTCAGCAAGCACAAAAAAACAAATGAACACCAGGACTCTATTTCGTGGGAGTGTTTTCCTGGCATGATTTTATGTGTACCACAAGCATGCCTATTGCCTGCAGCGGTCAGAAGAGGGTAGTTAGGGATGATTGTGGACTGCTACGTAGGAGCTGAGAACTGAGTCTCCTGCAAGAGCAACAAGTGCTCTTGACCTCTGAGCCATCTCTTTAGAATCTCTTTACATCTTAATAAATAAATTTACTGTTGGAGATTGGTTCTAATGCCCCGATTCAATCATGAATCTGTATGTCCAAACACTGAAGGTCCTTGTTCCCGGTCCCCAATTGGTTTTTGATCATCAATAAAGATGTCAGTGGCCAATGGCTGGGCAAAGGGAGAAAGGGAGATGGGGCGGGACCCTTACATTTGCTTGGGCTAGGATGCTGGAGAGGAGGAGAAGCAGAATCGCTATGACTTGGGGGAGAGAGAATAATCAGGTTTAGAGCTGCAGAAATCTACATCCGAAATGTCGATGGTAACAGAAAGTGGCCCCAGACGTGTCCTGGGCAATTTAGACCAGCGGACCTCACAGCAGGTAACAGGGCAGCAAAGTTAAAAGTAGATTTAGAAGGCATTGAGCCATGAGTATTGAAGGGGAAAGTATGCTACCTGCGGGAGGATTAGAACTGCCCAGTCTTTGAGTAGCTAGCTAAGGCATTTCAAAAATAAGCTAATGTGTATGTCTCTTTTGTTCCTGGATCAAAGGAGCTACTGGGCGGGTGGTTGGAAGTGTGAACTATTTTAAAGTCACCACTACATGACTCTAGTAATCTCATGCTATCTGCAAATGTGAATGCATTGTTATTAAATAAATTAATGCCATTCCTTAGACTATGCAGGTATTTTATGGCAAACACAATTTACTGTTCATGTCACTGTCCTACCAACTGACTCACTTTCCACACAGACTTTTAAGTGGTGAAGAAGTGGAGTTGGATTGCATTTGTTTCTTTCCCTATCAGCAAGCTACTAAGAAAGGTCACACCCTACCCCATTCTCTTCCTAGCCTGGGAAAGTTAAATGGCTAAGCTATCACTCCTGGATTCCTGCCTGGCAGTGGTGTGCATCTAGACTCCTGAACACTGTTCTCAAGAGAGCAGGCTGGTTGGTGCAGAAATAACAGTCCATGACATCATTACTTCTTTCTTGCTTTTGTCAGTTTTCCCTCTATTTTTATGACAGGACTGAGGAATGTCCACCACTCTGCTGGAAATATTTAAAATGAATAACGAGAAAGAGAAGACCTAGATGAAGTGAGAAACTCTGCAATTAGCCTTAACTGAATTGATTGGACAAGATGAGCTGTCATCAACTCTCCAACAAACTTCCTTTAATCAGCAAAATGTACACCCTATAAACTTTTACCACTTCTGCACTATAACTGATATTGGGAGTAAAGACAAATGAACATTTAGGTGAAAATCCAAATTCCAGTTCTATTTTTTATTAGCAGGGACACTGGAAATCTTTGGGTCTGCTATCTACCAAATCAGGACTCTTGAGAAAACAGCTTTGCAACTACAAAACTGACACCTAACAGCACGCTTATTAGCTATGCCATCACACTGAAAAGATGGTGACTGCTTATTTGCTAATAATTTCCCTCCATGATATTTGATGAAGGAAGTCTTCCAATACGGTATCCTTGAGTATTTCATGTCCTGAAGGTGATAATCTGGATTGATCACTGAGACTCCGCCCTAGTTTCCTTTCTTGATGCTGTGTAAAATACCTGACTAAAGCAACTTAGAAAAGAGTTTATTTCAACTTACAACTCAAGGGTGAAACCCTGCACCGTGGGAAAGTCACAGCAGTAGAAGCCTGAGACAGTTGATTACTCACACCCACAGTCAAGAAGCAGAGAAACATGCAGCAGCACTAGCTCTCGCTTTCTCTGTTCTATGTAGTCAATACTCCCTTGCCCAGAGAACAATCCCAACCACTATTAAGATAGGTTTCTTCCCACATAGAATAATACAATCAAGATATAATTTCCCACAGGTATATCCAGAGGCCCATCTCCCAGGAGATTCTACATCCTCAAGTAGATGGCAGTAACCATCACAGACTGACACCATGAAAGAGAAATTCAGGCTACTTGTGTAACAATAATATACCCTTAACAACTGAAGAAAATCTGAGCACAAGAAATAACAAGTCAAGTGATCATTCTTCATTCTGATTTTAAGCTAAAATCAATGGCAAGCATATACAGCTAAACAATGAGGCAACTCTGTTGGTAACAGTTACAACTGTGACAGTCTAGTTTTCAAAACAGTTCACATCACTGGACAAATACAGTGTCATTCTGATGTACCTTTCAGCACGTATGAAACTTAAGTAAATTCCTTTGGTGGGGAATTAACACCATATCAGAAAGTCCTCTTTTCCTTTATTTTTCCAATTATAATGCTGGAAGTTGAATACCAAACACAGGCTCTACAACCGAGCTACCTTCCCAGACTAAGTCTCATTTTGGAGATGATCTATTTGCAACTCTGACCCCATGCTTACAAAACAAATGACAAGGGAACTGGTGTCTGTAAAGCCAAGGGTAATAATGATACACAGATGACTGACTGCTTACACGCAGCACTCTGCATGTGCAAGATCCAGTTTGGTTCCCACATCATGAAGCAAGTAACATGTGAAAAGCATCCTTTAACTAAGACATACCTCAAAACACTCAGAAGTTGAGTAGTAACAGTTTATAACCCACTTTCTAGTAATTCCAGTATCACGGAATATTTTTTAAAAAGTGGGCTAACTTCATTTACTAATACAAGATGTAACTCAGGAACTAAGAGACACAATATAAAATATGTGCAATAATATCGTTAATTCAAAACATTACTTAAGAGTTTTTAATAAATACTAATGTATTACAAATATGAGTTCATTTCAATGGCAAGATCTTTGCTTCCGTGTGTGAAGTATCAGGTTCCATACAAAGTGAGGTCAGTCACTCCTAACACTATGCTTCACAGAGCTGAAGGGGAGAGGAACAATGACAGAAGGTTCCATACACAGTGAAGTCAGAGCTGATCATGACACAGCTAACTAGCACCTCCCACTCACAGACACTAAGAAAAGAACTTCAGAATCATAGCAAACTCAATCCACACAGGAATAGGGATGTCCTATTTTTAAAATGAAAAAAAAAAAAGTGCTTTTCCTTACCCAATGATTTAAAAATCAGAACCAGTCATACTTCAGGCTAAAGATCAGGAAACAGCATGCCATCTTCAGGTAAATGATACATCTGTGGCATCTAGGTTTTTTCAAGTACAATGGTAGACTGGTTATGATATTAAAATGTGGGACAAAGGAAAAGCTTATACATATGAAGCACAGTGATGCTGTCTAGCAAACAAAAAGTTGCAGCATGACCTGTGAAATCTCCAACTCAGGGTTGGTACTTAGTACAAAAATACTAACTTTTCCCAGCCTCCCAAATTCAACTGTCTTTGGAGAAACAACTGAACTTCTCAAAGTCTCTCCCCTCATCCACAAAAATCTGAGAGCTAGACTAAGACTCCAAACAGCATCTGAAGCAATGGTGGATGTCAGACTTCTCAGCACAAGTTCTTGGACCTGTTCCTGATGATTCAGAACAAGCTGGAAACTACAGACTAAATGTTCACTTAGCAGCACCTGTGACTAGAACATGCAGGTCTCCAGAGTGTCTGAAAAGCACTGAGTAAACCTGATGTGCCTACCGGTAACAGAGCAACCACAGCACCAAGCTCTCAAAATTTAGGAACTCATTGACGGAGTTTGCCTAGCATTTAAAAGAGCCCTGAGTCTGACCTGCAGAATCATAAATCAAGTGCAGTGATGCACTTCTGTAAGCCTAGCATGAAGGAAGTAGAACAAAGGGTCAGAAGTTCGTGATCACACTCAGCTGTAGAGACAAGGCCAGGGCCAGCTGTATTAGTCGCTGTCTGAATGGAAGTGGAAGGAAGGAAGGAAGGAAGGAAGGGAGAAATGCTGGTTCCAGTGCACAGAGTACAAGACATAGTAAATGCGCAGCAACCGGGCCTGAAACAGAGGTGAGAGGAGCAGGTGGAAAAGGGAAGGAAAAGGCAGGTTTGCCTCTTACTGTCGTCTATCATTAAGAGATACAAAATGGAGCAGCATGAGCCACATACAGAGCTGCTACCACACAAATATAAGGTGTTTACCCTATTCACCCTGTCCTCATACCAAACTTCAAAGTCCTAGGGGGAAAGGGAGGAAGTACACAGAAACACCCCCATGCCTCAAAGTCAAAGGGAACATTACTGGGTGACCAAAATACAACGACTGCTTTCCCCAGGTAGAAGACAGCGCAGGATGTTCTTGACGGGAACATGGAATTGACATTAAAGTTTGAAGTCACCGATTACTCATGTGCACAGATTTCATTTGGGATAATATCGGATTCCAAGGATATTACTGGCAGTGTTAGTTTCTGTCCACTTTTTGCAGTTTCCCGCTCACTTACATTATACTTTTTGAGATGTTTTATCTTCAGTTCTGACGATCTTCAAATGTCAATGGTTCTTAACACATGAACTGTAAACAAACACAGAGGAGCTTAGGGGTCAGACACTGAATGAATGAGCCCTGGAGGTAAGAATTCTAAATGTCTGAGGGGCAGCGGAGGACGGGAAAGTCTTTACTTGCATGATTCATGTGATCGTCAAAACATAAAACTATACATCACCAGTCATCTTTCTTTCTGTATGAAAAACAAACTGCTCAGAGCTAAAGAAAACTCTCAGTTCACTAACATGCCTTACACCGCTCCACAGGGCACATGTCAGGAATACACCCGTGACCGGCATCAATCTGTACAGGAACTGCTCTCTAACTGCAAAGCTGCCTGCACCCAGGCACCTAATCTTCAGGCGCAATCATTTCTGTGTCACACACAGATCCTGAAGTCAGAAAGACTTGGACTCCAATGTCAGTCCAGTCCAATCTTCAATTGTCCTCTCTATCAGTGGACAATGTGATTCTGTCTGCTTATACAGCCTTATGTGAGAACAGCACATACGTACGCGGTGTCACCGTGAGCACACAGCAAACGTTCAGGGCATTATTCACATCACACTGTATGCTATCCCTATTAACTTTGCTCTAACAACTATCACATGGCAAGTAAACTTAGCCTGGGTGTTTCTATTTTTGCTACTCCTTTGATATGATGAAATAATGCTTTTCTAATATTAGGAAGAGAAGACTTAATGTTTTACTTTTGACCATTACAGGCCTCTGCTTAGGTGAAGAAAACTACGGCTCACAGTAACTGGCCTGCCTGTCATAGGTCAATTACTCTCCTCTTACACAAGTGGAGTGAGTTTGACACATAACTGCTTGAGCAAGTGCTCACTTTCTGTCATCAGAAAAAGGACTCCTACAGAGAGGGTACTGGACAGATTTGTTATTTGTACCTGTGGAATCCTACAGCCTGATGAACAATGGTCTTATCAGTCCACAGAACACTTACCCACTCAAATACTCAACTCCTCATGTTTGAAATCACACTCCTAAAGTATTTAAGTTAGGAATGGGGAGATGGTTCAGGGGGTTAAGCATCTGCTTCAAGTATGGGCATGGGAGTTCATATCCCCAGAACTCGAATAGAGCCAGGGACATCTGTAGTTCCTGTATTCCTAGAGCTAGATGGGTGGTGACAGGGGAGAATCTAGGAAAACTCACGGTTTAGCCAATCTGGCATACACAGCAGCAAACAAAAGAGACCTGCCTCAGACAAGGTAGAAGGCAAAGACCAACATCCAAGGCTGTATACACACACACACACACACACACACACACACACACACACACACACACTATAGCATATGTGTCCTCATTCATATACACAATACACATACCATATACATACAACGTTTTCCCCCCAAGTTTAAGAAATATTTAAGTTAGGTAATATAAAGATTCATACAACATTGATTTCTCTGGATTTTTATTGTTTTAGGGCAGAATTAAAGACAAACATAATGTTGGCAGAAGTACTGATAAACTAACATAGTAAATGCATAGGCAGACAGTTTGGAACTGGAGAGGAGGAAGCAGTAGCTGACAAGACCACCACTTCCACTACCTTGCCCTGGGATCCCTTGAGGTCTCTGAAGTAAAAGTGCAGCATAGCTGCCTAGTCTTTGGTCTCTGCTTGTCCAACTCTTCCTGGCCCAGCAAGTGCTAAGTACCACTTCCAGTTTAGACTCTGAGACTATGACTATAAAGAAAAAAATAGGGGTTGGGGATTTAGCTCAGTGGTAGAGCGCTTGCCTAGCAAGCGCAAGGTCCTGGGTTTAGTCCCCAGCTCCAAAAAAAAAAAAAAAAAAAAAAAAGAAAAAAAGAAAAAAAAAAGAAAAAAAGAAAAAAATAGCCAAGACAATACACAAGCACATAATTTGGAGTTGAAGGTACTGACAAGTTTCCTGGTTTGCTGCAGCACACCAGCCCTCATGTTCTATTGTGACTACTGCCTGGCAACCAGAGGTATCTCCAGCTTACATGGGCACCACGGGAGCATGTTTCTTGCTTTTAAATGGTTAAATTGTGACTGGAAGAATCTACTGTCTGTCTCCTATACTGTCTGTCTCTCTTTTTCTCCTATGCCTTAAGCCAAAACCTCCAAGCTTTGCCTTAGCACAACGTCTTAGAGAAGAGCCTACAGTCTACACTGATCCTAGACTGCCTTCCAGCTAGTCATGGCCACAGTTCCTGCAAGAGGCAACCAGACAGTAGGTTTCAAGCAACCTATCACCTCCATGTCTTTTAAAGAGAGGAACTGTCCCTCTACCTGAAATTTTAATGGCGGGCTCTAACTGCAATGCTGATGTTGGCTCTCATGGTAACTTTGGAATGTAAACACATGAAGAATTTGTGTCCTTGGTACTTAGATTCACTACATCACAACTGCACCACCTCTGAGGGCTTTTTATATGAGAAAAGAAAACAAATGTTGTTTCCAGTCACCGTCAGTTCAGGTTTTCTGTTGAACCCTAAGTCTAATGCCAACTTTAGGTGTAACTCAATGGATCACTACTTACCTAGCACTCATGAAGCCCTGAGTTCCAGCACGAGCATTGCAAACCATAACTAAACTATCAATAAAAATGTAACATCTGGGACCTAGGCAACAATTCAGTACATAAAGGCCCAAACACAGCTGTGAACCTACACACACACACACACACACACACACACACACACACACACACACACACACGAAAAGAGAGACAGGGAGAGAGAGAGAGAGAGAGGCAGCTGAAAACCTAAAGTAAAAAAATAAGAATTTCTCACAACAGTTTTAAGACGGGGGACTGGGGTTATACTAAAGCATATTTTTAGAGTTCAGTTTGTATCTGACATAACTTAATCTAGACTAAAAAGTATTCAAAGAGCTCAAGGTTATTCACAGTAGCAACACTCTGTGAGGGGCCTGCCCTGAGTCCTGAGCACTCACCGAGGACAGCATGCACTTTCAGAGGTCTCCCACCAGTGGGTGGCATTAAGCCCAGTTAGCAGTGTGGACAGGGACTGATTATGACGGTCTCCATTAGGAGCCATCTTCCAGTCTCTTTCACTCTGAGTATCAGGAACCTCCTGACATTATCACTTCACTGATTTATCATATATAAGTACACTGTAGCTGTCTTCAGACATACCGGAAGAAGGCATCTGATCCCATTACAGATGGTTGTGAGCCACCATGTGGTTGCTGGGAATTGAACTCAGGACCTCTGTAAGAACAGCCATTAACTGCTGAGCCACTTCTCCAATCCCGACATCATCACTTTTTAGAGCTCCGCTTTTAACCTGCTTCCTGTAGGAATCAGTCTTATAAAATCATTCCAGATCCGTAATTAGCATTCAGGTATTTATTTCATCTAATTACAAGGCATAACCATAGCAAGTACTTTACATATTCAAAGCCATTTTCCCTAAAAATGGAAAATATTCCACACTAGAATCTGGAGAATGTCCATTATTCAAAACCCTACATCACATACAATCTTAGGCTCTGGTGGTTTTTAATACAATAGCATTAATTTGGCAGCTTTCCAAAGTAAACTTCCTGACTTCTGGACATCTGTGCCCTGCCCAGTTATTTCCTTTTCTTGGGGACAATTCAGGTTGCTTTGGTTGGTTTATTTATGCTCTCATATAATTTCTCCATGATAATACTTTTTATAAGTATACCTTACTGTGATATATCTTATAAGGAAAAGTCTTAGAGTCTATGCTTTTGACTATGTTATTCATAGCTGCGAATAATAAATACTCAGAAATTTTCCTTTAAAGCTTAGATTTAAGAAAGAAACAGGGTCCTGAGTTCAAATCCCAGTAACCACATGGTGGTTCACAACCATCTGTAATGAGATTGGATGCCCTCTTCTGGTGTGTCTGAAGACAGCTACAGTGTGTGTGTGTGTGTGTGTGTGTGTGTGTGTGTGTGTGTGTATTAAATCTTTAAAAAAAAAAAAGAAAGAAAGAAAAAGAATACAAGGCCCAAACTCAGTTTTAATCTCAGCATTAACTTTCATACTAGAACAAAATCATGACAGTAAGGCTAGTGGTGATGGCTTAATTCCAGCCACCACTTTTAATTCCAGCTCTTGGGAGGCAGAGGAAGATGGATCTCTTGATCCTAGACCAGCCTGATCTACATACAGAGCAAGTTCCAGGACAGCAGGGATACACAGAAAAACCCTGTCTCAAAAACAAAAAAGAGTCTTGATAAAAGTACTGGTGAGTTCATAATAACATTGGGTCTTAAATAAGAGAATGTTAAAGTTCATTTAGAGTCTAGAAATAATAAAATTCAAAATAATTTTTAGATTGCCAATACAATCAGTTTAAGGCGCTGCGCCAATAAGAACAATGCCAAGGGAGACACTCAGCCAGTCACCTCATCCTGAATCTTTAACTTCGGACACTAGTCCTGGCCAGCTGTCTCAGAAACCATACCATAAGTCTCGATGGAAATACATAAGGATGTGATTTTGTATAAATCTATCACTACTGGAAAAACCTGGAAACACATTCCTACCAACATATCACTTCAAGGGATGTTGAAGCTAAAACAACAGATGAGATTTTGCAACAACATATGCTTTAGGCGTTTGGAAATTCTTTACCTCTTAAGACCATGATTAAAATTCACAGAAACCGTAACCCTGGATTTACTAGTTTCAAGTGGTAATAACTTGAAGAAAAACATACAATTTTAAAATGCAATTAAGTTGTGGGGTAGGCAAGATGGTGCCCACTTATAATTACAGTGCTCATGAGACTGAGGCATAAGAATTTTAGTTCAAGGCCAGACTGGGCTACAAGCAATCAGTTGTGAACGGCCTTCAGTGTATGTACATCCTCTTGCTTAATGAAAGCTAGGCATAAATATGGGACATGGACTCACAAGCTAGCTAATTAATTTATCAACTAGAAAGGAACTGATAAATACCAAAATAACAAGAGACAAAGAAGTGTTACCCAGAATAGCTATAGCTTGAGGATCTATGAAGAAAAAAGACATTAAAATGAATTACAGGGAAAATTAGAAAATAGGAGTCAAAGCAGTCCGAAGGAAAAAATGAGGACATGGCAAGCTCAATAAAGACAGGGCTGTGCACAGAAAAGGAAAGAAAATGCTCTCAGTGAGGACCACACAGGGTGCCACGTGCTGTCACAAGCACATACACTGAGAATAAACTTGACAGTGCCCAGAAACTTAGTAGAAGCCTGAAGATGGAAACTAGATGTAGGCAGTAAAATATTACAGACACTGCTGAAGGTCAGGCCTATCTGAGCCTTCACAACCGGCCTACAGTCGGTATTTGCTTATATTTATATTCCAGAGTCCAACTTAAAGAATCAGAGAAAGACCAATAAAATAAAAATTAAGGAACAGCTAGATGACCGGGATGTTAAAGTAAATTTTGTTGCAGCATCCTGGGACGGGGGGCTGCCTGTGTGCACTCAGGAATTGCCTAAAGAGAGCAATACCAAGCCAGAGTCACCCTTACCTGCTTACTACAGTTGATTAGAAACTCTGAATGCTGTATAAAGAAAAACAAATCCTCTTTTGAAGCCAAAAATATCAGATCGATATTGTCACAGAAGGCAGAGTTAAGCCGACATCTCTAAACTGACTCATGCAATTCCTCAAGACCACATGATTTTAGCAGAAACTACACTTCCCAAAACCTTTCATCTAACTTTAACAGAGTATGTATACCCTTACAAAAAGACCCTGAGTGGGTTGGGGATTTAGCTCAGTAGTACAGCAGCAAGCGCAAGGCCCTGGGTTCGGTCCCCAGCTCCGGAAAAAAAAAAAAAAAAAGACCCTGAGATGAGTTATATGTTTGCCTTCATATTTATGTTATTCCCAGAAATTAACTATTCAAACAACAGTATCTCAACTAAATTCATCTCATAATAGAAGCATTTGAGACCATTAGAAATGAGGGCTTTATCAACTTCAGTTATAAACTTCCAAGTTTTTGCTGAACGGAGATAATCTCCACCCTCCACCAAATAGAAGCCATTCTCCTCATAGCTAAACTCAATAGAAATTTAAGTCTGAGCTGAAGAGATGGCTCAGCAATGGAGAGCAGTTGCTACTTTGGCAGAGGACCAGGATTCAGTTCCCAGCACCCACATGAGGGTCACAGCTGCCTGTCCTCCAGTTTAAGGAAATCTCACCTCCTGGACTCCTCCATGCATGTGGTGCACATGAACTCATGCAAGTACATACACAAAAGGACACTTTCAAGTACATGAAAACAAATAAGGTAATTTCTTATTTGAGCATCTGTATAAAAACAAAAAAGAAACAAAGTACAACTTTGGAGTGACAGGGCAGAAAAAAGTTGAGCTACCAGAGTCAAACACCAACACTTTGCTTTAGTGCTTAGTACTTTGTAGACAGACAAAACAAAACTTGAAATAATTTAGTCATGCGCTTAACACACTAAGTAGAAATAACAGTTTACCTTGCCTGTACATTCGAATCACCTGTGGCTGGCTGCCCACATTAAGCTTTAAATTTAAACTAACAAGTTTCTATAATGAAGCTATTACCTACAGTTAATTAAAGAGTGCTCCAAACCGACACCACGTATAATGGACATTGTGTTACTGATAGTTTAAGTTGGGAAGCTGGCTCTGTGAGGCTACGTCCCCTCTCCATTTCAAATCTTAGCATGCTTGTTTCAGAGTGTCCTCTATGGCCACTTTTCTGGTGAAGGGCTGGACCCTAAATTCTGTGACTAGAGCAGAAGAATGAAAATGTTACGTCCTTGACAACAGAACTCCTGATAAAGTTAAAAAACGCTACGTTCTTAAGCACAACTGGAGCAAAATCCAAGACGGGAAAATGAGCAGGAATTAGAGGGACAGTGGCCATGAAGAAACTGTATTTTCACCTCTCACATCAAAGGCCCAGAGGCGGAAACACTGCACTGCTGGGCTCTCCATACGCGCACAGGATGCCCGTGGCTTCCCCTCTCTTCCGGGTCCAGGCTCTCCAGGCCCAGGTCTCTCCTCCGCAAGCCCGGGCCTCCCTCCCGCACGCCCTGGCATCTCCAGCCACACACGTTCCCGACTTCTGTCCCGGCTTGGCACGGTCTCTGTCCCCATACGCCCCGGCCTCACCTGGACAGTGAGTCCTCGCTGGGAAGCCTTGCCGCCGGGAGCTGCGCGCCAAGACTCTCGCAGCTCGAGCTCTTCTCCATGGCGCGAGAACAGGAGGCCGCTGCGCCCTCCGCGGCCGCCGGCGCGAGATGCAGAGGGAGGAGCGCGCAGGGCCGCAGCCGCTGTCAACCCCTCGCCAGGAAGACTGCGAGACCGGAAGCGGCCATGTTCCCCCAGCCTGCACTGCGCGCGGGGGCTGTTGGGAGTCGGGCCCCCTTGGCTCTACAAAGCGGTGCGGTGCGCACGCGCCCTGGCCACCCAGTGAGAGGCAGCCTAAGAGTCTGGTGGATACTTTCAGCTACAGGGAAAGCCCTCATAAGGAAGAGGACACCAGTACGTCAAAGAAAAGAGACAAGATGTGAAGGCTTGGAAGCGGCTGACTCGAGGGAAATGAGAGGAATGTGGGCGGCCTATGGGATGAGGGGGTGAGGTGGGAGATTAAGGAGCAAAAGTATTTAAGGATGAGGTTAGAAATAGTGAAACGTATGTCATACGTGATGTGAGAACCTATTTTGTAGAGGTCACAGTGAAGATAAGCAGATTCAGATTCCACGGCCTCCAGTTACCTTGCGTTTACATTTGCTTCCTTCTGTGTACGTGTGTTAGCATCACAGAATGTGTTGATAAATGTAAAATGCCTAAAGCAATGCCTGCTTAAGAAGCGCTCAGGCTGTAGTCAATGGGTGCGCATATATAAACAACCTAACAAATTTAATAAATGGTTACTGTTAAAGAAAGAAAACTAAAGGATGGCAGACCATTAACAAGTAGTTGGTAGGAGAAAGGTAATAACACCCACCGGGGGAGGGGAGGGAAAACGCTGAAAATTACATTTCTAATGTTTACACCTCTAAACAGCGTTATACAAAGGAAAGTGAGAATGGAGTTGAAGTTTTCAGGCCTCCTGTGACAAGAGTATGGGTTAAAGTGGCCGGGAAGTGTGTCTGTAATTGATAAGCACTTTGACACCACCCTGTAAGGCGTACTAAGTATTGAAGTGAGAAAGAGGAAGAATCTGTTAAACTCATAAAAGAATTAGAGACACTGCTGAATGCCTGTTGCAACATAGAGAACAGACTTCTCTCCTGTGTGCGCCTTCATATTCCCTTGCAGAGCAGGAAGGGAGTGTGGGGATGGAATGAGATAAGCGACAGGAACTGGGTGAAGGGAGAACGTTAATACCATGACTTTATGTTACTCAGGGCACAGGAAGGACAGTACTAGAGGAATCTCTCTAATTGTAACTCTGCCTTAACCACCTCACATGTCTGGAAAACAAAAATGCAAAGATTATTTATGTAAATAAAAGAATCTTAAACACTCCTGCTAGGATAAATATAATTGTGCTTTCACAAACTAGATTTAATTTAAAACAATGACTGGATTTTAAAACACAATCGTAATCTATAGAACCAAGGAAGTAATTTGTGTGCTAGCTTTCCATTGCAGTATGCCCAGTGAAAGATTAGTTTTGGCTGATCGTTTCAAAGATTTCCAGTCCATGGTCACTTGGCTCCATTGTTTTTTGACCCTGGGATAAAAGAGAACATCGGACCTGGGAACACGTGATAGAAAAATCTGCTCATCTCAAAGTGACTAGACAGGAGACAAGGAGGAAAGGAGAGAAGGAAAGAGAGAGGAGTTCCAGCCTGCTGTTAAGGGGGATTCTTAACTGGTCTCCTCCACCTAAAATTCCCACTACCTCCCATAACACTATCAGTTGACAACCTAGCCTCTAGAGCACATGACTTGTGGGAGATATTTCAGCTCCAAAGCCTTTACACTGTGTAAGTACATTTGTAACAGGTTGGTCTCATGCTGCATGTACTCAAATGCTAAATCCAACCCAAGATCTGCTTGCTCTAAGACTAGCAGATCCTTATCTATTCCAGCTTTTGTTGTAATAAGCCTTGACCCCCAAATTATCTGTGATTGATTTAAAAAGGTGCCTGTAGTTGAGCAGAAGAGAGGTAGGTGGGGCTTTGGTTCCTGGGCTTGGTGTCTGTCTTGGGGTCCCATGAAGAGAGGAACATGGAGGAGGAGGAAGAAATTTTCATGGGTATGGAAGTGCATGGCCTTGAGGGCCTGCCTGTTGGAATAGGGGCAGCTCAGGCGGAAAATGGCGAGTGTTATCTCAGGGTTATTGACAGGGAAGTAGACAAAATAGCATAGAGGATTGATATCTACTCAGTTCAAATGCTTGGTATAATAAGCTCAAAGGCTTATTATAAAATATAAAGGCTTTACTTGGGAACAGGAACTAGATGAACTAAGGTGGGGTAGAGTATTTACCAAATTTATTACAGAGAATATTTATCAAGTAATATTTACCAAAACATATAGTCCCTACAAGATCAACTTACCCTAATTGTGTTCTACATAAAGTAGAAAAGTTATCAATGGATGAATGAATATGTGATTGATTATGTTAATTCCCCAGATTTGAGGAGAAAGTTCACTGACCCAAATCATTATGGCCAAATTAATTAAAACAAGCTTTTTAAAATTTGTATACATGAGCTGTCTCTCCCTAAAGATAGGGTTCAATAGATCAGCCTTGGACATGGGAAAGGTTTTCATAGTTCAGGGGTAGGGGTTTCTAATGGGGTATTGGCAGGCAAATACTCAGGGTTATAGAAGCAGAACATGCAAGTTGATCATATAACCTCCTGAAACAAAGACAGCAGTGCAAGGTGGCTATAGCAAGGTGGTCATAACAGTCTTTTTGAAACAAAGCATGTTTTCCTTTTTCTAGAACAGTTTAGAACCATTTGTAATTAAGGTTACAGGTGGGGCATAGCCCGAGAAACACAGATTTAATTATAAATAGGCATTGAACCTATTTTGTCTTTACTATAAGGTGGGTTTCAAATTCAAGTTGGAGGCAGGCTGGTTCATCAGTTAACCTCAAAAGATTTAGCCCTTCTCCTCCTCTTTCCATGCAATGATAGATGAGAAGCAATTATTTTCATCTCTGTAATGTTTCAAGAGATCTTAGTTGTACCTCTCTGAATAGGCCAGGAAAATAAATAGTCAAATGAAACCTTTGGCAAACATGAATATCTTTAAGGTTCATGGTAGGATGCATCTATTGCTTCTCTGTTTCTATCAGCCTTTTTAAACGCTGACTCATGATCACTCAACACTTCAACTTGTGTCTTCCAAACTGTGAATGTTGAAGAAAAACCAACCCTTGAATGGAAGACCCAGCTCTAGCACTGTGTTGATTATAAACCCGACTTCCTGGGTGATATAACTGTGCCTGACCCTCTCCAGGGACTGGAGAACAGTGTCGAACAGCGTCAAATGGAGAGAGATGGCAGCCAGAAAAGCCTGCATAGCAATCCTGATCCTGTCACTAAACTCACTTTGAATGTTTGTTTCTCATCTCCGCAAACACAGAACAGGTTGTTTTTCTTAACAGTCACTTGCACAGGAAGTTCTTAGTAGACAGATCTGTTGCCATTATTGTTTCTTTTCCCCCAGCACTCCAATTTTACTGCCCTGAATGATGAAGAATAACAAAGCAAAGAATGATTTCAGGTGGAGTTTAAATCGCTGCATTCTTTATCTTACACATTGCTTGTTATGCTATACAGCCAGGAAATATGAACCTAAGACTTTTTTACATCCCAGTTGCCTCGATTTTTATAAAAATACTTCACAATCATGGGTTGGGGACACGGCTCAGTAAAGTGCTTACTGTACAACCATGAAGACTTGAACTTCATCCCCTAATGACCTGCATAAAAGAAAGGAAGGGAGGGAGGGAGAGAGGGAGGGACAGATGGACAGACAGAGACAGAGAGACACACAAAGAGAGACAGAGAGGGAAAGAGACAGAGAGAGGGAAAGAGAGACAGAGACAGAAATACACAGAGAAAGACAGAGAGAAGGAAAAAGAGAAAGGAGGAAGGAAGGGAGGGAGGGAGGGAGGGAGGGAGGGAGGAAGGAAGGAATAGAAAGCTGAGCTTCGTGGCCTGCTTGTAATCTTACTGCCAAGAGGATAGAGATGGGTGTATTCCTACTTGTCTCTGGCCAGCCAGCC
The DNA here is from genome assembly GCF_021556685.1 of Rattus norvegicus. Taxonomy (NCBI): domain Eukaryota; kingdom Metazoa; phylum Chordata; class Mammalia; order Rodentia; family Muridae; genus Rattus; species Rattus norvegicus. The sequence continues at coordinate 16,820,255 of NC_141541.1, read as the reverse complement.
TAGCCAAATTGAGTTCAGGCAAAAAGCAAACTAGTCTGCCTCACAAAACAAGAGGGTGGTGTGCTCGTCCGTTTCTGTCAACTTGACCCAAACTAAAGTCAGCTGGGAAGAAGGAACCTCAATTGGGAATCACCCCCATCTGACTGGCCTATGGGCATGACTGTGGAACATTTTCTTGATAAATGATGAATGTGGGCAGGCCCAGCCCACTATGCGTGGCACCATCCCAGGGCAGGTGGTTCTAGACAATGTAATAAAGGAAGTTGAAGGCTGGAGAGGTGGCTCAGTGGTTAAGAGCACTGACTGCTCTTCCAGAGGTCCTGAGTTTAATTCCCAGCAACCACGTGGTGGCTCACAACCATCTGTAATGGGATATGATGCCCTCTTCTGGTGTGTCTGAAGACAGCTACAGTGTACTTATATAAATAAAATCTTTTTAGAAAAGAAAGAAAAAGAACATTGAACCACCCAGACCCACCCCTAAAATCTACATTATCTGTGAACAGAGTATGGGAAAGGACTGGTCACTGATCTAAAGCTGCAGGATCTCCATGACAAAGGACCACATCAGGATAACCTAGTGAGGATCCAATATTGAGGCTGTTGAGAGGCCAAATCTTTTAAGTTCAGACTCCATTTTAGAGAACCTGACCTAAGTTTGAGCTCACGTAAACTAACAGGCTGGTACCTAGCATTAGTTTCCAAGTTACTCCCCCAGCAAACCTCCACCTCCAGGTTACAAGCTCACCCCTTTCCTAAGGCCACCAATGCAGAAGGGAGCAGAAATTAAGTTTATGTATGATATGATATGATTCCCAGTACCAGCCAATTTTGTTAAAGGCCATAGTAGCTTTCCAATTAGATGCTTGCACACTTAACACACACACACACACACACACACACACACACACACACACACACACACACACTTGCTGCTGCTTATCTTAAAGCCTTGCCCTGATAGATCTTCAGGGCTTCCCTACTACCAAAACCATGGCGGTATGCTGGGGTCACCCAAGCTAGCTTGAATAAAGACCTTGCTGTGAGTTGTATCAGATTGGCTCCTGTCTGTGTTTTAGGGGCTCACTAACATTTCCCTGGCACTACACTGTGACAGAAGCCAGAGACCTTGAACCAGCCCAATTATTCATTGCAATAAACATTTGCAAGAGAAAGATGTGTGGACAGAGGGGTGTACTGTGGGACACAGTGTGACACACTACATACAGTTTTCACAATGAGATATTTTCTGTGCTTTGTTTTGTGTGTTTTTTATTTTCTTTGGGGGGGTTGCAAGGGTGGAGGACAGATGACAGATACAAGGAGATGGGGAGATGAGTGGGACTGGAATACATGATGTAAAACTCACAGAAAGAACCAAAAAGTTGAAAGGAAGAAGAAAGGAAGAAAGGAACAGAGAAAGAAAGAAGAAAGGAGAAAGAAAAGAAAGAGAGGAAGGAAGGAAGAGCTAGCTGATCAGGTTGGGTAACAGCAAGCCAGTAAATAGCTTTCTTCCATGATTCTTGACTTCCCTTAGTGATAGAGTATGATGGGGGAATGCATAAGTCAATTAAACCCTTCCCTCAACAAGATGCTCTTGGTCATGGTGTCTATTATAGCAGCAAAGAACCAAACTAGGACAGGCACCCAAGGCCGAGGAGGGCTCCATACACATGTGCATGTGCCCCTATGCAAGTACACAGGTTCCCATATACACACAATATCCACAAATATACATATCCACATTTAAAAGAGGGGAATTAGAGAGGTATCCTAATGGATAAAGTGTAAGTCATGTACACCCAGAGTTCGGATCACCGGCATCCAGGTCAATGCTGATGGGTATGGCCATCCTGCCTATAGTTACAGCATGCAGGATGTGGAGACAGGTTTCCTGGCACAAGCTAGCTGGCTAAACCAGCTGAATCATCCAGTTCTAAGTTCAAGAACCTCCTTCAATATAGAAGATAAAGGGAGATTGAGGAAAAAACCAGATGTCAGATTCTGGTTTCCAGATGTGTACATGTGTATGCACGCGCACACACACACACACACACACACACACACACACACACACATATATATATATATATATATATATATATATGCTGTACATGCATATGTGTTCAAAAAATTTCAGCCTATCCCACATCAAACAAGAGATGCTGCAATAATTTATGGTCTAGGCACATATGTAAAATGGTTAATTTTAAAGTTCTTCTCCAAAGTTAATTTCTAGTGTTTAACTTGCAGTGTTATTTCTCAAACTGCCTGTGGAGAAGACCATTAGGGTTTTAATTTCAATTATTAATCAATACTTTTAAAAATAGAAAAATCAATTGCTAACAAGCAAAATTTAAAACACTAACAGTATGCAAAAATATAAGGTTAGACTTCTTTCTAAAAGTATCTAGCACACTACTTCATGAAAAATTCACAAACATAAATACTCTTTCATTATATACTAGATGGCATTTTCATGATATAGACACTGGTTTTCTTTTAAAATCACTATTTAGATCTATAGGTGTGTAATCTACCAGCTTGTCAAAGGTGTTAGTTAGATTGCCAGAATCTAAATAAGGAAATAAGTGTCTTTTTTTTTTTTTTTCGGAGCTGGGGACCGAACCCAGGGCCTTGCGCTTCCTAGGTAAGCGCTCTACCACTGAGCTAAATCCCCAGCCCCAGGAAATAAGTGTCTTTTGAGACAGTAATATGTTGAACTGTGAATGGAAAAGCATAGGGGTAGTAATATGTACTTCCCTCAAAACATAAACACAACCTCTAGAAATGTCAAGCATGCATGAACCTTTAAATTATAATCGCTACCCCCAATCTTGGATCTTATATCTCACAGTTTCAGTCAACTGCACTCAGCCATACTGAAAACACTGCCTGGAAAATTCCAGAATGGATACATTTTAAAGTACATGTTATCCTGACTAGCTGATGGAATCCCATGCTAACTTCTTCCTACAAGAACAAACACATCACTGGATAGTCACCTTGTAGCTATCTCCATTTTCAAATAGTCTCACAATATCACTACTTCAGTCCACGTGTTCAAGCAACCCTCAGAGAGTGGACCAGTGCTACACCACAGTGTCTGTCACTCACGTCCATTTCATCATAGAGACATTACAGTGTATCATCACAAGAAGAATGGTTGTAGGCTACAGGGGTATGAGAAAGATCATATGTATTGTAGAATTTTCTAGATTAGCAATGCGATTTATTCAGCTTGACTGCAGCACATTAGTTACTTTTGCTGGGATCAAATTCCCGACAAAGCAATTGAAGGGAGAGGAACTTACAGTCCATTGTGGTGGGAAGGTGCAGTGCCAAGGAAGTGTTAGTGAACCCCAAAGACCAGCCTAGCAGCCTGATCCAATGCAACCACATCAGGGCCTTTATTCGAGCTAGCTTGGGCTCAGCCTACCACGGATATGCAGGACGGATTTGGTGGAGAGGAGCCCTTAATACGGGAAAAATTTTATAGAAAGCAGCAATTGGGGTTGGAGGGGGTGAGTGTGTCTAGCCTGGCAAGTATCTGATTGGAGAGCTCCTGTGGCCTTTAGCGTGATTGGCTGCTGCTGGTAGTCAAACCGTAGACTTAACTTCTGCTTCCCTCTGCATTGGTGGTTGTTAGGCAGGGGGCGGGCTTGTTGGGGATTAACCTGGAAATGCTGGATTTGTTGTAAGAGTTTAACCTGGAATCTTGTTGGGGTTAGCTTAGAAACTGGAGCTAAGCTCAGGGCTTGTTGGGGGGTAACTTGGAGACTGATGCCAGATACTGACCTATTAGTTTACTTGAGTTCAAATTCAGGTCAAGTTCTCTAAAATGGAGTCTGAACTAAAAAAATTTGGTCTCACAAAGGAACGGCAACAGGAACAACTTGAGAATGGGACTCCTCACCTTCTTACATCTGAGAGAAACCAGAGGCAAAGACGGAACAGGAAACAAACCAGGGCTCTAAGGTCCGATCCTAGGGACCCACTTCCCCCAGTGAGACTCCACCTCCTACAGGTTCATGAGGAACTAAGGAAGCAGTGTCAAAGGCAGCTGGGATGTGAGACCATCTTCAGGAAAAGATTATACCATGGACCAAGCCCCTGCAATTTCTGGCTAAGCCCTACTTTAGTTTGCACGACAAGAAGGCAGAGTATACGTGACTTGGGAGAACTAGAAGTGAGAGGGCTCCAGTCACTTCCTGTTAGAAGAGCTAAACAAGATTTAACTGGTTACCTAAATAAGACAGAGTTAGTGTTAAATCAACTTAATCCCCCACTAAACAAAGGCCCTCACACTTTCCAGAGGATTAGAACAAAACTTAGAGCCTCTAAAAGAAATGTCTGGGACATAATCCAAAATTGCTCCAAACACACTCTCAAAGGAAAAACAATCAAAAGAAGTTAAACTCCCAAGTCCGACATGTTGGAAGTACCAGGCTTCAAAGCAGCTGACATTACTAGGTCCACTGAAGTAAAAGAAAACACAATGATCCTCAGCAGAAAAGCACACGTTTTTAAAAATATAAAAATGTAGATATAAAATAATATATATATAATATAGTATGATATAAAAATATTGTAGTATAATAGTTGATGGAGGGTCTGTATTGTTGTGACAAAATGCCTTGATGTCAACAGAGCAAGGATAGCATTACATCACAGTTTTGAAGGTTTGATTCCGTCAAGACCAACTCTGTTGTTTCCACCAATGGTAGCTGGCAAAGAGCAGTGACAGTTAGGTCACATGACCACAGGCAGGGATCCAAATAAAGCTGCTCATGTCACAGAAGACAGGAAGCAAAGTGGACTGCAGAAAGGAGTCAGGGCAAGGCAGAGCCCCTCCTACCTCTCAGTGACCTAGTGTCCCAACTGGGCCCTCATCTCTTACTCTTGACCATCTCCTACTTGACACTGCCTCCCAACAATCTCATCATGTTAAGAATCCATGAAGGAACTAAACCACACATTATGTCAGACCTTTCATTATCCAATAATCCCTAAAGTAACCTTACAGACACAGCCAAGGATATGCTTTTTATCACAGATATATTATGATCCAAGATGAGATGATTATTCATCACAAGGCCAAGTATAGATTTTCTAGCATGCAGGAGAGCCTGGGTTCAATTCCCTGTACTGAATAAAACCCCTTTACAGTAGGGGATACTTATAACCTCTGGAAGTGAGGTCAGGAAGATCAGAGTTCAAGGTCATTCTCAACTACACAGGAATTTACAGACCATTCTAGGATATAGACTCAGCATCTACTACTTACTTACTAATCTATCTGTCTGTCTATCTGTCTATCTGTCTGTCTGTCTATCTGTCTATCCATCCATCCATCTATCCATAAACCCAACCACCCATCCGTCTACCTATTCATCTGTCTATCCATACACAGAGATAGACAGACACACACAGAGATACAGATCAGTGAGTGACCCTAGGGATGTGAGGAAGGAAATGACACATTGGTCAGCTTTTACTACATAGCTCGCACTGTGATACCAATCTCTGAATCTCAGAACGAGTTCACTGAGAATGTTTTGCTTCTCTCTGTAATTATTTGGCAGCTGCACATGTGCTGTGATTCTGCTCTATAACATATTTATGAGATACTAAATAAAGGAGTATCACTTACTGAGACATGACAAGTTCACCTTTCTCATGGCAGAATGAAGGGGTTCTTAAAACTTCTTGGATAGGAAATTCATCATTTCATTCATATTTTGGCATAAGAAGTATATTCCACCCTGGAAGAGGAAGACCTAATATAACCATGCCCAATGGACTGGAGCAGTAAAAAGTTTTGAATAAGTAGTCCACTCTCACACAATATTTTTCATAAGGAAGGCTTTTACCACCAGGAGAAACAGAGGCAAAATGTAAACATTGACTCAGATAAGGAAATAAATCAAAGAAAAATGTTATATTATATAAGCAACATGATTCAATGAGCAAAGTGAGGACTTGGGATGCTGCCACGAGAACTGATGCAGTTCTATAACAATGTGGGGATTGAGAAACAGACTGTCAAGGTTAAAGCCACGTGGCAAAGTGGTGCCCTGCCATACTTCCATTCCCACCTGTGCGGGAGTCTGACTGATGCAACTGAAGTCGTATCTAGATTCATATATTCAAAGAAGTCTGGAAAATGTATTTCTGCTTTCATCCTCTGCAGATTCAGAAAGAGTATATACAATACTGGGTACCAGGCCCTGTATCCACTCTGAGTCATTCCTTCCCCTACTCTACTTTCGTAAGCACCATCCTATTGATACTTCAAATTCCAAATAATAATGATATATGTTACCAGCCATAATTAAATTACTCCAGACACAGATAAAAACATACTTTCTAAAGAGGGCACGCTAGGTCCTAGGATCTGTATCTCTGAGTAGTATTTATTCCTTTTCTCCATAAATCAAAGTGGCAACATGATGCCCCAAGGAGATGAGATGGGATTGATTAATGATATTATTGAGTGATGAAAGAAAGCAGCCATACTATATAACACAGTAAGGAAAAGATACATGAAGCAAGTTGGAGTGTGTGTGTGTGTGTGTGTGTGTGTGTGTGTGTGTGTGTGTGTATACCTTCATATGTTTGTGCTCATGGAAGTCAACTTGAGTGTCAGCTCCCTCAGAGTCACACTGAGATTTTGTAAATTATTTGTGACTATTATGAAGGGTGTCGTTTCCCTAATTTCTCTCTCAGCCTGTTTATCCTTTGAGAAGAGGAAGGCTACTGATTTGTTTGAGTTAATTTTATATCCAGACACTTTGCTGAAGTTGTTTATCAACTATAGGAATTCTCTGGTGAAATTTTTGGGGTCACTTAAGTATACTATCATATCATCTGCAAATAGTGATATTTTGACTTCTTCCTTTCCAATTTGTATCCTTTTGACCTCCTTTTGTTGTCTAACTGCTCTGGTTAGAACTTGGAGTACTATAATGAATAGTTAGGGGGACTGTGGACAACATTGTCTTGTTCCTGATTTTAGTGGTGTTAAATTTTGTCAAATGCTTTTTTGGCATTTAATGAGATGATCATGTGTTTTTTTCCTTTGATTTTGTTTATACAGTGGACTACATTGATGGATTTCCATAAATTGAACCATCTCTGCATCCCTCAGATGATGCCTACTTGATCATGGTGAATAATCACTTTGATGTGTTCTTGGATTCGGCTTGCAAGAAGTTTATTGAGTATTTTTGCATCGATATTCATAAGGAAAATTGGTCTGAAATTCTCTTTCTTTGAAGGTCTTTGTGTGGTTTAGGTATAAGCATAACTGTGACTTCACAGAACTAACACTTCACAGGTAATGTTCCTTCTGTTTCTATTTTGTGGAATAGTTTGAAGAGTATTGGCATTAAGTCTTCATTGAAGGTCTGATAGAATTCTGCACTAAAACCATCTGACCCTGGGCTTTTTGTGGTTGGAAGACTGTTAATGACTGCTTCTATTTTTTTAGGGGTTATAGGACTGTTTAGATAGTTAATCTGATCCAGATTTAACTTTGGTACCTGGTATCTGTCTAGATTCATTTCCTTCAGATTTGTTGAGTGTTGTGGTTTGCCCTGGAGTTATCTGTATTTTGATGCCAATTCCACTGCTCCAAGGACAGCTGCCTAGTCACATACTCAGGACTCAGGTGACTTCTCCAGAACCTTCTCCCCATTGAATTTGTAAAATACAAGTGAGGGGCAGATACAGGATAGAAGGAGGCCTGTCATTGGATGAGATGGAAGGATGGGCAGGAGAGAAGTTTGAAGGAAGAGGAAGAGACTGGTAGAGAAAGGAGGAAGAGACAGGAGGGAGAGGGCGAGAAGCCAGGGCAGGTGATGTTAAGATTCTGCTCTGTGTATTTACAGGTTGTTATTAATGTTCTTAAGGGATGGATGGTACTGGGCTTTGTATGTTTAGGTAGGCAATTATATATTACCAATTGGGTCAAAGATTATTGTGTGTTCTTTTATGTGACAGTTTGAGTGTAGGAAAGTGTGCAGCGGCAGGAGACACTGGGCTGCTGTGGAGTTGGGATGTGTTTCCGCCAAGATACCTAGCAGATATCTTGGGGCACTGTGGTGCCGGACCAAGCAAGGTAAAAGACAACCATACTTTTTTATCTTTTATTATATTTTACAACAACAGTTGAGGGTTTTTGTAGTAGGATCTGATAATTTTTTTTTAATTTCCTTGGTTTCTGTTGTTATGGCTCCCTTTTCACTTTTGATTTTGTTAATTTGGATACTGTTTCTGTGCCCTCTGGTTAGCCTGGCTACGAGTTTATCTATCTTGTTGATTTTCTCAAAGAACGAGCTCCTGGTTTTGTTGATTCTTTGTATAGTTCTTTTTGTTTCTACTTGGTTGATTTCAACCCTGAGTTTGATTATTTCCTGTCATCTATTCCTCTTGGGTATATTTGTGTCTTTTTGTTCTAGAGCTTTCAGATGCACTGTTAAGCTGCTAGTGTATGCTCTCTCCAGTTTCTTTTTGAGGCACTCAGAGCTATGAGTTTTCCTCTTAGCACAGCTTTCATTGTGTTCCATTAGTTTGGGTATGTTGTGCCTTCATTTTCACTAAATTCTAAAGTCTTTAATTTCTTTCTTTATTTCTTCCCTGACCAATTTATCACTGAGTAGAGCATTGTCCAACTTCCATGTATTTGTGGGCTTTCTGTCATTTTTGTTGTTATTGAAGACCAGCTTCAGTCTGTGGTGATCTGATAGGATGCACGGGATAAATTCTATATTCTTGTATCTGTTGAGGCCTGTTTTTTGACCAATTATATAGTCAATTTTGGAGACGGTACCATGAGGTGCTGAGAAGAAGGTATATTCTTTTGTTTTAGGATGAAGTGTTAAATTCATTTGGTTCCTAACTTCTGTTAGTTTCACTGTGTCTCTGTTTAGTTTCTGTTTCAACGACCGTCCATTGATAAGAGTGGGGTGTTGAAGTTTCCCACTATTATTGTGTGAAGTGCAATGTGTGCTTTGAGCTTTAGTACAGTTTCTTTTATGAATGTGGTTGCCCTCGCATTTGAAGCATAGATATTCAGAATTGAGAGTTCATCTTGGTGGATTTTTCCTTTGATGAATATGAAATGTCCTTCACCATCTTTTTTGATAACTTTTGGTTGAAAGTTGAATTTATTTGATATTAGGATGGGGACTCCAGCTTGTTTCTTGGGACCCTTTGCTTAGAAAATAAAATAAAATAAAATAAAAAGCCTTTTACTCTGAGGTAGTGTCTGTCTTTGTCATTGAAGTGTGTTTCCTGTATCCAGAAAAATGCTAGGTCCTGTTTATATAGCCAGTCTGTTAGTCTATTATGTCTTTTTATTGGGGAATTGAGTTCATTGATGTTAAGAGATATTAAGGATCAGTGATTATTGCTTCCTGTTATTTTTGTCCTTAGATATGGGATTATGCTTTTGTGGCTATCTTCTTTGTTGAAAGAAAATAACTTCTGCTTTTTCTAGGGTGTAGTTTCCCTTCTTGTGTTGGAGTCTTCCATTTTTTATCCTTTGTAGAGATGGATTGGTGGAAATAAATTGCAGAAATAAATTTGGTTTTGTCATGGACCATCTTGGCTTTCCATCTATGTTAACTGAGAATTTTGCTGGGTATAGTAACCTGGGCTGGCATTTGTGTTTTCTTAGGGTCTGTATGACATCTGCCAGGAACTTCTGGCTTTTATAGTCTCTGGTGAGAAGTCTGGTGTAATTCTGATAGGTCTGCCTGCATATGTTACTTTTTTACTGCTTTTAATATTCTTTCTTTGTTCTGTGTATTTTGTGTTTTGATTATTATGTGACAGGAGGAATTTCTTTTCTGGTCCAATGTATTAGGGGTTCTGAAGGCTTTTTGTATTTTAACGGGTATCTCTTTCTTTAGGTTAGGGGACGTTTTCTTCTATACTTTTGTTAAAGATACTTATTGATCCTTTGATTTGGGAATCTTCTCTCTCTTCTATTATCTATAACCTTTGCTTTGATCTTCTTATTGTGTCCTTGATTTCCTGGATGTTTTGGGTTAGGAGCTTTTTGCATTTACATTTTCTTTGACTATTGTGTCAATGCTTTTCTACTCCTGAAATTCTCCCTTTTATATCTTTTATGTTGTCAGTGATGCTTGAGTCTATGACTCCTGATTTCTTAACTAGGTTTTCTATCTCCAGGGTTGTCTCTGTTTGTGGTTTCTTTATTGTTTCTATTTCCATTTTTAGATCCTGGATGGTTTTGTTCAATTTCTTCACCTGTTTGGTTGTATTTTCCTGTATTTCTTTAAGAGAGTTATTTATGTCCTTCTTAAGGTCCTTTATCATCATCATGAGGTGTGATTTTCAATCAGAATCTTGCTCTTCTGTTGTGTTTGGGTATTCATGGCTTGCTGTGTTGGGAGAACTGGGTTCTGATGATGCCAAATAGTCTTGGTTTCTGTTGTTTATGTTCTTGCTCTTGCCCCTCACCATCTGTTTATCTCGGATGTTAGCTGGCTTGCTGTCTCTGACTATAGTTTGTCCCTCCTGTGTGCCTGTGAGCCTGTGATCTTAGGTGTGCCAACATTTTTGGGAGACCAGCTTTCTCCAGGAGAGATTTGGATAGGAGAGCTGTGGCACAGGGGTGGCTCCAGGGCACAGATGGAAACCAGAAGGATCCTGTCCCCAGATGCTCTGTGGTTCCAGTTTCCTGTGGGCTCCAGGCAGCTCCCACTTGGGCCAGTAGTGCTGATCTCACCTGTGATCTTAGGTGTGTCAGCACTCCTAGGAGACCAGCTCTCCAGGCAGGATTTGGTACAGAGAGCCATGGCAAAGGTTAGCTCTGGGGCACAGATAAGAAACCGGAAGGATCCTCTGACTATTCTTCTTTATTTATTTTAATCAGCATATGTTAGTGGTATAAAACAATGGGTTTTCTGTTGACTTTTCATCTGTTTCCATCTACTCAAATCATGTGCATGTAAACACACGCATGTTCAAGTATGAGCATGAAGTAAAATGGCACATGTAAAGGCACTGAGTATCTGGCAAAAAACATTTATAACTAATTTATTTGCTAACACTGTTGGCTGCATTAAGATAGACATAATGTGGGGCAGACAGAAAGCAGATTAAGCATTGTTTTGGAATTACCTGAAGATTCCTGTGGGTATTTTTTTTTTATAAAAAGAGAACCCAGGTACATGTTAAACAATATTTAAAGACAGAACCACTTGACATGCATTTTATATGTTGTGTGTGTGTGTATAATGTTTTAAATCAGATACCATTCTGACAGATTTAAACGAAGAGTGTTTCTGTAACTCTTCTTCCTCTGCATCTTCCTACCCTTTGCTAACCCTATTTCTACCTTATGACCCATCCCCCACCCTCTGTCTTCCACCTATCACCCACCCCATGATCTTTTCATCTTTTATGATGTACATGTATTTTAGAGAAACACTCTTTCTGGCTTTAAATCCATTCATTTCATCTTCCCAGGTAATGCGATCTGTATGACTGTAATTTAATTGAGCAACGGCCATTTCTTGCATTGAGGAAGTGATTTATCCCAGTTTGATCCCAGTTACTAAACTCCACAGCTGTGCTAAGGCTGCCATCTTCCTTTGATTCATTAAAATGACTTTCACATTCACCGCCTCCTCATGACTTCTTGATATATTGCTCCAAGCACTGAGAAGTAGATAAAAGATTGCTTGCATATTGGGAAAGATGAATTTGTCCAGGAAGAGATTACATCTTGATATATTGTCATTGAATCTCTCGGAGAGTGTTATATGACCTGTCAAGCGTCGGTACCTGTTGTAAGTGTCTAACATTCGCTGCCTAATGCGCATTACATTTATGTGATGTGAGAAGCCTCGCATGTCTGTTACCACCAACAAAAATGAGTAAGAGCACACAGCAGTTACCTCTCTCTGACCTTAAATGAAGTTTCTTGTTTTGAGCTGAAAACTAATCAAAACACATATATCTTCACAAAAGGCTGAGATCAGTTTGAAACATTCAGAAATGAAGATAAAATTGAGTCAAAATAATCTAAAGCTTATTTTTGTTTCATTCTCTCTTGACACAACCAGAGACTGTGATATACCTTTGCTAACAATAATTCCATCCTTAATGCTCGAGTCTAACCAGATATCCCCTTCCTCCTGCCTACCTCGAGTATCCTGTTTAAAGTCTTCACATTCACTCTACACCCATTTACGTTTGTCTTTGTTACGCCTCCTGTAACCTATTGATGATATAATCAGTATATTATTATCTAGTGTTTATTATATCTTCGTATGAACTCTATTTGTATATAACAGAGCCTACCAACTTCGCCCACTAGTCTTTTCTAAGCATGTACAGGAGGCCATGGCATGAGATAGGAATTCAAGAAGATATTGGGATGAATGAATGAATGGATGTCATTCACAGTTTAACATGTTGATAGGGTTAGGTAATATTCATGAAAGTATGATCTAAGCACAAAGGTAGCATGTTTAATTTAAGTTCCTGAATAGCGTGTCTCATGTTAGAATGCACTCATGGGTCCTTCCTTTTCATGGAGTCTGGCCATGAGCAGGTCTCATTCTAGAATTCACACTCATTTCTTCACAGCGCTTTCACGACGTTCATAGCGATTTTAATCAGTTCAAAATATAACATCTGTGTGCTGAGATAAAGTAAAAAACCTGGCCAATCTTTGTATTGTATTCTAAAGACCTTTGAGCCTTGTTTAATCTCAGAGTTCAGGTTCTAGAATCACAACATTGTATTATTAAATACTGTTTTTTTATATCCATAACATTTCAAGGCAAATTAATACTGATTTTAGAGTGCATGTGTATTTGTGTGTGGTGTCTATGCATATATGTAGACACATGTGTGTGAGTAGTTGTGGAGGCTCATGACAGGGTTTCTATGTTTTTCTTTATAGATCTCCAGTTGTTTTTATTGCTACAGCCAAAACTGAAGCTCGCCGATTGGCATAGCCTAGCTGGAAACTGCTCAAGGGATTCCTCTCCCACTGCCTCCCATGTGCTGGGCTTGGTTTATTAGCTGGGCTCCATTTCCCCTCTATCCCCCCAACATTCTCACTACTGCACAGCCAGCCTCTGTTCTCCAAACTTAAATTCCATCTAGAGTAAAACCTGACTCTGTGGTGGAAAGCTTCTCAGCAGGCCCCAGGGTCTGGGTTCAATCTCAACTAGGCAACTACAACAACCAAAGTCTATCTTCTTGGAGTGCCATTTGTATTATGAATGTCTTGACAAATTAATATAATGACTGTGAATCCAGATGGAATGTAGAAATTTGGGCTAACAATTATATATTTAGGAAATCTTAATACAACTTTTAACACAATAAATGAAATACTTGACCACATAAAGGAGGAGAGACACAAAGACTTTAAAAATCTAGTTCATAACATGCTGTGACTTTGTAACCTAAGCATCATTGTTAAGATCATGGGGTAGTTGACTTAAGCCTGACTCCACTATGTGTGCAGTACCCAGAAGATGGTCCAACCTCTCTCTGCATCAAAAGCAGTATAATATTCATCATAAAGCCTCCGGACACATTGTATGCTTCCAATAGTGTTTGTGACATGGAACACAGCATTTGTTGTGGTGGCAGTTAGTAGGTGGAAAAGCCCTCTGAATATAGACCCTCTCGTGTGTCACAAGACTAGTACACGAATGATGCTTAGTTAGGTGTCTGCTTAACATAAAACACCTTTCATATTGCTTAAATGGACTTTTATAGGTATGTATAGGCTCAAAGAATTTCAGTGTTGGGCAGAATGAATACTAAAGTCTTCTAAGGAAAGATGGAAGGATGAACTAGTGAAATGAGGAAACAAGTCTAGCTTCAGCTACCCAGGATGGGCAGTGCCTGAGCTTTTGCTCACACTGCTGCCAGGCACCTAACACGTTCCAGAGCAGAAGGAAATAATCAGTGATATATTTATGAATAAAAAGATCACACAAGAGCTTGAGAGATGGCTCAGCGGTTAAGAGCACCCGACTACTCTTCCAGAGGTCCTGAGTTCAATTCCCAGCAACCACATGGTGGCTCACAACCATCTGTAAAGAGATCCGATGCCCTCTTCTGGTGTATCTGAAGACAGCTACAGTGTAACAACCTCCATGTTATCCCTGGTGGGCAGTATAGGGGCTGTTTCAGCAAGAAGTGCAAGTAGATACCTCTGAAATGTCTTTCAACCTTCTCTGCATTCCCTGATGAGTGCCAATGACATCTGGTAGCATGAATGGCATCCTTAGAAATGAAAACTCTGCTGGCAGAAGAGAGGGAGGGCTTCATCCTGGTACATCTGGGCATGGTCAATGTGGAGAATGCCAGGTGAACATTATAAGCCTGTGCATTTAACTTGAATAGCCTATAATTACTCTATTTAGAAGGAATAAAACTCCCAGAGAGCATCCACCACTGCTGAAATGCTAAGGGTCAAGAGTTGAAATGGGTTTTGGTGGAGGTTTTGAATAACTCTTATCAGCACACCCATAGGTGACATGTTCCTTTAAGTTTACTATAGAATAAACAAACCACAGCCTTAAAGATAATTTAATATTAGATTCACTAGAGTTCCATATAACTTTTCTTAATACTTAATAGAGAACATCTACTTTGCTAAACATGCAGCCTCCACACCATTCTAACCTCACCTTTCACTATTTCTGTCACTATATGCAAACTTCATTTGCTGTTTACAGCTATTTCAAAGCTATATGCAAACTCAGTCTGCTTGGTATTTAATAAAACAGATCCCCTTTTATTCTTATGTGATATGAACAGGCCTAGCAGCTAGTTAATTTAAAATACAAAAGTAAAATTGGATAAGGAATAGAGTTACTTACATGTAATATGTAATACGTAATGTAAATGTTTCAATTCAAAACTTTCTTTTCAGTCAAAACTTATGAAGGCCATTATCCACTGTTGTGATTTTGTGAGGCTGTGTCCTTTCTTTCAGCTATGACTTTACTCTCTGGTTCTTGTGCGGGTCACTGTATAAGGCATTTTCTGTTATTCCCAAAACACAGGCTGCAGTAAAACGAATGCACACCCAAGACACTTTAAAGCAATCTGAGACACTAATGCAAATCTTCAATGATTGAAATATTGGTCTGATGCTATCTCCACCCCAATTTTCACATATATATCCGCTAGCACTTATAAATTATTTATTGTGAAACACATAACACATGCACAGCACATATGTGCTTCCTTCCCTGCTGAGTGAAAATTAAACATCTTAAAGGGATATCATACACTATTTTCAATACATATATAGAATTTTATCTTAAAATGGTGTGTGTGTGTGCGCGCGCGCGTGTGTGTGTTTGGTGTATTCATGTGTGATGTGACAACTGTGTGTGCCTATTCAAACACATGGAGACCAGAGGAAGATATTGGGTTTGTCCTGCTCTGTTACTTTTCTTCTTATGCTCCTGAGATAGGGTCTTTCACTGAACCTGGAGCCAGGCTTACAGCCAGTGAACCTCACTGGCCCTCCAGTGTCTGCTCTTCACAGTCCTAGGATTACAGATACAGGCGGTGCGGGGATCTGAACTCAGGTCTCATGCTTATGTAGCAAGTGCTGCTACCCAGGGAGCCATCTTTCTAGCCCCAAAGTGTAATTTCAATACCAGGTTTATCTATCTCCTCAAGAAGTTAGCATGTCTACACTTATAACCTTCCTCGTAGTTTTTGAGATGTACAACACATTACTATAATCTATAGTTATCCACTCAGAGCACCAGAAATCTGTATGCTTATCTGATTGCATCTTAATACCTTTGATCAGCCCTTTCCCACCCTCTTCAGCTCTCTCTGGCCTTGATGACTGCGATGACTAGTGCTGTCAACCTGTGGAATCTGGGAATATCTAGGCGAGAAGCTTCTAGGCATGCCTGTGAGAAACTCTCTCAGCTAGGCTTACGCAGGTGGGAAGACCCATCCTAAAAGTAGGCGGCACCATTCCATAGGTTTAGGTTCTGTACTGCATGAACAAGAGAAGGTAGGTTGAGCCCAGAGACCCATCAGTCTTTGCTTCCTGCTTCTAAGGCACCGTGACCCCAGCCACACCTTCCACTAGGATTTCTGTGCTGGGGGACTGTACTTTCCAGCTGTAGGCCAGGGCATGTTTCCACAGCAATAGGGAGCATGACTGATGCAGTACCACCCCCCTGTGCGCAGCCTTTATGAGACAACTTCTGAGAGCCCATATAGAAATGGGATCATGCAGTGCTTCTTTGTCTGGGCCTGGCTTATTTCACTCAACACAATGATCTCCATTCCCATCCACTATTTCAAACATCAAGATTCTGTTCCTTCCAAAGACAGAATAGTATTCTGCAGTGTCTATGGACCACATTCTCTTGATTCTTCCATTAGTATACGTCTCAATTGTTTCAAATTCTTGGCTATTGAGAAAAAACGTCTTTTCAACATGGTGTTTTCATTTCTTTGTGATACTGGAACACACGGTGTTTATTTTCATTCTCTGAGGACCACTCATGCTATTTCTATGGTGGAGTGCTACTTCACATTCCCCCCAAAGTGTGCAAGTGTCCCCCTTCTTCACGTCCCTGCACTCGTCGTTGTCGGCTTGGCAATCTCCATTCCTTTTGGGTAAGGTAACATCTCACTGTGGTTTGGGCTTCCATTTTCGCCCACGAATGTTTCATGTAGATGTTGGTTATTTGTCCCTTTTTACCCATTTTAACTTGGGTTGTTATATTTACTTCTCGCTGTTGAGGTTTTGGGGTTCTTCCTATGCTCTGGATATCAAGGTTAGATGTCTGTAGTCGGCCATATTTTCTCCCATTCTGTAGGATGGCTCCTGTCTGAGGGCTGTTTCCTTTGTTGTACTGAAGCTATCTTGTTCAACACAGTCACCCATATCTACTTTTATTTTTAATTTTATTTATTTTACATGTAACTTCAGTTTCCTCTCCTCCCAGTCCTCACTCCAGAGCTCCCTCAATCCACTTTCTCTTCAGAAAAGGGTTGGCTTCGATGGATATCAACCAGCGATGGCATGTCAAGTTACAGTAAGACTAGAAACCTCCCCTTTTATTAATGTTGGACAAAGCAACCCAGTAGGGGGAACAGGCCCCAGAGACAGGTATCAGAGTGAGAGACAACTCTTGCTTCCAGAAGATCAAGTTACACAACTGTAATATATGTGCAGACGGTCAGGGTCAGGCGCATGCATGCTCTCGGGTTGGCAGTTCAGTCCCTGTGAAGCCCACGCAGGCTCAGGTTAGTAGATTCTGTGGGTTTTCTTGTGGCATCCTTGACGCCTTTGGCCCCTATGATCCTTCTTCTCCCTCTTCCGAGGGATTCTCCAAGCTTCACCTAAGGTTTGACTGTGGGCCTCTGCTTCTATTTCCACCTGCTGCTGGGTGTCACCTCTCTGATGACAATTGGGGCAGACACCAATCTATGAGGATAGCAGTTTATCATTAGGAATCATTTCATTGACTTTATATTTTTATTTTTATTTTTTTGCCATTTGTGTTTGGTTCTATTGTGGAGCTCTGAGCTCTCCAGCCTCTGGCTCTGGACCCTCTGGGCAGTCAGCGTCATTGTGGGCTCTCTCTCGTGTCATGGGTCTCAAGCTGGACCAGTTATTGGTTGGCCACTCCCACAATTTCTGTATAACCTCTACCCCAGCACATCTTGTAGGCAGAATTGTTGGTCAAAGATTTTTGTGGCTGAGTTGGTGTCCTAGTCTCTCCACTGGAAGTCTTGCCTGGTTTAGGAGATGGCCAGTTCAGGCTCCGTATGCCCCATTGCTAGGAGTCATAGCTAGGGTTACTCTTACCGATTCCACCTACCTATTTTTACTATGGTTCTTCAGGACTCTTGTCCCCAGTTATCTTTGTCTATCACCATGTCACGAAATGCTTATATTTTCTTCTATGTAATTCCTAGTTTCAATTCTTTGATCCACTTTAACTGGCTTTCTTAACTGGTGGGAGTTATGAGTCTAGTTTGAGGACTCTGCAGTGGACACCCAATTTACTCAGCCATGTTCCCTGGCAACACTGCTCCTTACCCACTTCATGGTGATTGTGGATGTGTGGGCTTGCTTCTAGGAGCTGTTTCATCCGCTTGTGTCTGTTCATATATCAGCACCATGCTGTTTTGATCACGATATATTTGCAGAATGTTTTAAACTTAGGCAGTATAATGACCCTTGCTTTGCTCTTTTGCCTGAAGAGTTTTTCACGATTCCATATAAGTGCATAGGTTTGTCTGGTTCCATGAATGTTGTCATTGGTATCCTGATGGGAGCTACATTAAATCCGCAAGTCACTTTGGAGAGTAGGTATTTTTTAAAAAACAAAATTGCTATTTCGACACATGAAAGTGTGTGTGCATGTGTGTGTGTGTATGTGTATGTGTGTGTGTGTTTGTGTGTGTGTGCGTGTGTGTGTGTGTGGCCGTTCATGCGTCCTTTCTTTTTTTTTTTTTTTTTTTTTTTTTTTTGAGCTGGGGACCGAACCCAGGGCTTTGCGCTTCCTAGGTAAGCGCTCTACCACTGAGCTAAATCCCCAGCCTCATGCGTCCTTTCTAATTTCTTTCCTCTCCTCTTCCTCTCTGCTCCTCCCCCCCTTCACCCTCCTCCTGTTTTATTTCTCTTTCTCTTCCCCCTCCTTCAGATTCTTGGCTCTTGAATAGAACGATATTTCATCAACATGGCAAGTTTTGCTTTTTGTCGGTCTCCCCGTTCACGTGGATCGTTGACTGGACAGTCCCTGAGGGCAGTGGGAGCCTACGGGGTTGGGGCGCTCAGAATCCCTGCGAGTACCCAGTGAATAACCACATGGAGACCAGCTGTCAGGAGGCAGATCGACTTATTTAGGGTAATTCAAGACTTATAAAATTTTGGGAGGCTGAGAAGGTCAGAGAAGGAGAAGCCCCACTAACAAAGGGAGTACCCCATTACATGCTGAGCTGCAGAAGGCTTTCTGATCAATGGTAGACTTTGACCCTGATTAGCAGAGTTTTCCCACAGTTTTTGTTTTTGTGACTCCTCCTCGTCCTTTCCTTTCTTCACACTGGGGATCGAAACTATCAAGCCCGTGCTAGGTCAGCGCTCTTCCACCCAGCTATCACGTAGCAGCGTCTCCCGATCGTTCCTGCTAGAATCAGCTGTCTCTAGCTGCATCTGCCTTGGGCCAGGAGTCTTCCTCAGTAATAGGTCACTCATGACAACGTGCCCTTGGGCCAAATTTAGCACTGTGCTGATCCTACTGCCTTTAGGTCGTGAGAGCCATAGTTACACTTACCCTGAGAGCTTGGGGACACTCTCTTTACAGTAGCGTGGTTGTGCCGATGGCCGTCCGGACTATCTCCTTATGTGGACGATAAATGTGGAGACAGACACTAAGCTGGAGGCGCCTGAGACCTAACACTTGCTGAGGGCTGCAGTCTGTTGAGGAGGACGCAGACCTCACTACCTAATGCGGCCACCAGTCTATGATCTCTACCTGTGAGCCCTGATCTGCATAAAAGGGCTTCAGTTTGTGACAGGGTTCTTGCCCCAGCAGGCTAGACTGAACTCCATGACAAAATCTTGGGTTGACTTTTGAGCGCTTCTCCCCAGCAGGTGGCGATATACTCTTTACTCTGGAGCCGAACCCTGGAGAAAGGGTGGTGGAAGAAGACTTTGGAGTTGCACTTGAGTTTCGGCTGCAGGAGCCTGCATGGTTGTGAAGGAGGGCAGGTGTGTCCCAGGCCTGCTTCGGGGCTAGGAGGAGCCTAGACACTGGTATGGAGTCAGGGTGCTTACCTAGCTCCAGATTTCACCCCAGGAGACCTGGTGCCAGGCTTCTGGTCTGCACCCTGGATTTCAGGATTTTGGTAAGGGATGGGATACTGCTTTTCCTTGAAGCTTTGTGGGAACTTTTGAGCCTTCTAAGAGGATTGGTGCTTATTTCTGTTTCAGGGGACACTTCACATACAGTTATTTTCACTTGGGATATTGCTTTTGGACATTTTCCTTTTAAATATATTTTTATCCTCTGGGATTTTATGTATACATACAAAATATTCCATCATATTTACCACACAGCCTTCTCCCTAACTCCTCCAAGATCCACTTCTACCCTCCCTCCCAACTTCAAATCTTTTTTCCCTTTCTCTTCCAGTTCCTCTTTCCTGCTCTCCCTCCCTCCCTCCTTCCCTCCCTCCCTATCTCTCACCCTCCTCCTCTTTCTCTCCACCTTCTCTCTGTTTCTCTATTCTTCCCTTCATTCTTCCTTCCCTTCTCTCTCTCTCTCTCTCTCTCTCTCTCTCTCTCTCTCTCTCTCTCCCCCTCTCTCCCTCTCTCTCTCTCTCTCTCTCTCTCTCTCTCTCTCTCTCTCTCTCTCTCTCTCTCTTCCTCCCTATGAGAGTCCACTGATGGAATGCAGACTCAAACTCACACGAATGTCTTGTGTTCGCCTGACTTCAAGGTGGGGTTTTCCCCTCTGTGATAGCAAGGATTGAATTTATTTTCACTGTCCTTAGATGGGATCATGTGAAGTAGCAGTCCTATTCCATTTTTTGTAACAGTGATTGGTTTCCATGGGGAACCTTGATGTTATAGTTCCTGTCGGGAGCAAGTCCTACACAATGTTGCCTGTGCAGTTGCCAGGTGCACGTTTAAGGCCTCCTAAGCCCAACCGTGAGGAAAAACCAACACCCACACGTGCTTCCCTCACACTCTGGCTTCCACTTCATCTCTGGGTTTGTCTTGTCTTTACTTCAGTGGTTGTGTTTGCAGACACCTTTGTTGTTGCTGCTATTTTTAGAACAACCTTTATTGAGGTATAAATTACACACCATAAAAATGTATCCCTGTAAAGAACACAATTCAAGTGGTACATGTTTTTAATTCCAGCACTGAGCAGAGGCAGGTAGATTTCTGAGTTCCTCCAGGTCAATCAGGAGTACACAGAGAAACCCTGTCTCAGGAAAAAGAAAGAAAGAAAGAAAGAAAGAAAGAAAGAAAGAAAGAAAGAAAGAAAGGAAGGAAGGAAGGAAGGAAGAAAGGAAGGAAGAAAGGAAGGAAGAAAGGAAGGAAGGAAGGAAGAAAAAGAAAGGCACTTTTCAGCCCGGCATGCCTTTCTCCCAGAAGAACACAATCCAGATAGTTCAGTGGGTAAAGTTCTTAGAAGCCAAGCTCAGGGTGCACACCTCCAGCCACAGTACTGGGGGCAGAGGCAGGGAGATCCTTGGGACCCGTGGGCCAGCCAGTCTCACTGGAGACCCAGTCCCAGTGAAAGACTCTACCGTACAAAATTATAATTCAGCGACTTTGAGTCTTTTTCAGACTTTTGCAACCTTTGTCATACAAGTCTAAGACATTTCTTCAAGAAACATCCGGAATCTACTTCCCAAAGACTGTTTTGGTTCTCTTGAATTGCTTTGGTATCTATCACAGGTTCGTTCGCCATAAACACAGGTTTTACTTCTATCCCTTGGTCTCTGCTTGTGTGATATCATGTCATCTTTGTGTCTGTCTGTAGATTTTCAGTAAGTTTTATGTTTAAATCTAACTCTTTAATTATTTCTATTAGAAGGTGCTTCTATTATATGCCATCCTCATACGATTACAAGTCCAGGATGATGTCTTTACTCACAGCAGAACACTTCTGATAGAATTCAGAAGCATTTGGCTCAGCTATGTTCTCATGCCTCACAATACGCTAAGCCATAAAAATGCACCATCAGAGAAGTCTCCATGCAGCGGGAAGCAGGACAGAGTTCCGTTGAGGGCCCGGTGCTTGCCTTCCCATTGTTCTGCTCGGAGTTCCTTCTCAGACATCAGGATCTAGAGTTTATGGCTTTCATCTCCCTGGAGTCTGCACATTTTGGTTCATGGTCATTTACAACCACCTTCTCCTTTCAGCCTTCACTATAGCAGATACAACGCTAAGTACTTGCCACGCAGCCTCCCCCCAAAGATCCAAAAGACCACACAGCAGCCATGGCTGACTGGGTATATTTACACGAGTCTCTGGGTTCACCCAAATAAAAGGCAAAGGTTTTACAGACAACAGCACTTTTCCCTCTTCATAGTGTTTTCTTTTCCTCTTTTCTAGGTTGGAGCAGAGAGAGAGAGAGAGAGAGAGAGAGAGAGAGAGAGAGAGAGAGAGAGAGAGAGAGAGGGGAGGGAGGGAGGGAGGGAGGGAGAGAGAGAGAGAGAGAGAGAGAGAGAGAGAGAGAGAGAGAGAGATTGATTTTCTCATGTAGCCCAGGCTGGCCTAGTCCTCAATATGGAGGTGAGGATGATCTTGAACTCCAGATCTTCCTGCCTCTGCTTCGAAGTGCTGAAGGTCAGACTTGGGGCTCCATGCAGCTAGGCAAGTATCTACCAACTGAACTCCTACATGAGCATCTTCCCTTCTACCTTGGGAACTGTAATGGCTTCTGACTTTGCTATGTCTGGGTAGTACCTCCCACACCCACTGTAGCTTTCGACCTGTCTGTCGTCTGAGCACCCAACTTCTTATATTAAAATCTCTCTGCCACCCAAACACAGAAGGAGTTTTATTTCCCTCAGTAGACTTTTTCTTTAAAGCTTGGGCGCCAAGTCTTAAGCTGAAGGTTACCACACCAAACCAGAGAAACAGAAATTCTGCCAGAAGATATGAGTGCAACTGGGAAGAACTCAGGCTTCATCCCGAGTATGGTGACAGTAACACCTAAGAGGACAGTCATTCCCATAGAAAAAGCTGGCTAGCATGCTCTGTAAGCAATGGGGAGGGGAGAGGCCCAGTGCCTTCCTTTGTTGGTTGTTATTGAAGGTGAAACCTTTTTTATTCTTGTTCAGGAGGATGGGGTTAATGTGTGTAGCCTTCTCATCTGTCTTACTGTTCTGTTACTGTGACAGAATGCCATGCTCCTTATAGCAAAAGGTTGATTCTAGAGGTTCTATGGTTGGTCCAGAGGTCGATTCTATGTTTCCAGAGGACACGGTAGGGCAGCACAGCAGGAAGTTCAGAGCTGCTATCCTCAACCATGAGCATGAAATAGAGGCAGTGGTGGAGACCTTTAAATCTCAAAGCCCAATCCCAGTGACATTCTTCTGGCAAGGCCACACCTCCCACACCTCCTTCAAGCAGTGTCAACAACCGAGGTGCAAGTGTTTGATGCCTACAACTATGGTGGACATATTGTTCAAACCACATTTTCCAAGGAGAACTCTTCATTTTTCACTTACATACATGCCTGCCGTTACACTGCTGTTCAGGAATCTTTCGGGCTCAGGTCCCTGGTTCTTCCCAGGCTGGCAGAACAGTTTGCCTCAGGTGACCTGAGTTAGAAGGTGGATGCAGGAACCAGATGAGATTTGAAAGCTGTTCTGGCAGAAAGTAGAGCCGTCGAGATTATCAGTGAGACAGAAACTGGAAGTATGGGGAAAAGTATGAGTGGAAATGGGCAGCCAAAACCGAAAGCAAACATTTGGGATGTACGTGTTTTTGGTTGTTCATTTTGCTTTTCTGACAGGAAAACATTGGTCTTCCTTTGTGAGGTCACCCTTCTCTCTCTCAGTCCATGGGGTTTGCATAAGGTTAACACAACCTAGTTCAGGGGAGGAAGCAATCAGCTAGTGGGTGACCAGGATAGCTTTGTAAGAGAAGATTCCCAATTGTCGGGGTTGACTGATGCAAGGATGTAAATCTGGAGCTCCCAGCAGCCCATCAGGAAAGGAGTACAGTCAAGGCTGTAGCGGAGACACAGGAGTCAGAGGTGAGAGAAAACCCCAGTGTCCAGGGACCCCGTGGAGCTGCTGGATCAGTGAGGCCCCAGCACACGACTATCTTCTAGGAATTCCATGAGTGCCTCTCAGTAAATCCTTTTCTCTGAGCCTATGTGAGATGTGTTTACTTCCCTTCTCTTTATCTCTTGCACTGATAGATGCCTGTGGGAGGCATCTTTGTGTTCATGTAGAGTTGTTCATATACTGCCTCCCCTTCCTTCTCCCATGAAAGAATTGCAACCCCTATAAACTACATCCATGCATTGACTTACATCTCGGTACTAAAGAGTACTTGCGTCTCTCAAGAGGGAAACTTAATATACTATTTATATAGATGGAAGTCCTCTGTCATGATTGCAGGCAGGTCAGGGATGGCAGCATATGGTTTCCAACGTGCTTTCTTAATTCTCATAGTGCGGGGTGTTACGTATATTGCTGCTTTGAATCAGACTGATTCTAGGGTGATCAGACCTATACAATGTCTGCTAAGGAACTTAGGAATGATACTTAAAAAACTTTTTTTTTTAAAAATTAACCTCCAAAAGGCTAGTAGCTCAATTGGTAGAGTCTTTGTTCAGCATGCACAAGGCTCCAGGTTCAATCCCTAGCACTGAGAAAACCTAGACATAATGGAGCATGCCCATAATCCCAGCGTTTGAGGAAGACGCATAAAGACCAGAAGTTCAAAGTTCAAAGTTATCCTCTGCTTGTACCCTAACTGGGTTACAGACTCAGAATGCAGCAGAGCAGACTAGAGTACAGTGAAATAGCTTACACGGTTATTGAAAACTCACAAATGTTTATACTACTTAACTCGTAGAGTTTACTACTTAGTATGTGTTGGTGAGTGACTGTCACATAGATGGGACTGAGAAGCACCTAGGACATTGGCAAAGATTACCTGTAGGTGAGGATGTTGATGACAGGATGAGCAAGGATGGGGCTGGGAGGAGTAGGAGGGAGGGTGGAAAGCAGGCCGGGCGTTCTCCTCCTGAGCTTCCCGGCTGCCACTAGTGATCTGTGCTGCCCACAGCCCCTCCTCGCAGGTAGAAACTTGTCACTGTGAGCGCTACAGACCTTTCCTTCTTAAACTACGTCCTTGGGTGTTTTGTCATAGGGATAAGAAGTCCTTCTCCCTGGTACTGGGGTAAACTTTAAGTGATTCTGTGACGTCACAGGAAAATGCACATGACCTCCTACATATGCTTCAGACTTGGTCAGTGGCTAACGCTGTGGACATCTACACAGTCTTTCTGCTTGTCTGTGCCTCTAGCTGGCCTTCTTGAGATGCATTCTTCCTTATGACCCAACCTTGAAGGGGACGTTTGCTGTGTTGCAGGAACCTGACTGACAATCTGAAAGTTCCTTAAGAAGAATGCTCACTTTTTGGTGGACTCTTTAGTGTCATGAAACAAAAACAAATCGCATAGTTTTGGAGCTGGAATGTTCTGTTTCAATCTCAGCCATGCCCCCAACTTTCTCAGGTGATGAGACATACCTAGATATGAAACACATAGATATAACGTGGCCATCGTCGATAAGATGATAAAAGTCTGCCCTGCCTTCAGCATCCACCACAGGAAGAGCCTGCTGTCACCTGCACCCCCATTCCCACTCCCTCCTCTTCAGATCCCTTCTGAGGCTGGAAGCTGGAGTTCAGAGGTCCGTTCTGAACTGTGCGTGTCTCTCTGCTAATGTGTGTGCATAGTACTGATTCTTGTTTCTGTTGGTCTTGTTTTCCACCCAACCTTCCTGGTTCTTTGGGACCAGGCCGCATAAAATATCAATTTTGTTATGGTTCCATTGGTAAAGCTAGTGAACAGAGCAGTATCATACACTTCCATTTTTGGCAGAGGGGAAAGGACATGGAACCTTACCAGCATAATTAGCGGGGGTGGGGTGGGGGCTAGGGGGTGGGGGTGGGGGATTTCTTTCTCTTTGCCACCTTGGTTCTGCTGAAGGCTGTGGAAATATGTATAGTCAGGTGTGTTTACTAAGCTCTGTGTTCACACAGCCTATGACCAATGCCACATATCAGGACAGACAAATGATCATGGTGCCTCAGAAGTAATCCTTGGCATTTAGTAGATGTTACATATATAAAATTTTATTATTTTATTTTTATGCCTGAGTGTGTATGTGTGCTTGCATGTGTGTGCATGTTGATGTGTCTGTGGGGGGTGCTCATGGATCTCTCTCTCTCTCTCTCTGTGTATGTGTGTGTGTGTGTGTGTGCATGCACGTGTGTGTGTGTGCCGCACTATGACATCAGATGTCATCATCAGGAACACTACTCACTTCTTTTCAGACAGGATCCCTCACTGGCCTGGAGCTTGGCAGTTAGGCTAGGCCGGCTGTCGCTGCTCCTCCATCAATAGTGTGCATCACCACACCCAGCTTTTTACGTGGGTACTGGAGACTGAAATTTCTCATTCTTTTACTGCGGTCTCTCTGCCATCCTAGCCGTCTGCCTGGCCCTGCATATATAATCTCAAGTGTAAATTAAGACACACGCTTTCTTAGTGAACAGATGACCGTTGGAAAGAGAGGAGTCTGCATTTTACTATTGTCTAAAGCTTCCTGCACCATACAGTTGTCTGGGGCCTGAGAGATGCCTTAGCATCTGAGAGTGGTAGTCACTATCTTTCAGAAGACCTGGGTTCAGTTCCCACAAAAGTTGGCTCATCATAGCCTGTGACTCCATCTCCAGGACATCCTCTAGCTTTGGCGGGCACCAGCACCCAGAGATACATACCACACATACACATAATTTTAAAAAGAACAATTTGTGTAAATGAGCCTGTTACGGTTAACATTGGTTATCCTAACTGTAATCATGTTATTGGTGACTGACAGTACGACTTCACAGAAGAAAACCACTTGTGAATTGTTTTTAAACTATTTTTTTTTACACATGGAATTACACACAATACAAACTGCCTGTATTACAAGTTGAAATCTTTACATTCGTGGGTTCAGGACAGCAATGCAGGTGACATCAGCATTTCACGCAGTGACTCCATTCATTGGGCTGAACACAAAGCCAAGAAGTAATTATTTACCTACATTACTTTCTAGTCTCTTAATTAGAAGGAGGAGGAGGGGGAGGGGGAGGGGGAGGAGGGGAGAAGGAGAAGGAGAAGAAGGAGAAGGAGAAGGAGGAAAAGAAGGAGAAGAAGGAGAAGGAGGAGGAGGAAAAGAAGGAGAAGAAAAAGAAACAACTCTTACCTTCTCTGTTATATGTCAGAATGATAAACAATGTCAGGAATTAAGTGGTCTGGCACGTCTGTAAATGGGAGTTGGTATCCCAGTATCTCTTACGTTGTAGATCCTGAGGCCCTTACTGAGTTTGTCTATCAAATTGTCATTATCTCAGCTTTCAGGAAAATTACATCATCTTTGGTAATAGGCTGCCAACAAACAGAAAAACGACAGATCACACCACCCCTCCCCCAAAGAATCCTGTATTTTAGTGAATAGCTGAATAAATAGACATTAATTATGAAATTCACATTAAGATAGAAAGCCAACCGTTTTGTTTCCTTTGCCTCTTCAGTTGGACACCTGGACAGCTGCTGTAGAATGTCCTATTTGTGTTAGGGTGGGACGAGCTGAGTTACAAAGCTGGAGACTGAGAAGTGCTGCAGATATGTACAGCAATCTGGAGGAGTCACGAGATCATGGCGTTTATATATATATACATTGTCCTTCCTCTCTTCTCTTCATGGGGAAACACTGTTTTGTATAATGGAGACACACAGTAGGACACATGCAGCAGGGACTGGTACAGTGTGCACAGTAGGATCACCAAATGAGACATGGGAACTGTGGGCTTACGGAAGGCTCTGAGCAGGAAAAGAAGGCGACCGGGGAGGGATGGGAACCTGGAATGCTTTCCGAGTGAGGTCTCAGGATACGCATTTACCTGACAAGCCTCTTGGTGGTTTTTTCAAAGTTTCCACTCAGTCACCTATGGTTTAAATGTGGAGCTAAAAATAAACCATCGTATTATACAAAACTCTGTATATTAGCATACAAAAGGTAACAATTTACTTTTTGTATAAAATATAACCTTTCGATAGTATATTTATTTCACATATGTATAAATATAATCCAAAGAATATGTTTTAAGTATTTCTACCAAAATATTCTTTACAAAAGTTTACAAAACAAGTAATTTATTAATATTTACAAACCAGCCCAGAAAAGATTCTGAGCCAGTAATATTGGTGCAGTGGGAAAGACAGAGCCCAAAGGCATCATAAAGACGGGAAGGGGATTTTGCAGAGCTTTAAAAAGAAAGTGTCCCTTTTCTGGACAGGTCTGTGAAGATTGGTTGCCTAGATGACTTGAAGTCAGTCACACTTGGTATTTTAGTGTGTGGATGTCTAACTCAAAGGTTGAGAGTAGTCTTTGTTTCTCTGGACTTAGGAAGGTGGTAGTGGTCTTTTAGAGCCCTATCAAACCTGGACACCTGCTCCACTCTGCAGTGTACATAGTAGTGGACACTGAGGCTCAGTGACCCAGACACATCCACTTTTGCTATAATACTCAGCCCTGAGGGAGGAAACCTGGGTAAGAAGGCCCAGCCACCATATGGCAAGGACTTACTGCATTGTGAATAGAGTGACTGAACAGAGACCACACTGGGCTCAGCTGCTCACCTAAGTCCACGTAGTGTGTCTAAGGAAGGCCTACATTGTCTGTCAGTTTCCTCTGAGCTCTGTGAAAGAGCTTTGTGCCCTCTCATGCCTCTCCCTGTTTCTTATCTCCAACCAGAACTGGATATTCTCTAATCTGATTCTAATTCACTCCTTCCTTCCTTCCTTCCTTCCTTCCTTCCTTCCTTCCTTCCTTCCTTCCTTCCTTCCTTCCTTCTTTCCTTAAAACCAGTCTCTGGCTACCAAAAAAATAGGACAAGACTCCATTTCACTCTGCTTGGGAACAAACCAGCGGCTAGCAACCACAGTGAGTGACATCGCTGGTTATCCTCAGCCATGTTTTTCTCCTACATGGGAAGGTTTAATGTTTTATTTTTTGAAGTGAAATTCCATGGAGGCAGTTGTGCACTGATATTTCCGTGTGATCAGGACCAGTCTTGGTTATCTACAAAAATTAGGAGGGAAGCCCCAGTCAGGTTGTAAGCCCTGCATTCCTGTTTTATCATGAGACATGGCACCCCACCAAAACACAAAACGTGGGAAAAATTACAAAAATGAGGAGTGCATCTAGGAAAAAAAATCAATTAATCTGCTGGATAGCTTCTAGGTTTTCTGGTGCTCTCTTTCGTAGGACACCTGTGGGTTACTCCAAACAACCATGGAACATTTTCATCTTTCCTGCAAGCTTTAGGACAAATAACCACAGAGAAGTCAAAGCGTATTTATCTACTAGGTGACAGCCGGTTGCCCGGTGCTTAGAACAAGCACCTCTCTACGACGTGGGATTGAAATAGGTCTCAAGTTCCATTGTACATCCTTCACTGAGAAAAGGAACTCGGGAAGACCATTTTACACAATTAATTACACATCAGCATCACAGTTGTGTTTGGATAAACTGCATAACACAATCCCGAAGTTCACGCAGGAAGAAAAACGATCTCAATGTTTCACTCTCAGGCTCAGGATTTTTAAAATCAAGCATGTGAACCAAAATGTTCACAACTGTGGCTCCTGCCGACCTTCTGTTTTGATGTCTGTAGTCCAGTTGGACATCAGCAGTTCGGCGTTACAGTATCCTCGGAAAACCCTGCTTGGAGCCTCCAGGCCACGGTCCTCCCACCTTAGGAATTGCTCCCCAGGATCTCATCGAGGTTGATGTCTTTCATCCAGTCGTCATTGCCGGGCTCCGTCTTCAATAAAGAATCGATGAAATCAGCATCACTGTTTAGGGCAGGGCCCATGCTGTCGCTCTGTTGGCTGAGGAAGTCAAAAGCTAAATCGCTGCCATGGTCGGGTCCTTGAAAAGCCCTAGAACTTTGGTTGGATGAAGGAAATGTGTTGGGTGTCAGGGACGGAGGCTGGTTGGCGCCTGTCCTCGGCGGATTCAATCCTGTCCCTGGTGGGTTCATATTAGACAGATTCTGGGTGGTCAGCTGATTGGGTCTGAGGTTCAAACCCCTGAGCGGACCCAAGGTTTGCCCATTTAATGTCTGGTTCATTTGGTTCACAGGTCTCATCTGTACTGCCGGCGTTAACTGGCTAGGGGGCGCCACTGCCCTCTGGGAGAATGGCTGGCTCCCTACTCCTGGTTGCAGTGACTGGTTTGGGGTATAGGCAGGTGTACTCGTTGGGAAGCGGACTCCTGTGGGTTTGAGGGCTTCCTGTTGTTTCCCTGTCACCTCTTGAGAAGCCCAGTTTGTTGCTGTCGTGCTGGCTGTGATCATGACAGTTGATGACCTCTGGGCTGTCATGCCTGCCAACCCGTGAGCCAGATTTGGCCTTAACTGCTGTGGACTGCCAGCAGGTCCAGCCCCAAAGGCGGCCGCATTGTTACCGGTACTTGCCCCCAAGGGAGGTGGCCGTGGCATCAGAGGGTTGTTCTGATTTGTTATCAGTTGAGTTGTATTTCTCTGTTGGGTCAGCTGGTTCATTGCTGAAGTGACACTGTAGGTGCCAGGCTGGTTACAAGGCAGGTTTCCATACATCCCTATGTTCTGAACTGTGGATAGCAATGGCATTCTCATGCCATGAGATGTAGACATGAGGCTGGAGTTCGAAGTTAAAATGGTGTGTGTTGAGACTGGGTTTGTCAACGCCTGGTTAGAGTTTAAACTCACGGAAGAGGGGCCACCTAAGATAGAGAAGAGAATCACAGTCATTCCTGACATATCAGCATCGCTTACCAAAGCCTGAACAACTTACCACCTCCAGAACTACTTTCATATGCAAGATAATATAGACAAAAACATATCAAACATACTGCAAAAAAAAAAAAAAAAAAAAAGAACAGAAGAGATTTGGGAGAAGGCATTGCCCTGAGCCACTCCTGGTTAAAAGTCAACACATTACAGAAAGCAGAGCGAAATAGAATGGCTCCATTTTACAGTTTTTATTTGTGTTCTGAAGTCACTGAGGTAATAATCAATCTTTTGTTTTGAATTATTTTTATTATGTTCCAAGTTCGAAGATTACAACTTTGGTTGGCTAGCTGTCATGAAATCCGGGTTACTCTTCACCCCAGTGTCGCGATGAGGAAGTGAAGGATAAATCCTCTTCATGGCTACCACACTAATATTCCTAACCCGTGACCTAGACAATCAAGATTAATTCTTTATCTGCATCGCCCTCTTTCAGGAAGCTGCTGTAAGTGGCTTTCCTGTATCCAAAGGGCGAACAAAGTCTCAGGAATCTGGACTTTGATGTAATCTGATCTGGTGATTATTTCCATATGGGAAGCCTGCTGGAGGATGCGCAGTTCCTAGGGCACTGCTGTGGAACACACCACCAGCCACCTTTGCTCATCTGTTCCCTGCTCCCATAATGGCCGCTAAGCCCCTGAGCCTTATATTTTCCTCAGGTTTCAGGCTGAGCCTGAAGCTCTGTTGGGAAGCTTTTCCTAATGTGTCTTGGTTTTTACGTCTGCCATTTTTCTGTTTGACCCTTCCACTGAGCACTCAGGTAATCCAGCAAGCCTTGAAAGGGTTACCAGTTAAACTGATGCCTGTCAACAACTAATCGGGGGTGGGGTGGGGGTGCAATAACTGAATCCCAAGTTGATGAACAGGATGGCTCCATTCAACAGACAGTGACTAATCCATGCAATGAGATATCCCTGGCTTAGTTAGGTTTGAGGTAACCCTGGGCAATCAGATTGTGAGCAAAAATGGAGGGGAGAAAAGTACCTTTAGATGACACATTCTGCAAGGGAAGACCTTTTCTCTTGTTTGTTTTACAGCTGTATTCCAAGTATAATGGTCGACAGAATTGTTGTTCAATTGAATTTTGAATGATTTAATGAAAGAGATTAATGAAGGACAAGGCCCAGAGAAAGATAATCCTGTGATAAAGATATTGAAACAGAAACACACACATGCACACACATGCACACATGCACATGTATGAAATAAGAGTAAAGAGCATGCCCACAAGTGACCCCTGCTGGTTGAAGATGATGCGTTATGAGGTATAACCCAAAAGACAGGGCCAAGGCAACACAGTAGCTTTGCAAAATGCATCCCTAAGCAGACCACATGTTCTTCCAGTGCAGGAAGAGTCTCTCCTACCTCCTCCCCCAAGATCCTCTATGATGCACTACACATCGGTATATGATGAGGCAAAATCAGATCGAGGGACTATGGATTTAAGCAATGCCATCTTTGCAGATGAAGATTTTTGTGGCAAGGGAATTTGTTCTGTGCAAGTAATGTGGGGGGAAAATAAGAAGTTTTAAAGCTAGAGTGCTACTCAATGGGAGAATGCTTTCCAAACACAAGACCCTGGGCTCAATCCCCTCCCAACCAAAACCATATTCCGCTGTCTCGTTAGAATGATACACCCTAAAAAGACATGTAAAGAAGGCAGGGTTTTTTTTTTTTGTTTGTTTTGTTTTGCATTTTACATTTGATTACTTTTGTGTGCATTTGTGTATGTGTGTTGGGCATGGGAGTGCCACTACACACATGAAAGTCAGAAAAGTGTTTGTGGGAGGTGGTTCTCTCTTTCCAGTGTGGTCTATGAGGTAGACCATAAGTCATCAGGCTTGGCAGCAAGCTCCTTTACCCACTGAGCCATCTCGCTGGCCTGGAAAAGAGCATTTTAAAAGAACCAAAGCAGAGAGAATTTCCATAAAGCTTACAAAACAGCAGTTAAGATTTAGATGCCGCTAATGTGCAGTGGATGTAAGTAAGGACAGATTCTCTTTGTTCTTTACCCTGATATGATAGCCGGGGAAGAACTGTTTCCAGACAAACATTAAAATTTAAAGCAACATGAAGGGGGTTGCCTTGCTCTGCTGCTGCCTGTTTTGTTCTCAAAAGCACAGGAAGGGAAATATTCACTTGGGGTCAGCAATGATATGCAAAAGACCGCTCTCAGGAGAAGCATAGACTTTCCTTGGAAGGGGCCATTGGATGGGTGTCCTTGTCCTGTGCCTGTATTCCCCTCAGACAGAGCCTTGATATTTACAGCAATGTGGTCATGTGACAAAGCATGTACTATTGCGTTTTCTTGCTGATGGAAGCCCCATAGGAACACCTCTGGCCAGAGATAAAAGTGGGCAGAGGCCCCAGCAGACTGCTTCGAGAGGGGGCGTGGCTCCTCCAGGCATTTGCTAACCTGTTCTTCCTTCCTCTTCCTGCCTGGAAACAGATATGGAGGCTACTGCTGTGGTGGCTAAGGTGCAGGCCTCAGGATGGGAGCCACATGCTCAGGAGGCAGAAAGAAAACAGAAGCCTGTGCTCTGACGACACTGTTAAGACTCTAGGCTCCCATCCTGGGGATACAGAAGACAGATTTCACTGCAGGTCCTTACCGTCCATTTCCTTCTGAGAAACAGTGTGATTAAAAAGGTTGGTTCTGTGACTTAAACAGAATTCACCTTTGGTCAAGGAAGGCTTCATAAAACATGATCTGCCTTTTAATAATTCCTCGTTGGCAGGGTATATTGTCTTTGGACGAGAATACTTGGGGAGATGGGCTCAAAGGCTGTGCGAGAGAAGACTTTATGAAAGTTGCCAGCCGATGTTCTAGAAGGGAGATGTTTCTACTTGACCATCAAAGAACACGGCGGTTAGAAAATACTCAAATTTTTAAGGTTCTCACAAGAGATCATGTAAGCACGGAGCAAGGACAAGCAAGAACTCGCTAAAAGACTAAGTGTGTGTGTGTGTGTGTGTGTGTGTGTGTGTGTGTGTGTGTGTGTGTGTTTAGGATGATGGAATAAAGAATCTCATACTATAATCTGGGCTATCATGGAACTTACTATGTAGCCCAGGCTGAACTGGAACTCGTAGTGCTCCTCCTGCCTCAAGAGTGCTGTGAATACAGGTCTAAGCCATAACACTGACTTTTAAATGTTTGGATCTGAAAGCTAAGTGGGAGCTAGAGAAAGGTTTAGGGTAGATAAATCCTCTAAGACGGGGAAAGGAAATGGCGGAAGTAGAATCGTCTTCCTTTTTCACAGTCATGATTTGTATTTATTTCAAAGAACTCTTACCAGAATACTGAGCAGCTGGCTGCAGGCTGCCCGCATTTCTTCTTTGGTCTTTGTAGTCTGGGGGCGGTCTTGTCAGATGTCGGTTCATCTGATCCTGAGGGGAAAGTTTCTCCTTGAAAACACAAGTGAAAACATATTGAATTGAGCGAACACTTTTTCCGCTTAAAAAAATCTGCATGATGTTCAAAAAGGTAGAAGTATAAGAATAATGTTGTCTAAGCATGGCGGTGTATACCTGAGCTCCCAGTGCTTTGGAAGTAGCGGCAGGAAGACCACAAGCTCGAAGCAAGCCTAGGCTGTACGGTGAGGACTTGGTCGGAGGAACAGAGCCATTTCGCTGTGTGGGTTTCAGGTTATGCTTTATGTGGTGGTGTAAATTCAGAGACAGGACTTTCAGTTTGCATCACTTCCGGTGTGGAAGTTTCTGCTCCTTTATACACTTCCGCACCTGCCTTGTGACCACTGAGCATGCTCCCTTCCTCCATTTTCTAAATTTCACTCCTAACTGAATGCCTGTGGGTTTGTTTTTTGTTGTAGCCTGTCTGATGAGCTTTCTTGTCTACTGACTATGGGAAATAGTTGGCCAGCCAGATAAACAGAGAACATCTGGGCTGTCAGTAAGTTGATCTGGCCATTCTGCCAACTCGCTGTGGAAGAGGTATCCGGAGACTTGCTAACCGTTCAGCACCACAGACACAGGACTTCTCTACCTGCTCTTAGCCAATGTTTGAAGATAACGTGGTGGCTAATATCATTTAAAAGAGGACATGCAAGTTTCATTAGGTTAAGTAACTGGCCCAGGGTCACACAGAAATAACAACGGATACAAATTCCACAGTCAGGAACTCAGAATCTTTCATGCCACTGAATACAAAGACCTTCTCAGTGTCCTCTTTGAAAAGTACAGAAAGTTCCAGAACCAGCTTCCTTTAAATTTTTTTTTTCCTAGTAAGTGAATTTGGGCAGTTGTCTCCTGAGGGCTGAGAACGACCCTATCACAAGACTTGGGCGTGGGTGACCTAGGTAAGTGGATTATTTTCCTAGATTGATGAGAGAGGCAGCTATTGCCCATTTGCAGGAGAGGATAACATTTAGTATTTATACTTGGGAGGGTCACATATTTACCTTGTTTGTTCTTAGAAAATATTACCAAGCAGCCTATTTTGTCTTAGTTTATCATGACATCACACTAACCCTGTGTGAGGTTGGCGATGAGACTTTGTTATATAGAAAACGAGAAAGTTCAGCTGTGCGCTTGCTATCAGCTCTGGACAGGGGTGACTGCTTCTTTTCTCTCTTGGTGCGCATTTGGGAACTTTCTAGAATTGCTTTAGTGTAATTCTGTTTGCACTCTAAAGCAATATCCATTTCTGAAGATAAGAATAATTGGCATAGGTAGAGACAGAAAACTGTAATTATAGGAAAGTCAATAAGTACAGAGAAAACTGTAATGGATGAGGCCATTAGCCAGAGCCAATGCTGCATTAGTGCCACCCAAACTCATAGCTCTGAATTTCCTAGTGGGATGTGTGTGTGCTGAGCGGGCAGGGAAGGGCCTTAAAATAACAACAAACCAAATTCATTTCTTGTTTCTAAGAAAAAATAAACTTGAAAGACTCATAGAGTGTTTTTGAACACCAAGTAGTTCATATAAAACACAATTTCGATGAGCTAAGTGTAAATGAATCAGAAACACATGGATTGCATTTTGTTTTAAAACAGGGGTTTACAAATTAAGGGAAAAAGTGGTCAGTGGGGAGTGGTTTTGTCTAAACCCTAACTGTTTAAGGAAGGACCTGGGGTCCTCCACCAACCCAGTGTGGCTATGAGCAAGCAACCTTGCTGTAAACATGTGTGTAAAGTGACAGT
Source organism: Rattus norvegicus (assembly GCF_021556685.1). Taxonomy (NCBI): domain Eukaryota; kingdom Metazoa; phylum Chordata; class Mammalia; order Rodentia; family Muridae; genus Rattus; species Rattus norvegicus. Next base: position 16,784,437 of record NC_141541.1, on the reverse strand, counting down.
TTCAACTTTTAGGCCAAGAATGGGATTTGATGAAATCTCTTTTCCAAGAAGCATTTGTGCATTCGTGCGTGTGTATGTGTGTGTGTGTGTGTGTGTGAGAGAGAGAGAGAGAGAGAGAGAGAGAGAGAGAGAGAGTCTGTGTGTGAGGAGAATTAGTTCCTTGATTCCGAATCACGTACTAGATTTCAAATCCAGATTGACTTAATGTATCTTAAGCAACTGGCATTTTCTTTCTCCAACTGATCAGCCAATTTGCTCAAAGCCTTAGCATATAGATCTCTGGAAACCTGAGTTTCTTAAAACTCTGTTTTAAGGTACATAGATGCAGCACAGATGTGCAGATACAACGTATTCTTGCTGTGCTACAAGGTCAGAGCAGATTGGACTACAACACCGAACAGAAGAAGCTACAGCGAGGCTCCAGTCTAAACGCACACCTATTGTGGAAATCACCTCTGTGTCAAATGAACTTTTCATCACAGCCGGCCCAGTGTCTCTTGCTTCAGTGGTATCTGTCTTGCCCTTAGTCATAAAAGTGTAATATTTGGGAGGTTCTAGAATCTCTTTCAGAATCCCTGTATAAGGATGGATCCTTTTATTCTGTAGAACGTCAGCATGACGCCTGGCACACAGTAGGTTTACAATGTGTGTTCGTAATGATGATGATCACGGGAGTGAGTGTGTCCGGTCTCACTTTTTTTTTGTGCCTCACTGGTGGGAGAACAGTAGAGAGTAAGACTAAGGAACTTTTATGAGAAAACGCCTCTATTTAGGTGCCTGACTGGCCTTGCCAAGGCCTTGAATGACTACAAAGCGTATGCTAATGTAAAGGGGCATCAAAGACTGCTTCTTCCTGGATATGCTAAAAAGCATAGGCACCCTCAATGGCATCCAGACAAAGAGACGTGGACTGCTTTGTAAGGACCACAGAAAACGCGGCTCCGTTTTCATTCATCCTACCACTGCCCTTTGCACCTGTCCAGGGAGACTCGACAGGGCACCAGTGGGAGTCGGGCCAGCACCATCACCAGCTCCTCAAGAATGTGTGTGTCACTTTTAATCAGGGTCTTGTAAGGGAAGCAGAAAACCCGGAAATTCCACCGTGTAAAACTGATCAAATTTGCAGTGTCAATAGGAATAATAAAATCTTGCCAGTAAGTCAGTTGGAAATGATGCTTTCCTCCTCACCCTTGTTTCTAGACTATTCCGATTATAAAGATAAAAGACAGGGAGGATCAGGTTTGACCACAGATTTCAGACCCGGTAGTTAAGGGCTCACTTCCATATGCCACCTAAAGACTCCTGTGCTTGCTACATTGTTACTAGTTTGACGTGCGACTAACCAGTACAAGAAACCAGGGCTGCCTCCTTTGGTCTGCCCTCTGCTTAAAACTGTGGCTTCCACCGTTTCTATCAGAATGCTGTAGTCTTACCAGGTCAAAGCCAAATTTTACCTCATTTTGGGAGATGATTTGCCATATTTTCAAACTGGAGCTGGACAGTCTCTCCTACCAGCCTCTGTCTTTGGTTGGATACAAATCTGAACACAGTGTTACTTTTTTAAAAAGTGGCTGCTTTTTAGACAGTGTGACTTAGCAAGCTCCTTCCCCTGGCCTCCATGTCCTGCCCTTCTCCATCCCCGACCACACTCTATGCCTTGACAGAACGTGTGTCCTCTGTGTACCCGTGTCCTGAGTGTGCTACATCTTTGGATTGGGATGACATCCGCATCTCCACACCGGCCTACTCTTCCTCCAACTTCCTCTGCACCTTCTGATCCTTGGAGGTAACTTCTGCTCTGCATACATTTCTAGCAATTCCCACAGCACAGCATTTAAGCATACACTTTACAATAGCCTATTTATGTGATTTTTTTTCTTGTGATTTTCCTGTAGGAGGGTCCATTAGGACAACGAGAGGAGAAGGGGGTCTTTCCTTTGCAGCTTGTATCTTCATGGTCTTTCAGGATTCACTGACTATTCATAGTGTTTGTAACACCTGACATTTCTGGCTGTTTTAAAAAGTTCCTTGAATATAAAATGATTTAGTTCGTCTTCCACATCTTGCACTGTTGGGCTCGAACCCAGGACCTCAGGCGTACTAGGCAGATAGCCTCTCACTGAGCTGCACCGCCTGACCTTGCTCTCCCTTTTTCTGTATGTCTATTGACCCTGAACTGTTTGGCTTTGTCCCTTTGATTTCATTGGATGGGACAGGCTAACGGGAGAGGGTGCTGCAGTCTTAGGAAGCGGAGTTTGGGTTGATGTGTGTGCTGATGTCTAAGGATACAGAGGAATGGGCACATAAATATGGGACCAAGGCTCTGGTGGTGTTTGGGAAAAACAACCCTGTGGTTCTTAGGGGTCAGGCAAATATAGTGAAATGGAAATTTATTTAAAAACAGCTCCCATTCTGAGATGCTTTGCTTTTTGGGAAACCAAATCTTGGTGGTGAAACTCCATGCTGGCCTTTAAAACTTTCCTTTAAAACCCATTTACCTCTAAAAATCAGTTTGGAGTTGGGGTGATTAAAGTGCAGGTCACTATTTCCACCCCTTGAGACTGGGAACAACCGAGCTTTCCTCTGCTCCCTTCAAATGCCCTGCTGGCCACAAACATTCCTGAACTGGGCTGGGCTCGTCATCGAGGGCTGTGTACTTCCTTCCATATGCGTAGCAGCTGGTAAATCAGGCTTTCTCCTGCTCCCCTGCAGTTTAAATCCATACAGTTTAATGCCTGCTGGATTCACTCCACCCTCCCTGCTATCACGTAAGTAAATGAGTTGAACACGGCAAGAAACAGAAGGACAGGGGACACGTTATCCCTCCAGGGCCAACAAGTGTCCACAGTAGAAGTTCAGAGAAAGCTTTACCGCGTCAGCCAGCATCTGCTGCTGGAGGAGAAGTTGCTGCTTCTGCTCCATGGTTGGCCTCTGCAGGGTCTGTTTCTTCCCCATCATCTGCTGATTCAACAGGGACTGCTGGGAGTTCATGTAACCACTTCCAGTGTTTGGATTTGAGCAGGAGTTGGGACTTGGACTGGGGCCTGTGCTCTGGCCTACCACAGAGTGTTGATCCTGTGGAAGAGAGAGGAGGAGGGGAGCTACTGTGAATTAAATAAGACACGAGGAGTGCAAAGATGATAAGCTTAGATTCCAAATATTTTCATCCCCTCGGAAATCAAATTTGATTAGAAGGTTGGACATCTGGAGAATTGCTTTTGAACAGGCAGCAGAGCGGGAAGGAGAATGGTGGGCATTGGACTCCTAGTAGTCTCCTCAGTCCAGAGGTGTTCATGGGACCTTAAAGAAAATATTCAGTCACACCCTCAACTTCTCTGAAGCAAAGGCATTAGAGAGTGGCAGCCATTTCTTTTCTCTCACAAGTCAGTGTGCATTTGTTATTTCTGACCCTACAATGAAAATGGAGTTTCCAACCATGTGTTTAAAGTTGGATAGACGTTCTGGACAGAAGGCAGGAGGCATTTGTCCTCTACTTAGAGACTCATTAATCCCACAGCAGTTTATGCCAAGGGGACACCCCATGCACTGACAGTGATGAAGAAAATATCGTCATGTATCAAATAATACTGGATATTGGGGAATTACCACTTTGATCTGAGGAATCCACCAGTTTTCAGGCATTGATACATTCATTATAAGAACCCTGCAGGGACAAGAGCTAAGCCCTCTGAGGTGTCATTATGTCCTACTAGAAGGACACCGAGAAGACTGGAAAACACAGTCTCCTTGCAGAATTCATATCTAACCAATGGTTGGAAAAAGCTCATATCACAGAGGTTAGGAATTGTAAGGTCAGCCTGGGTATAGTGAAATATTCTTGTCATTCCAACTCTCAGAAGGCGGAGGCGGGAGGACTATGGGTTCAAGGTCATCCTCTGATATATAACAAGTTCAAGGCCAACCTGGGATAGAGGAGGCAAAGTCTCAAAGTACAACACACAACAAACGAAAGATAGTAAAATCAAAATTTGGAAGTACATCAAGAATCTTCACCCACGAAAGATAGTGATCCGGGAGACAGGCTGCTTCACACACGTACCAGGCCGCTGTCATGATGCCTTTGGGAAACATGAAGTACAGAAGCAAAGCAGTTCAACTCTTACTCTCCAGGGTGATGGCAAAGGGCTTATGGCAGACTAAGACAGGAACTCACGATGCCTGAGTAGTTGGGGTGGTCCACCAGTCTTGGGACTTGCCTTCCCATTTATTCCATTAAAAACTGTGTTATCTACTAAGCCTTTTTATTTTTTAAGTAGAAAGCTGCCATTCTGATATCCATTGCAGTCAGAAACTGTATCTTAATAGCATATCAAACAGCAACCTTTGATCCACCAAGGGATCTAGAATAATTGTAAGGACAGCCACACACCAAAACTGCTTTACACCGTTTATCCAATCCTCCCACAAAAACGATCATGAACTAGTATTCTTATTTCAGCTTTGCAGATGAGGTCTCTGAGCTGAGGGAGACCTGGGAGCTGGAGGTGTGAACGTGGAGGAGGCTTTGGAGCCAGGCCAGTCTGACTGAAAGATGCCCCTCCCTGTCGAGGTACGGTGCTGCTCTAAGCTGAGGCGGTAAACATGGAAGATGGGATTTTGTATGAGCCATCTACCAATACAGCCATCTTCTCATGACATTCTCTCTACTTTAAATCCCCAGAAGTCATCTACCCCCATGTGTCTTAAAAGCCACTAGGAATGTGGACTTGAGGACAAGGGCTTGCGAGTCCCTGGCAGAGTGGAATAGAGAAACATCCATAGAGTTGATTGTCTTGGAAGGAAAGCAGGGTAGGAAATACTGGGGGCAGGGGGTGGGGGAGGGGAGGACTGATAAAGGAGACAGAAGCAGAGTCTGCTTGGGTGGGAGGAAGGAGGCAGGGTGGGAGGGGTGGGAGGACTATTGGAAGGGAAGGAATCAAGCAGGGACAACACTGGAAGCAGTACTTGTGCCTGTGCTCCATTTCAACCTCAACAGTCTTTTCTAAGATACAACCTGAAGCTTTGTGCAAGGCTTTGAGATCAAAAATATATTTCATGTTTAAAGGAAATGATGGGCAGACAGGTAGACAAAACTCCAAAGGACTTGTTTTATCTCCTTGCATGACAGTAGTGGACGGAAGCAGGAGCTCTGGGGTGTGGTGTGCCCATGCCATGCCCTGGTTCTAGCATTTATTAGGTGGGAGTCCAGAAGAAGTGAGTTCGCTTTCCTCATCTGTAAAATGGGAACAGGAAAAATGCATGCAGTACTGAGGCACCACATCACCAATGACCCTGACCATCAAATGGCTGCTCCAACGAATGGCTTTAACAATGGCCACTCATCGCTGTTAGTGCCATTTCAGGCGTGCATTTTTATTTTTATCTTTCCCCTTTGGAAGCAGATAAGTTAGCCGTGCAGGCCACTGCAAGCTGTTCTATGAAAACTTGACCAGACGCACAGAGTCCCTTTGGAACTGGGAGGGGACACACAGATCTACACCCTCAGCCAACACACGTGTCTACAAGCTACACGGGTAGGTGTCCATTCCCCAAGGCATGGTCCCTCATGCACGAACGCATCCACAGTACCAATCGGACTCAGAGTTACTAATAACCCAGAAAAGAGAGAACCCGAGGTTGGGAAGGACTGGGAGGCGTGAGGGGAAGCTGGAAGGAAGCAAAGGCTATCTAGGAGCAAACTACATTGCAGTAATATATGAAACTTCTAAAGAAGAAATAAAATATAATTTAAAAAATATCTACAAGAAAGGAGATGGACAGCGTGTTTAGTGTTGGCAGAACTGGTGAGCTTCAGAATGATTTCCAGAGAAATCTGGAACGACGCCCATCTCTGAGATTTAGAAAGGATGTGCATGCCAAGAAAACGCAGCTCTTTTTCTCTCTAATCAAGCAGATGGACTGTTCTAAACTTAGTTTCATTCCTAGACAATACCAAAAATATTCTAGGACCTTTTCCCCTAAAGTCTCAAGTGTTGTCCAAATTTGAAAGCAGTGCCGGAGTGGAGGCACATGTCCTGGTGTGGAAGAGAGAGAAATGCATTCTCTGGGAATTTTGTTGGTTTTTACCTTTGAACTTGCAGCCCACAGACCTTACCATGGTACTCTTACACACTCCTTCAGTTCGTGATTGAAGTCACTTTTAGCTGCTGTCATATTTTTTGCCCTTATGTTAGCTGTGAAACACAAGACACCTCCTTCACAGACATGCCTTCATTGCCAAGATGTTGTGCAAACTGCAGTACATAAAATATTTTGAAAGAAAAATATGCTCCAATGCATTGGCTCTGGTTTCCACATCCAGCCTCATTGCTACCCCCAGACTCAGCCATGGAGAGCTCAACACTGCAGACATCGACTGTTTCTTCCCCACCCAGGACAACTTTCCTCCTGGAAAATTGAACCGTGGTAAGGTTGGCTCATCCTTACCTTCCATGATTGTGTGTGTGTGTGTGTGTGTGTGTGTGTGTGTGCTTGCGTGACTGTGAATGACTCATGTCATTCCCACAGTGTGAGTGCTGAAGGCATGGAAAAGCCAAGGTTCTAGAGTAGCTGGAGTCAAAGATTGATTTGGTAACAAGTTTCAAACACACACCCGATTAAAATAGTTGAAGTACCTTTCGTTTATGTTTTTTCTTTCTGTTTTAAGTTCTAATGCTGTAATGTTTGATGCTAACCCACCCTGTCTTCATTTACATTTAGTATGTAGTCAAGTTTTCCTACCTGAGGTATGTATGTATGTTGAGATTATAGGTGTGCATTCCCTCATCCAACTTTAGAATACACACACACACACACATGCACACACACAGAGAGAGACACACACATACACACATATACACATACACACATATACACATACACACAATACACACATACATATACACATACGCATATGCACATGCACATACACACAGAC